>NC_092404.1:2713750-3027500 GCF_009017415.1 Aspergillus flavus | reverse complement strand
CTTAATCTTTGAGACAAGCATATGACTACTGGCAGAATCAACCAGATACCTTGTTCCTGGCGGGCACCGCAGGGGCCGGCGCGAAGCGCTGGCGTCCCACGGTGCCCATCAGCCCCCGGAGGAGCAGAAGTTTGGCTTCAAGGAGTTTACTCCGATCGGGGCGAACGAGCGCCCGGTCACAGCGACACCACCGGCGCACCGGCGGCACACATGCGACCATCCAATTGCCCCCACTGGAACCCCTCAGGATCCGGTCCGCACGCAAGGTTGTTCCCGTCGTGACCACCCCAAAGGGCGGAGACAGGCCTGCGGCATACGGCCCTCGGGTGGGGGGACCAGACCCTGCGGACACGCCGACGAACGGCGGCTACCGCAGGGCGGCTCCCCCCTGGAATCTGCTTTTCGATGATGGCCAGCGGCCAACGATCCACAGACCCCAACGGTGCCGGCGACCAAACGGCCACCGGGCTTCGGTCACCCCAGACCGCACCACCGAGACGTTTCACGGCCTCGGCGGGTATAAGCGCGGCTGGGGTGGGCGGGCGTCCCCGTTTCCTCACGCGAGGCCCGACGAGCGGGTACCTTTGGCGACGAGGCACAGCGAGACGACCTGCCTGGCAGGGAAGTTGTAAGGAGGGGGAGCGGGATCTCAGACCAGCTCAGCTGGCTCTGATCACCCTACCTCCTACATAGTACCACCGACATCGCTTGGTGGGCGAGAGTTTGGGCAAACGTTCGCGTGTCCGAAGTCGATTCTGGGGGGACCGGTTTTGTATGGGGTGGTCCGTGCACTCGGTCGATTTCCCATACAAAGTGGGCCACCCACTTTCGCCCACTTGGCCGCAGATATGGGAGGTCCGCCATTCGGCAAAGGGCGCATGGCCAACTGGCGACCCCACCGACCCGCGGTTTTCGCCGGCTCCTCGGCGTGCTGTGACGCCGGTGAGGGCTCTGCTGGGGCGCTCGAAGGCCGCTAGGGCCCTTGGTGAGTGATCCGGGGCCGTCTGACCGTGGCTGGTGGAGTGGCACCGGTGCCTGTATACTGATATATATATTGGTCTGGGTGTCCTCTGGTTGCACGGCGAGGATGTGTACCACAGTCTGCCTACCTGCCCAGGTGCCTGTCCCGGTGCCCTCTCCGTCCCATTGCTTCCCTACTTTACCGTTTTCGCCGCTGCCGCGGGGCTCTTGGGTACCCTGGCCCCTCCCTCAGGCGCTGCGGCCCCCTAGATCCAGGGACGTGACCGCTACGCTTAGGTCTCGCCAGGTGCCATGGCCAACTGGCCAACTGGCCGGTCGGTCGAGCACCGCAAACGCCGGCCTACCGTGTCCCCCTCCGCCAAGGCAAACGGTCGACTGGTGAGCCCCAGCCGTCGCCCCCACCAGGTCGAACGGCCGGCTCGCTGCTCTTGCCAAGGCAGGCGTCTACCTGAGGGACCTGGCCCCTGACGCGAGGCGCCGCAACCCCCAAGTCCCCGCGCCCAACGCCGGACCTCCCCCCCGCGGCAGCGCCAATCCGTCAACTTTTGCACCCAACTGGTATCCCTGCCGGCTGGCCCTCCGCCCCTGCAGTACCGCCGACCCCCCTGGGTGGGCGAGATGCCGTGCAAACGTTCCCGTGTCCGGAGTCGATTCTGGGGGGCACCGTCCTGCCATACAAAGTGGGCCAGTCCCGCGTCCCGCCGTCCCCATGTCCGATGGGCCAACTGGCCTCCTGATCGCTGAGCCTCGACGCCGTGGCCCACCGTGCCGTGCCGTCATCGCCCAGGATCGCAGACAACTGGTGGGCCCGCAGCCGTGGCCGGGCGCGCGTCCCGTCCCCGCTCACCGTGCTCGCCCAAGTCAGACCGTCGACTGGTCGCTCCTGAGGAGCCGCGGGCCGTGGCCCACCGGCGCCCATGTCGGGTGGGCAACTGGCGTCCCCATCGAGCAAGCACTGCACAGTCTGGGCACCGCGACCCCCTGCGCGTCGCCCATGCCAGCAAGGCAACTGGCGATCCGCCCGGGCCGGTCGAGCGCGCCGTGGCCCACCCTGTGGCCGTCGCCATGTCGGATGGGCCAACTGGCGTGTCCTGTCCGTGAGGGAGTTGGGCACCACCGAGACCCTGCGGTCCCAGGCGGTCCCCCCTCCAAGCGCCCGGCGCTGCCGGACCCCTTGGTGGGAGGTGTGGTACACAAATCTAGCCAAGGTCGGGCTGACGCTCAGCGACTCGTAGCAACAAGGCTACTTGACCGCTTACACGACCCGCTTGGTCACTTCAGTCGTATGCAGAGGATTCATCCCCGCGCGAGGTGACATTGCAATCCGCCAGCCAGCTCCCCGGGGCTTCTCCCGGGGAGCCGTCGCCAGCCTGCTGAGGTTCGTGGCCCGGAGGCCTATTCGTATCCAACTACGACGTGCGGGGCAACATCGCCGCGTTCCGGCACGGATTCTGACTTAGAGGCGTTCAGCCATTATCCGGCAGATGGTAGCGTCGCGGCAGAACAACAACTCTTTCGCGAAACAAATTTTTGAAATTCCGCCACGAAACCACGCCGGAAACGGCTCAAAATTTGCCTAGTTTCTCGTAAGCACGAGGGCTATCTCCTGATACCAGCATCGACCTGGTAGGAGATGGCGCCGACCCGGTCGCTGCCCCCGGCCCCTGCGGGCGCAGTCGACGCGGCCGGTGACCCGGCGAGACCCCTCCAACGACGCGTCCTAGACCTCAACCGCGAGGCCGCCAGCTTGCTGGAGAAGCACAGCTCGGGGCTCTCGAAGCGCATGATGACGTTCATCCAGTCGACCCTGGCGGTGACCGAGGCCCTCTCCCACTACCCCGTGGGGGACGCCTGGAAGGTCCAGATGGACGAGATCCAGCGCGCGGTCAATGACATCCGGAAAGACACCAATGAGCTCACGGCCAGGACCGAGGACCCCCTGCCACCATCAATCGAACCATGACTCCGCGAGGGCCCCAACGGGAAGCCGCACGAGACAGGGACAGTGGGATCTGGGGGATCGTTCGAGGGCGCCAGAGATGCCTCCGGGACAGACGAGGGAACAGAGGGAACGTCAGCGGCCGCCACAGATGCGCCGGACGACACCGCCATGGAGGGACTGAGGTTCACCGGGAACACCCCTCCGCAGGCCGAAACCCAGACGACCGAATCGACCCTGACCACCCTGCCGACCATGCCCCCGACCCTGTCAATCTCCGGGATCAGCCAAGAGGCGCCGTCCTCCGCCACGGAAGGCACCCGGCGCAGCGCCAGACTCGTACAACAAATCGACCGTGCCCAGGCACGCAACCCGTATATTTTCCGCGGGGCCCCAACGCCGGCCCCCCAACCCAGATCGCTGAGCCCCAGGAAGCGCCGCCGGGCGAGGGACTCCTCCGGCCCCGACACCGTCGCCATCCTCCGCGGCCGCACGCGATCTGACGTCACACGGAACACTGCCTCAACCTCTGATGATGAATAGACAGCTACAGATACTACAGTACAACGTGAACCGATCCAGGGACACCGTGATGGCCCAGTTCCTCCGCGACCCCGAGGTGCGGCAAGCCGACATCATCGCCATCCAGGAACCCTGGAGAAATCCGTACTCGGACACGACACACCACCCGGCATTCGGGAGCCACCAACTCCTGTATCCCACCGCCGACGACACCGGCGGCCAAAGGGCCCGCGTGGCCCTTTACATTTCACGCAAGATTAACCCTAGGACATGGAAACACACCGTACACTCCGCGGACTGCCAGGAGCTCGAGCTCCACGTGCACGGCAGGAGGCTGCGGATCTTCAATATATATAACCCCGGGCCGTGGGACACGGGACGTACTGACACGGTAGATCTACTCGACCATGTGGTGCCCGAACGAGGGGACCACATCGTGCTCGGCGACTTCAACCTCCACCACCCGGCCTGGTCCGAACGGGACGCTCACGACGACCCGGCCGCGGCCGGCGAGACCACGACGACGAACGACGACACCGACGACACCAGCCGGGACCGGCAGACCCGGACAGACCGAAAGGCCCCCCAGCTGCTCGAGTTCGCGGACTCCAGGCTCCTGGACCTGTGGCTCGAGCCGGGAACGGTGACCCGAGACCAGAACAACCACCGGTCCACGATTGACCTTGTCTTCGGGGCTCAGAGCCTCGCAGATCAATACATCGCCTGCGAGGTGGCCCCCAAGGTCCACACGGACTCCGACCATCTACCAATCCGTACAATTCTTGACCTCGCGCCTCACGCATACCAACCACCGAAACGACGCCAGTGGAAGGCTATGGATGCAGCCAAGCTGCGCGAATTCGTGGCCAGCAATCTTGATATATATTCTCACTGGGACGCGCTGGGGACGAATCCCTCGGCGGCCTCGATTGACGCGGCGGCCGACTTCCTGATGGAGGTCGTGCAGCGTGCAATTCAACACGCGGTCCCATGGGCCCGTCCCAGCGAGTGGGCCAAACCAGACTTCACGCCGGAATGCAAACGTGCGGTCAAAATAACCAGGAAACTCCGCAGGATCTATATGCGTCACCGTCTACCCTCAGACTGGGCCGCCTACGTCAAGGCCCGCAACCGAAAGGGCCGCATCATCAGCCGCTCCCTGCGGAGAGGCTTCCGCCGCTGGGTCTCAGAGGCGATCGACCAAGGCACGCACGGGATCTGGCGCGTGGCCAAGTGGGCCCGCAACCGCGGGGGCCGGGCCGCCAACACGATCCCAACCTTAAATGGACCTCACGGGCCGGCCGACACCACCGAGGCCAAGGCCGAGGTCCTGCGAGAATCGTTCTTTCCCGAGCCACCGCCGGCCGATCTATCCGATATCGAGAGACGCACCCAGCCGCCGCAGATCGAGTTCCCAGAGGTCACGAAAGAGGAGGTTGCCAAGGCCATCCGACGAGCACCGCCAGACAAGGCCCCTGGGCCGGACGCGGTCCCGAACAAGATCTGGCACGAGCTGTACAAGGTCCCGGTCTTTCTAGAGCGGGCTACGGCTCTGTTCAACGCGAGTATCAAGACAGGGCACAATCCGAGGCACTTCCAGACCTCCACCACGGTGGCCCTGCGCAAGGGCGGACCGCGCGACTACCGCAAGCCAAAATCATACCGACCAGTTGCCCTGCTCAATACTTTTGGTAAGATTCTCGAGTCGATCATAGCAACACGGATTGCGTGGGCCTTGGAGGAGCACAATTTACTCCCACGAACCCATCTTGGAGGCAGAAAGGGGATCTCGACAGACCACGTTATCCAGCTTATCATCGATAATATATATCGTGCATGGGGACAGGGTAAGAAGGTAAGTATGATCCTACTGGATGTGTCCGGTGCCTTTGACAACGTGTCCCACGCCCGGCTGCTCTTTAATCTCTACCAGCTTAAGCTGGGCCACTTCGCGGACTGGCTGCAGTCCTTTCTAACTGGCAGAACGACCCGGATCTCGCTCGCAGGGGAGCTCAGCGCGGAGTTTCCTACACCGACAGGCATCCCACAGGGCTCGCCGCTGTCCCCGATTCTATATCTGATCTACAACACCCCGCTGATCCAGGATCTCCATGTCCGGCGGCCCCAGGGCGGCTCGACCACGGCCTTTGGCTGGATCGACGACGCGTGTACCCTGGCCGTGTCCGACACCTTCGCGGAGAACGTCGAAACACTGAATGCGGCTCTGACCCGAGCAGGCCGATGGGCATGCCGTCACGCGTCCAAGTTCGCACCGGACAAGTTCGAGCTCATCCATTTTACTAACCCACGGGAGACGGAAACGCCGCCCCAGTCCCCGGGCCTCCCACCGGACCATCCGGACCAGATATGGGAGGTGCCACTGCCACCAGCGGGACACGACCAGATGGAGATCATCTTTACGGACACGGTAATCAAGCCGACAGAAACGGCCAAGTACTTGGGGGTATGGTTGGACAAGACCCTGTCGTTCTCCATCCATCGAACCAAGGCCCTGGCCAAGGCGCACGGGACGCTGGCGGCCCTCAAGGGGATCGCAGGATCCACGTGGGGGGCCCCTCTGCGTGCCATGCGCCGGATCTATCAGGCGGTGGTCGTTCCCCAGCTATTCTACGCAGCCGCGGCCTGGTACAGTCCTAAGGGTGGCCAGATCGTGGCCTCGATCAACCAGAAGATGCTGGCGGAGTTCACTCAGATTCAGAAACAGGCGGCGCTGCTGATCAGCGGGGCCTTTAGAGGCACCTCCGCAGCGGCTCTTAACGTAGAATTATATATATTACCGGTACACCTCCAGTTGCAGCAGGTCATTGAAGAAACGGCGGTCAGAATCCGGACGGGACCAGAGCTGGCCTGCCCGGAGTCGGTCCTCAGGCCGCGCACGGCACAAGAACGCCGGCGCAGCGGCTGGACACCGATGGAGGCACTGAGTCGGAAAGGGGGCCCCCTGTGGCCCCTGGGCAAGAAGGAGTGGGAAACCCGCAAGCCATATATTCTGGCACCGTGGGAACCACCGATGACAACCGTGATTGACAGCCACGAAGCCGCACTATTCTACCATAGACAATACTGCGCCAGGCGAGAAGGGATCGCAGTATATACAGACGGGAGCGGTCTGAACGGCCGGATTGGAGCCAGCACTGTCTGCCTCTCGCAGGGCTGGAAACGGAACCGCACGCTGGGGACAGAAGAGGAGTCAACGGTCTACGCAGGGGAACTGACCGGGATCCGGATGGCCCTGCATAGATTGCGGAAGGAAACCAGACCGGCCACGGTCTTTGTGGACAGCGAGGCCGCGATCCAGGCGGTTCAGAACCCGCGGAGACCGTCGGGCCAATATATATTGGACCAGATCTACTATATTGTACGGAGATATAACATGCAGGGCCGGGTCCAGATCCGCTGGATCCCTGCACATATCGGCGTGCCAGGGAACGAGGCAGCCGACGAAGCCGCACGCGAGGGTACCCAGAAAGCAGGGGAGGCTATCTGTCTTGCCGCGGCGGCCAAACGGCAGATACGCCGCCGCATCAAGGATAGATGGACTAGAGAATGGAAAGCAGAGAAAACAGGCCGCACAACACACAAACTGGTCGAGATCCCGAATAAAAGAGTACTGGATCTCTATAAAGGCCTGCCCAAGCCGCACGCGTCAATTATCATTCAGATGCGGACGCAGAGAAACGGTTTAAAACACTTTCTCTTTAAAATCAAGGTGTCTGACTCAGACCAATACCACTGCGGGCAGGGGTCCCAGACATCACGGCATATTTTACTTCAATGTCCGCTTTTTACCGACCCTAGGAAGGCTATGCTGGATAAGCTAGATCCTGGGATACGAAGGAAGATGGACTACAACGGGATTATGTCCCACCCGCGGGCGATGCGCTACATCGCCGAATTTATGCACCAAACAGGATTACTCAGTCAATTTAGAGACGTGGAGCAAACTGGTCACTATAAAAGGGGGACAGATGTGGAAGACGATGCGTAAACGGTCACACCAGGGAGGACTTGGTCAAACCCTCCCAGTACGCGCACCTACACCTACTTACTAGGAAACACTAGAAGGAGCCAGAGAATGCAGGATGGTAAGGGCTGGGGAAGATAGGTCAGGGGGACTGTCAGGTGGCAGGCGGTTTTAGTTGTGATAAAAGCTTTCGATTACTTCCTTTGTGGGCATATGGCGTTTTATGGTCAGATTCTAGGCTCCTTGAAGCACCTGCATAGCTAGACGTTCAATAGTTAGGCTCGAACAGGTTAATAGAATCTTGATTGATTGATTGATTGATTGAAGATAGGCAATCACTGTCTTATGGGTTTCAATGCCTCACCAACCTCCTGATACCCGTTCTCCGCGGCGTAGTGTAGCAGTGTTCGGCTGTAGTTGTCGTCGCCGCTGGTCTTAATGTTGGGATCAGCGCCCTTGTCGCGTAGCAGCGTGACCACTTCCTGGTGCCAGTTCTCCAATGCGTACTCTAGTGGTGTCTGGCTGTAGTGGCTATCCGTAACGGTGGGATCAGCACCCTTGTCGAGGAGCAGCTTTACTACTTCCTGATGCCCGTTCTTCGCGGCGTAGTGTAGTGGTGTCCAACTGTTGAGGCTATTAGGATCAGCGCCTTTGTCAAGCAGCAGCTGTGCCACCCCGTAATACCCATTCTCTGCGGCGTAGTGTAGTGGAGCCTGACTGTAGAACCGGTCCATAATGTTAGGATCAGCGCCTTTGTCGAGTAGCAGCTTGACCACCTCCTGGTGCCTATTCATCACGGCGTAGTGTAGCGATGTCCGGCCGTTAAGAGAGTTCATAATGTTAGGATCAGCGCCTTTGTTAAGCAGCAGCTTCACTGTTTCCTTATCCTTATTCTCTACCGCAGAGTGTAGTGGAGTCTGGCCGTAGAGCCCGTCCGTAATGTTAGGATCAGCACCCTCGTCAACCAGCATGTTTACCATCTCCGGGTGTCTGTTCTCCGCGGCGTAGTGTAGCGGTGTCCGGCTGTAGAGACGGTCCGTAATATTGGGATCAGCGCCTTTGCCGAGTAGCAGCTTGGCCACCTCCTGGTCCCTATTTATCACGATGAAGTGTAGCGGTGCTCGGCCGTATAAGTCATCGCTGGCCGTAACGTTGGGATCAGCGCCTTTGTCAAGCAGCAAATTCACTATCTCCAGACATCTATTCTCCGCGGCGCAGTGTAGCGGTGTCCGGCCGTAATTGTGATCGCTAGTCGTAACGTTGGGATCAGCGCCTTTGTCAAACAGTAGCTTCACTATCTCCAGATATCTATTCTCCGCGGCGTAGTGTAACGGTGTCCGGCTGTCATCGCGATCGCTGGTTGTAATGTTGGGATTAGCGCCCTTGCTGAGGAGTAGCTTCACTATTTCGTGATGCCCGTTCTTCGTAGCGTAGTGTAACGGTGTCCGGCTGTCATCGCGATCGCTGGTTGTAATGTTGGGATCAGCGCCCTTGCTGAGGAGTAGCTTCATTATTTCGTGATGCCCGTTTATCGTAGCGTAGTGTAGTGGTGTCTGGCCGTAATCACGATCGCTGGTCGTAACGTTGGGATCAGCGTCCTTGCTGAGGAGTAGCTTCACTATTTCGTGATGCCCGTTCTTCGTAGCGTAGTGTAGTGGTGTCCGGCTGTAATCGCCATCGCTGGTCGTAACGTTGGGATCAGCGCCCTTGCTGAGGAGTAGCTTCACTATTTCGTGATGCCTGTTCTTCGCGGCGTAGTGTAGCGGTGTCCAACTGTTGAGGCTATTAGGATCAGCGCCCTTGCTGAGGAGTAGCTTCACTATTTCGTGATGCCCGTTTATCGTAGCGTAGTGTAGTGGTGTCTGGCTGTCATCGCGATCGCTGGTTGTAATGTTGGGATCAGCGCCCTTGCTGAGGAGTAGCTTCACTATTTCGTGATGCCCGTTCTTCGTAGCGTAGTGTAGTGGTGTCCGGCTGTCATCGCGATCGCTAGTTGTAATGTTGGGATCAGCGCCTTTGCTGAGGAGTAGCTTTACTATTTCGTGATGCCTGTTTATCGTAGCGCAGTGTAGCGGTGTCCAACTGTTGAGGCTATTAGGATCAGCGCCCTTGCTGAGGAGTAGCTTCACTACCTCCTGATGTCCATTCTCCGCGGCGTAGTGTAGCGGTGTGCGGTCGCTAACGTCCCAGAGATTCAGAGTGTGCTGTCCTTCGAGGAGGGCCGCTACCGGCTTTTCAAGTCCAAAGTATGCCGTGACATGAAGACCTGTTATCTGAGTGGTTACATAACTGCGGTGGTAGTAAAATCTAGGTGCCAGCATGACCTGGGCGCAGGCCGAAACCTTAGCCTCGCTCTGAAGAAAATCCAAAATACACTGATCCCCTTGAATCGACGACACGCGGGCATGGTGTCCCCAATTTTGTGCTGCATATTTGAAGAGTTTATTAGACTCTAGCCGGTCTTTCAACTCGCTATGTGTCCGACAGAACCCGCTTTCAAAGACGTTGAACGAGAGGTAGGTAACACAGATTTTGGTAATATCGTTCTCTGCATCTGGAAACCATTGCTTCTGCGTTCGCTCGAAGTATTCTTGCGTCGTGTAGTGGACCAGTCTGACGACATCACTCTGAGTATCAATTGTGACCAAGCCTGAACAGAGCGACCCTATTATCTCAGTGGTAGGAATGAACTTCTTATTTAGTTCCCGCTGTCCAGGCTCGACTGCGACCGCGTGCTGAAGTTCGGCTGTAGACATCAATCTCTTTGCGTGTGTTAACCAAGACAAAACCATCTTCGCCAGTTCTTTAGAGCCTCCTCCACGACTTTCAATTCGTTCCATTGCCTGCACGTACGTGTCATCTAATCCTTTAGGCAATTTCTGCAACGCTCGTTCAAGATGTCCTTCCGTTGGCTCTTGAGCTAAGGAGTCTATATGAAGCGAAGCAAGAAGAAACCTGGAGAAAAGTAAGAAATGGTCTCTATTATAGTAGGAGAATCAAACATACATTCCGTCAACAGCCTTGGATATTGTAGCCTTGATATCATTCTGCAAATGTAGGTCCTTCCGGACGAATTGTGGTAGTCGTGTCATATGGCTATTAAGGTATGCTTGCACATCCGCATCTCTAGCACGGATTTCTAATGACACGCATCCTTTGAACTTCTTCTCGATTTCCCGGATGAATCTCGACGTCGAACAGATATATGCTCTCTGTCTTGCTCGAAGATTAAAGATCTCATCCAGAAGTCTTGCGCGGCATCCGTCGGTTACTTGGCATTCATCCAACGCATCGATGACAATGAAAACTTTCGAATACAACGCATTGACTGAATGTAGGACTGCTGAGATTTCTTCGAGGGATGGTCGTTTGGGCTGGTCCTTATACTGCTTATATAGGGCTCGCACATCATCTGGTATCGAAGATAACCTCTGAGTCAACTGTTTCAGCAGATTCGCGAGTAAGTCCTCCAATTTCTGTTCGTGTTGCCTACGGAAGTCGCAATATAGGTATGCGATGGCAACACTGGTGTCATCTCGAAATCTGGTGTAGAGATCATCGATAATTGTCGCTGTGATGATTGTCTTCCCCGCTCCAGGTATACCCGGGCAGAACAATATCTGCTTGTCCGTCTTCAACCAAGCCTGGTACTCGGATGAGTCTAGAAACCACTGGGCGGTTCCTGGTTGTCGTATTCGGATAAAGTGTTTCTGTTGCAGAGCGTAGTCGATTTGTGAAAGCCAGTTGAGCATCTTGATATCTTCATCTCTGTCCAACTTGGACTTCATCTGCGCAACGTTTGCTCCGGTTGTGGATAAAGCATGAAGAACTTCACGTATTGTTAGAACTCGCTACCATCCCGCTACATAGACTGTAAAATGACTAACCATCATGGAGCTGTTCGCTTATCCTCTTCTCTGCTTCGACCATATTCGGGGGGATTCGACAAAGAAGATCCTTTGCGAACGCAGCCGCCGCCATCGCTGCATATCCTTGCCACTCCCTGTTCTTGTGTGTGTCTGAGTAGTCGCAGATACCGCGAATCACCAGACAGGGAAATTGGTTCATCAACCCCGCCGCTTCCATTTCAAAACACAGAACGTCCTTTTCCTTGGCAAATCTATCCCGAAGCCGAGCGTCCTTCATCAATTGGTTCGCCGATGCAATCAGACCGTAGTGAATTACTGGATTATCCTCGTCTTCAGTCCGTTCGCGTCGTGGTATCAAGTTCGATGGTTCATTGCCACAGACTGCTGCACAGCTTGCTTCGCTGTCTGGATGGGTGACTTCGGCTCGATACAGCCGGTCACTACTTAGGTCCGGCCGCTTGTACTTTTGTCGCAATCTTGGTTTCTTCTCGAAAATACCGTTGATGCTTTCTTCAAGCTGGTGCCCGTCAAGCTCATATCTAGCCATGAGCCCATTCAACGCCGTTCGTAGAACCGTTGGTGGCTGGTTTAGGAACCCAGACTCTTGGAATTCCTGGTCTTGGATTATTTTGCCAAAGTCGTACTGCAATACAGCACTCTTTCCATTACCAGAAGCACCCACCACAATGTCGCCAAGCCGGATATCATGCTTTGGACTTGGCGCACCACCGCCGATGCCCACCATCAGACCGATTCTGACGTTGGGAAAGCTGTGTAGCATATCCTTTGCGACGCCTGTGGCAGACGATATGCCGTACTCCCCATGGGGAAGAACGGCGATGACGACATTGTGTTTCCCAACTTTGCCCAACGTGTAATCGTTACTGTCGTGCGTGTGCACATATTCTGGTCCGTCATGCTCTTCGTCGAGAAAGGCTTGCGCCGCAACGTACTCTGACCTTATGGCGCAGATCCAGCCGACGTTGTAGTCATTGGGATTAGACATCTCGCTGGCAGAGGCTGATGGGGTCTGGTCAGGAAATGAGGTAGTAGCAGGACGAACACGGTTTCGGTATTCTATCGGGTCGGTTGGTTCCGCTCGATGTGCGCTTGTTTGTTTGTGAACTTCGTTGGGCTGAACAAGCTCCAACGAAATCAAGAGCCCAGAAACTTTCGAGGAGCTGGATAGCTGGATTCCATTGTAGCATACTGGAGGAAGTGCTAGAGGTTATGAGGAAAAGGAGAATGGTAGTCAGCCTCGAGGTGAATTGGCGGGGTGTTGGACAAACTCTGACAGCCGCAACGACATGTGCCACGTCAGCTTGCATGTATGGTAAATGCGCAGCCGCAGAGACCTTAAACAAAACACAGCATCATCCAGTAAAGATGAATTACCCAAAGAATGCATGAGTGCACTAATGCGTGTCAGAAACAAAGTCGCTTCCACTGGTGCCATGTCAACCAATGAACCTAGACAGATTAAATATTCAAGTTGAATTACTGAATGTCCGAAACATGGATATTGTATAAGGCGGTAAATCCGACTCAAGATGACTGGCTGTAGACAGCACGCCCAACTATTGGACTATACTGATGCACCCACTCTACATATCGCCCAAGGCAAAATTTACCGTACAGGTATTGCTGCTCCTACGCGGGTGACAGTAATATTCTTCTCGTTGCTGAAAACAGAATGAACTGGGCTGTCAATAAATATAGATAACACGGACCGAGAAAGAACAATAAACCAGCGACAAGGAAAAAAGATTCCAACATTCGCTTGTAAGCAGAGGACGCTGGCTTCCTACCTCTTTCCAGATGACAAGGGGGCAATATGAGCGTTGACAGACTGATAGGAGTCATAGATTGAAGATTATCTCAGCGGTTAAATGTGCCTCCGTATCTCGGGAACCGAGTGAATTGATGCCTATTATCATATTGATCTGTTTTCATGATGGAGGTCTGTGACACTGAGGCGGGTTGGAGGCGTTGGAATCGCAACATCCGAGCGGGACGTACTTGATTTGATTGACTGCGAGTGGGTGGCTGATGGAGGCTGCCTTCGCTAGAATAGGATGGCGTAGTAGATCGTTCTGAGGCGAAGGAACGAATGCTGAGGCTCTCTGCTTCGCTCCCTGTGTCGCCCTCATCGTTGAACAGTGTGTCTGTATGTTGGACATCAAACGGCGAAATCGCAGGGTATTTGGGTCTTTGACCTGTCAGAGCCTCTTTATACTCCGCATCCTGCGACGTAGCCCATCGATATATCAGGATATCAGTCTGCAAAGGAGTCAGATCCCCCATGATAGATCGGAAGTTCTCTCGTGATTCCCATGTCCAGGCTCCGTCGTCCCACAGAACCCCTACATATGTTTCAGGGTATGACATATCTCTGTCTGGGCGTAGAGAAGCAGTTGGATTTAGCTCATTCGCCTCGCCGACTCTCCACGCTACAAGACCGGTCCCTTGCACGAATGCAGAAGTGTATTTCCTGGTGCCTTTGATATGGCCTCGCGCATTCAGATCGATGCTTGTCTCACGGTTCTTTGGCGTGTTGGCCGACGATACCACTCTAGCGATCATTTTGCCCTGATATTGGTGGCCAACAATCAGCGAATACTTGGTTCTGCCAAAACTGCGCCACCCCAGGGTCACCCCAGGGGTAAATGGTACTCCATATTCCTTTTCTGCCTGACGGCAGCTGTGTTCTAGGGACTCGCAAGACCGCCACTCTACCGAAAGACTGTCTGCGTCATCATTGCTCTCTGAGGCAGAGTCACTGGACTGATCAAGCGAGGATGTGGCAGCATTATCCTCCCCTTCAGATCCTTGCTCGTACTTGGAAATAATACTGCTGACGGATTGTTCGTCATCGCTTCCTTGATCATCATAGGCAGTTTCGGTCTCTGGAGACTAAGGCCTTCTCAAGCTGTCCATTGGCGAGTTCGGAGGCTTGTTCTCCACCTCCAATCGCCTTCCCCCACAATAATCTTGGAATTGCTCCCAGTCTATATTCCAGTTGTCTAGTAGATTGGGGTTCTTGATCACAGATCGAAGGACTCCTTGGGCCTTGAAAAATTTGTCCCGCCGCTTGTTGTTGATATAGGCAAGGGCTGCCTTGTCAATGTCGTCGCCAAACTTGGAGAAGAAGGCAATGTCAACGGTGCCATAGTCTGGCTTTCTTTTGGAGCGTGGATTTTTGGCTCGAATCCGCACATTCAGCTCATTCAGTTGGTCAATGGCCTGTTGCGGTCGTTCTCCTGGCTCGCTCCATATAAGCGAAGCGATGAGGGTTGTGGCGGCGTCGTATTCTTCTCGATACAGCCCCTGCCGTACGGCATCAAAGTCGTGGTTTCTTGCTGCCTTTGGACATAGTGACGATGTGTGATGGCAAGGACGTCATCCTAACGATCGCTCAGCCCCTTTAAATATGGCGCCGGGGCCCTATATAACTTTCTTGGGCAAGATGGTACAAATGTGCCTTTGCAGCATTGATGAATGTCGCAAATGAGCGCTTCCTGCTGAGCATGTGATTGGTGGGATGAGGCGCTTGTCACGCACGAAGCGCCGCGCCAAGTAAATGTAGTCCCATAGAGCCTCTGTTTATATGTACATTGAAGTCAATCAGCTGACATTTTTGTAATTTGTTCACGACCATTGCAGTCCAGCGATTATAAATTTCAAATCATGTGAAAGATACGTATAAGCTTGATTGAGAAATATAATCCTACCTAAAACACTAAACTAACATAAACTAACTCTAGCATCTAGCATGATTCATATCACATACTCCTACGAAGCTTGCCAGACTGCCTTTGGGAGGGGATCCTGCTAGAATCGCGTTCCCGCGGCATCGAACTTGCTTTACGTCGGTACTCCTCTTCTTGACTTCTCTTGGGAGCAAGGGTCTGGCGAGAGCTCGGTTGGCCATGGCCTCTATGATTCCTAGGCTGACTTCCTCTGCTACGGCTGCCACCAACCTCGGAGATCGGTGAGATCGGTGAGAGCGGAGGGATAGCGGATCTAGAACGGCTCTGCTTCGACCGATGGTGCTGTTGCACCGCGCGAGGTGTCTCTGTGCGGGATCTTGGAGGCGTAAGGGGGTGGCGGCGTCTGTCTTTGGCCGTGTGTCGAGACGAAGATATGTTCTGCGTCTGAGACTCTAGCTCTCTCCGGCGAGACGTCTGCCGTTGTAGGGCCGATCGACTGGCTGACAGACCACGGTGCACTGACTCCGGTATATCCTGAAGGTCGTCTTCCCTTGCTCGAGACGTGTGCCGCTGGGGGCCTATCCGGCTTGATGAACGTCGGTGCTCAACGGTTTCAGCGACCACGGATTCTCTGCTCCTTCGCCGAGGGTATTGATAGCGGATCCGGTTAGATTGCTGGCTCTCTTCTTCCGCTGCTGACTGAGAGTCATACTCCTCAGAAACGGCTTCATCGTAGACAGGCCGGCCATCTTCCCCAACCGATTCGGCATACTCCGTCTCGGGTATTTCCACCGCATCGTCTATAAAGTCCTCCAAACTCTCACCCACGGAGTTGGCATCAGCCACTGACTCTTCCTCAAGGTCAGTCAACCTTTCTTCGTCGACGTTCACAATCTTCCTGTCCCACCGGGCTCATGGCTGCTTCCAATATGCTTCTCCAGCAGTATTGAGGATGCGCCAGTGCTTGTTTTTCATCGTGCCACCGTCCGGATATTGAGGCCGCACGCCAGTGAGCTCTTCTTGATAGTTCCCTTCTTACGCAATGGCGACACAATATATGTAAATGTTGGTTTCATAACTGCGACTACCTCGAATAAATCGAAAGTTGTCTCGCGACTCCCAGGTCCAGACATTGTCATTCCATAGGATGTTAATGTACGTTTCCGGATACCAGGCCTTCTCGGTGGGGCGGAGAATCGCAGTCGGGTCTTTCAGGTATGTCGCTTCCACTCTCCAGGAAACGAGGCCAATTCCGATAATGTGGTCCTCGTGCCAGTATTTCCCATCACGTCGTTTCTTCTTGCCTCTGCACTGGTATGCAATATGGGTCCGCTTGGTCTTGCGGAACGGGCGTCGTCCTGCGGCCTCAACTCGCGCGGTTTGGACCCCGTTTTCCTCATAAGCGGCAATCACCGAGCAACCGACTTTGCCGTTTGGGCGCCAGGCCAAAACCTTGCTGATTCCACCACTGATTCTCCAATCCTTCGCGGTCTCTCTGCGCAGATCAGCGTACGGAATATAGGACCGTCGCGAAGCTTCCACCTCCTCTTCTGCATGATCACCAGCAGAATCGGACCCGTAGTATTCGCTGCTCAGGAAAAAAACAACAACTTCTACGCAGAACGAATTTTTGAAATTTCTCCACCACCATAACGCGGAACCATCCAGGAATTCGTCAAGTTTCTCGTAACGACGCGCGCTTTCCTCTAATACCAGCCAATCTAGGGTATTACGATGGTACCGTCGAAGATCGTATAGCCGCGCCTCACAGTCGCGGCGCCCAACTATAGGAACGAGCGATATAACCTCAATAAACGCGTTTTGGATCTTAATCATAATATAAATTCGATGCTGGCGGATACCCAAGCGAAGAAAGACTCCTAGATACTCACTCTCTAGACGTTCGTTACGGATCTAACCGAGGAACTTGTTTAAATGCCTCTTAGCGGTGATCTAAGAACCGTGCTAGAGGAAATCCGTTGAACTATCTATTGGATTAAAAAGTCTGCCAACGAATAGATGATTGTGATCTTACACCTCCCTCTTACCGCGCGCTGGGTCGAATCGACTAGATAGACACTGCCGCCTAGCGCCCGGTTGTTCTCCCACGGCTTTAACAGTATCCCGGTTACCACTCTCTCCGAGCTTGGCAAGGACTGCGAGGTCATTATCAAGCTAGGTGATTTTACAATTATCGAGATCTTTTATAAGCTAAAGTACACTGAGATCCAGATGCGCGCTGAACGGGCCTGTTTGAAGGGCTCTAAGATTGATAAGACCGCGACGCTAATCTCTACTTAGTTTATAGCGACTCGCCAGTTAAAATTAGATGATTTGAGCCTTACTCTATAGAACGCTAAGGAGGCGGAGATCGCCCGCTGCTATCGTAGCTGGGTTATCTCTCTAGGCGCGAAGGCCACCATCCGCCTGTCTATCTGGGATGTGGTGGTGTACGATTTCCCCGTGCAGTTAATGGGAGACCTGGCCCAACTCTGGGAGCGGGACTGGATTATTAAGGATCTCCTGGCAGCGAACCGGTACACCTGGGGCAAGGTGGAGGTGATATATCTATACTAACTAACCGGAACATCTACCGCGGGGAAGAAGTTGTCTGCGATAATGGTTAAGTTTATTTACCCTAGACCTGCGAATAACGCGATTGATTGAGGGACTATCTAGAATTTAAAAATACTAACTACGGGTTTTTACGACCGATCAATGTGTGTTTGATATTGTTTTAACTACTATTAATTTAGTTACATAGAAACTATCTGCTTCAACCCTATAATCTATAGGATCTGCGTGGAAGGGTACCAGACCCAAATCTATATATAGCGGGCACCCGGCTAGGATTATAAGTACATCAACTGTAGAAAGCTACACGCGATCTAGTATAGCAAGTATAAGAAGTATTAGAACAAAATAGCCAAAATAGCGGCGACGTCGATCTACCGAGAGATATATTACTATATTTCTTTATATCTTCAAGACTTTAACATGGATACTGAGACCAGCAACTTAGAGTCTATCTAGCAGAGCTCTAGTTCTGTCAGCGCGGAATAGAGCTCTACACCAACCAAAGCAAGATCTGGGGAATAGAAGAAGGGAATAGAGGAAGTAGTATCTTATATTATTAAATAGAGATCCCGCGCGTCCCGCAGGCGTAGTCAAACAGAGCTAGTTATAGAGACTTAATAGAAGCTAGAGACCAGTGCGTCTTCTACGGCCCCTGCAGAGTCTCTATCAATAGAGATAGAAATTAAACGGTTTATTGTCGAATCCCAAACCAATTTAATGTTTACCAGCCCGCCACCTACCGCGACCAAGTTAATAACTATTACTAGACGTACAACGCGATTTATAACCTAATCTAGTATCTCAGCCAGATCCCAGCAAGACCTCGGGTTCATCGAACAGACGTGGAATACTAACCAGAACAGTGTCTTGTTTATTGATGAGAAGTTGGATTCCGTCCGCTCCCCACCAGCGAAATAGACCAAAATAGTTCACCAATTATCGAATATTAAAACCGATAGAACAGCCACGACCCCAGCACTAGCTAATAAGCCAAGTATAGTTCTAGTACTTATCAGCTCAGTAATGGTGCCCGCGGTTTAAATACAACAAAAGAAAAAATACCCGGCACGCCGCTATAAGAATATATCCATAAACTAGATCGGCGTGACCCTTAACTACGAGCCGGATATAAACTTTACTACAGAATTAATAGCATTTAACGGGAACCAGTTAACTACTCTACTCTAGAATAACTAAAATATCTCTCTAGATTCTCCAGTATAATGTGAACTATTTAAAAGATATTATTATAGTACAGTTTCTTTGAGATCTATAGATACTGTAAGCTGATATTATCGCCATTTAGGAACTGTAAAGAAACCTCTTCCAGGACACCTTACACCATCCTACTAACTAGATATACCAGTTGCTGTATCCAATAGTAAACAATATTGGTATCGACAGGGCCCGCGTCTATATATATATATCACATAGAATTAATCCTTATATATAGAAGCACACCATATACTCGCGGGACTGCCAAGAAATTAAGATATAATATAGATAGAGCCGCCTCTAGATTATTAATATATATAACTCAGGACTATAGGACAAAACGGCTATATTCAATACTATTGATCTATTTAACAAAATAGTCGACCGCCGATCTCAAGAAAATATAATTCTGGGAGATTTCAACCTACACCACCTAGCCTGGTGCGACCCGGATGTGTGGGATATACTAGAGATCCAGGACTATATCGACACCAATACTAAATCTATCAGAACCAATATTTAATTTTATATAGACTCTCTGTCTAAACTAGAACTAGAGAAGCTTAATCAATACGACCCAAAGCTAAAGCTAACTTCCAAAAAATACAGAACCCGGGGCTTAAATTAGAGGATATAGTAGAATCTAAGCGCCGACAAACTGCTTGAGCTGATCAATTCACGGTTGTTGGATCTATGGCTTGAACCGGAAATAATTACACGGGAATTTAATGACCATTAGATGATAATTGATCTGGTCTAGGGCTTGTAGAGTCTGATAGACCGCTTTATTATTTATAAAGTGGCCTCTAAGATCCACGCGAACTCTGACTATCTATTGATCTATACTCTAATCGATATCAATACGCCCGAGGCCGAGGTTCCCCAACAAAAAAACTAGAAGGCTATAAATACAGTTAAACTCCGCGGCTTTGTAATAATTAATATTAACCCGGCAAGCTAGATCTATCTAGATAATAAGCCGCGTTTGGAGTGGATTGATAAAGTTATAAACTATCTTATTAAGACCATATAACAAGTGATTTAAAAATTAATTTTCTGGGTACACCCCTGTGTCCAGTCTAACCTAAACTTTACTAATAACTATAGGACCATAATTAAATTCACGCGTCTATTAAGAAGAGTATGGATAGTGGCCTAGATTGAAAAGGCCTAAGCCAACTACTACTGTACACGGAATAGAAAAGATAAGATTATTAATAAAGTCTTAAAGCGTGGATACTATCGCTGGATCCACGATATAGTTAACTAAGGCTCCCGCGGTCTGTGGCGCGTGGTTAAGTGGGCTTGAAACTAGGGCCAGCTGGGTAATGCTAATATAATCCCAACATTAAACAGTCTAAACAGCTCCGCCGATTTAATAAAAACTAAAATAGAAGTCTTCTACAAGACGTTCTTCCCAGCGCCTCTATTGGTGGACTTAACCGATATTAATTTTATACAATACCCTAAACCAATTGATTTCCTCTCTATCACTAAAGCTAAGGTTAGCAAAGCCATACGCCGAGCACTGCTAGATAAGGCACTTAATCTAGATACAATTCTAAACAAGGTCTAGTACACGCTTATAGCTATCCCCATCTTTTTAAAGATAGTAACGATGCTGTTTAATATATATATTTAGACTAGACACAATCTATATTACTTCTAGAGCTCTATTATGGTGGTGCTGCGTAAGCCGGGACCGCGGGGTTACTAAATACTAAAGTCCTACTAGTCTATGGTACTCCTCAATACCATGGGGAAAATACTAGAGTCGATAATTGCCACCAGGATCAGCTGGATGCTGGAGGAATATTAAATCCTATCTAAAATCTATCTAGAGGGGCGAAAGGGGATCTCTATTGACCACGCTATCTAGTTAATTCTTAACCATATACTATCTACCTAGAAACATAGGCTGAAGGTTAGTATACTTTTATTAGATGTGTCTAGCATATTCAACAATATCTTTTATACTCGCTAAATTAATAATATATATATATTAAAGCTCGGCTGGTTCGCGCTCTAGATCTAATCTTTTCTAACTAATTAAAGCACGCGTCTATTTTTTTATTAACTATATCAGCGATATAATTGACACCGCGATTGAAATCCTATAAAACTTATCCCTGTCTCTAATTCTATATCTACTTTATAATATACCTTTAATTAAGACACTAGCGATGCACCGACCGGAAAACAACTAGGTTAAGATCTTTAAATAGATTAACGATATCTACATGATTGTGGTCTCGCAATCCTACATAGATAATATTATTATTTTACAAAAGACATTAGCTAGAGTAGACTACTAGACTGCGATGTATATTTTAAAGTTTACTCTGGATAAATTTAAACTTATCTATTTTATAAATCCATGGGAGCCCGACCTTTGAGTAGGAGATTGTGGTAAAGACCCAGGCTAAACCGGTCCGGCCACAGGTAGACCAACTACTGACCAAGGACGATAATAAATTCTAGGAGATCCCCAAAGAGTCTCTTGGTTATAACTAGATAAAACTCCAATACTAAGAAACTACTATTACGCCAAAGAAATCTACTAAATATCTAGAAATCTAGCTTAATAAAAAGCTCTATTTTAAATTATATCGGGCCAAGATATTGGCCAAGGCCAACTCGATACTAGAGATGCTTAAAGGGATTATGGGATCTATGTGGGGCATTAGTCTACTGGTAATGCGGCGGATATATCAAACTATTGCTGTCTTGTAAATACTGTATGGAATCACCGCGTGATTTAGTTTTACTAAAAGCAGTCTTAGCGCTATAAAGAGCCGATATATTTAGAATAAGTTTATAAAAATTTAAAAGTAAGCGGCGATTTTAATTAATAGGGCTTTTAAAAGTACCGCGGTAATCGCTCTCGATATAGAACTCTATATCTTACCAATTAAACTATAGATGTAATAGGCTATCGAGGAGACCGCGGTCTAAATCTAAACCGGGCTGGTAATTAGATATATAGTAGGTCTTATCAGATTATAACCTGGCTTTAAAACTAAGCGTAGTAGTCTAACACTGTTAGAAACATTATAAAAGAGAAAAAAGGCCCTAACCCCGATAGGGCCCCGCGAGATATAGAAGACGCGTAGGGCGTATATACTAATACCATAGAAAAAGCCTCTAATCTATATTATTAGGATCCACGACGAGGCCGTCTCCTACCATAACAATTTCTACTGGGGTCGGCGGGATACCACGGTATATATTAATAGTAGTAGATTCTTAGACTATATTGGTATAGCCGCGGTCTATCTATAAACTGGTTAGGTGTAACAGAGATTCTTAAATACTGAGATGGAGTTAATAATCTACGCGGGCGAGCTGCGTAATCTATAGATAGCTATAATAATAACCGCCCGCTATCCGCTATCACAATAGGTCGCGGTTTTCGTAGACAGCCAGGCCGCGATCTAGACGGTGTAGAACCCTGGCCGACCTTTAGATCAATTTCTACTACAGGAGATCTACGCGGTGGCTCGCCACTATTGTCTAGTAGATTAAACAACGATTAACTGGATTCTAGTATATATTAGAATGCCGGGAAACGAGCAAGCCGACAAGACCATAAAAGAGGCTGTAACTAATCTATACCTACAACTTTAGGACGGCCCAGTTTATCTAGCCGCGGCGGCCAAACATTTAATTCGATATAAGATTAAGCAATAGTGGGAGACGGAGTAGCAGCGGGACGCGAAAAAGATATATCTAGTAGCCGCCCCGATCTATCGACTAGTAAATAAGCTGACTAGGAAGGTTCTAGAACTCTAAAAAAACCTTTTCAAGCCGCACACCGCGATCGCCATCCAGATGCGTATATAATGGATCGGCCTGCAGCACCTTTTATATAAAAACAATGTAGTCAAGTTAGATTAGTATAGTTACCAAAAGAATTTCCAGACCTTAAGATATATTTTCCTGCAGCGCTTACTATATATTAATCTATAAGGGACCATACTTAACCGTATTAATAGAATCTAGGGACTTCAAGAAAAGACAGCCAACTATAACTCGGTTATATTACACCTGTAGGCACTCCGCTAGATTACCGAATTTGTATATAACATAGGCCTACTAGATTAGTTTCGCGAAGCGGAGCTGGTCACGTAGACGCTAGAATCAACTACGATAGAAATAGAAGGGGAAGACGCTGGTTAAACGGGTATGTAATGGTCTAGATGGGGGTCAATCTAGACCAGTAGTCTAGAAATAGACGGAACATATACAGTAGATAGGATAATAGACCGACGCAGAGGATAGTAAAACTAGGGGGGATGTAGTAGCAGGTACGTTAGTTGTAGAAGCTTTTCAATTATATCTCCTACGTTTCTATATATAATATGGGTTTTGATTTCAGGCGTTCCCGGTCCAAAATTCTGTCTCTGGTGAGACGCCTTGCATAGCTAAACGTTTCAATAGTTAGGCTACATCAGGTTAATGAATTTTGATTGATTGATTGATTGATATTCGCTGCTCAGTTCGCCGGGGAAACGACTGACATGTCTATCTTCGCCCCCAGGATCTTTTCTAGTGGTTGAAGTTGCGGGTATTCCTGGGCCCTCCGGGTCACTTTCGTAATATTCATCCGGCAACTGCCCCGGTGCCGATGATCTTTGGGCGTTCGCCTGCGTCCCGCGTCTGGAAGGGCCAGGTTCAACACTGTCTTCAGCGTATTGGTCCTCTGATCGAGTACCGTTCTCAGACATATCAGTGACGCTTCTCGTAGCGGCTTCGGTGGCATATTTCAGTTCAGTAACAAATGCAATAAACCTGTCGGGATTAATACACCAATCTTCGGGGTAGTGGAGCTTGTTGAGCATGGAATTAAACTGCGATTTGGTTTCGGTATATAGACTCAGATCTTCTGTTTTAATGTATGCGTCTGCGGCTTTGAGAAGATCATCGCCCGCGGTCATAAGCACATTGATATCGATCGCGTCCTGTCCAAGCTTCTTGATCTCTATATTAATCCGGCGAAGCTTGTGCTCGGCTCTGTTGCGTTTATTTTTATCCGTTGACCATAATATTGCGTTGATGCAAGGACTTGTCTCCTTAAACGTTCGATAACGAGGATCTTCCGCTATCCTCTTTTTGCCCTTCGACGAGGAGGCGGCCGACGCAGACGTCTTAGGGTTGGGCGTCGCCCCTTTGCGCGGATCTTTGAAAGGCGTGGCTGGCGACGCAGTTGTGGTATGTGGAGTGTTCTTTTTCTGTGGTGTGATATATAAATCCCGGTTCCTCCTGTCTTTGCGTGTGGATGGCGTGGTGGGTGGGTCTTTTGTAGAAGGCATTTTTCTTCTTCTTGGGGTGGTTTCAAGATCTTTTGGAGCTTGGTCTTCCAGTGACAATGTCGGTTGCTTTGCTCTCGGGGGCCTGCCTCTTGGGGGCATCTTGATCGAAAATAACCATACGTACCAAAAATGGCGCTCATACCAGCTGGTTCAGGATGCAACGGGCTTTATATGTGTCTGATATGGATTTGTCAATTGCACAATATGACATTTTCGCCCTTGCGTATCAGTACAAGACTAGACCTGGCTCAAGGCAGAGGCAGTACTCAAATTGCGCAAGCAAAACATTAGAATGTAGTCCAGGCAAGTCATTCTCAATGGCTCTTTCTGTACAGCGATACACTGTCCCTCCGCGCGGCGTGCGTCCGACAGCTGGCCCATACGGGATTTTTATCCGATCAGAATCACAAAGCTCGTTGAGATGCCATGTGGACGATGTGGACCATTACAGGTCATATTGGGAAGAAGCCACTGGTTCTCTTAGGGATCTTTTATGGGGAAGTTCTGAAGCCCGCAGAAGAGCAGTACGAAAGCTAGAATCACTGAATAGAAGAATAAGCCGGTCTAACAGAAACCACAACCATGACCCGGGAACAGCGGTTATTAAAATTGCTAACTGGAGAAATGCAGGCGAGCAGCTCGATCTGTCCGTACGCGACTACTACTATTTCTATTCTACGGCACGCTTTGAAGATGTCCAGGACTTTATATGGGAACGTGTCTAAAATATGAATTACTCTGCTGACTGGAAGGTTATGTATCGTGATTTTGAGCAAGAAATTGAGAGGACTGCCAGCTACTACAACAATTTGAGGCGCGAAAGGGGATTAGATCCGGATGACAGTACTTTCCATAAGTTGACGAGAGATGGCAGTTCAACTGAACATGCTACATAAATTGGAGCGTCGAGGCTAAATTTGCCTCTTAATATATTAGAAAGCGGTGCGCCTGGTACGGTCAGTAGCAGAGCACACACTTAACGCAGACATGTGCGTGTTTAAGCGGCACCAAATGGCCTCCAGATATTGTCCGGGAATGACCGTAGTGAACGGCAGCCGCTTGCTATGCTAACTGCTCGGCAGCTGAGGTCTCGTACTCGGCGTCTCCATACAGGACAGCTAAGGCATATCTCTGCGATAACGCGTCCTGCGCCTTCATTTCGGCGGCGACCACAGTCTGCGGTCAGATCAGGCGGCCAAAGGCTACCTTTCCCCAGGCGACGACGGGTGCAACATGGGTCCCAAGAGGAGCAGGAGAATCAAGCCAATCAACTGGTAGACTACGACATGGAAGAGTCGCCGCGGATGCGTCAATGGCTAAACTTGAGATGATTTTAACCCGGCAGTAACCAAATGTTACAATGTGTATACTCGACTTTGCGCAAATGTGGCTTTAAATGTGGGAGATATTACTCTATGCAGCTTTTGTTCTTGACCGGCAATGTCTTACACACAAGCCTCAACTTGCTTGTCGAATGCCTTTTCTACCGTTCCTTCAATTTGACTTTGGGATCGGCTACGGTTTTGACCATACCCAAAAGGATCGATTTACGTAATACCACTTAGACTAACGTAATCGGTAAGCGAGCGGGCCATGCAAGCGAGCGGGCCAACGTACGCGTTTTCTACGCGTCTGTTCTTTTGAGGCTATTCAACCACCAGCCATACCACCAAAAATGCCTAAATCATCAAAATATCAGGTGGAGCAGGAAGGCAGGGTCTTATTAGCTATATCAGCTATTAAAAAAAATCAAATTACCAATATTCGTGCGGCAGCTCGTGCTTTTAATATACCCCGTACAACACTTCAAAGACGCCTATCGGGATATACATTTCGAACAGATACACGCGCAAATAGCCATAAAATGACTTCTAGTGAAGAGGAATCACTTAAAGAATGGATCCTATCACTAGATAAACGTGGAGCACCTCCTCGGCCTGCACACGTACGAGAAATGGCCAATATCCTGCTTTCAAAGCGTGATACTACCTCCCCCCCTACTACTGTAGGGGAGAAATGGGTATACAACTTTACCAAGCGTACACCTGAGCTCAAAGCCTGCTTTGCACGTCGCTACAACTATCAGCGTGCTAAAGTAGAGGATCCCAAGATTCTAGGTGCTTGGTTTGAGCAGGTAAATGAGGCTATTCAGAAGTACGGCATAGCTTCAAGCGATATATACAATTTTGATAAGACGGGGTTTGCAATGGGCCTGATAGCTGCAGTTAAAGTTATTACTAGGTCTGATATGCCAGGAAAACCATTTTTATTGCAGCCAGGGAACCGGGAATGGGCCACTGCCATAGGATGTATTAGTTCTAATGGATGGGCTCTACCTTCCTGCATTATTTTTAAAGGCAAGATGCATATGGAGGCCTGGTACGAGAATGATAAGGTTCCTTCTGATTGGAGGATCGAGATCAGTCCTAATGGCTGGACAAGCAATGAGATTGGCCTACGTTGGCTACAGAATCATTTTATACCTCATACTACCGGCCGATCTGTGGGAAAATACCGTTTACTTGTTCTAGATGGCCACGATAGTCATCTAACGTCTCGATTTGATCAGATCTGTTCAGAGAATAATATTATACCAATCTGTATGCCTGCGCACGCTTCTCATAAGCTTCAGCCGCTTGATGTTGCCATTTTCTCGCCATTAAAAGGCTCGTATAAAGGCCTGATTAAATCTAAAATACGCTGTGGGTTTAATCATATTGATAAACTTGATTTCTTAGAGGCATATTCTTAGGCCCACGTAGAGGTCTTTACCGATAGTAATATCTATAGTGCTTTTAGAGCTACTGGTTTAGTTTTTTTAAGCCCTGAGTGTGTTCTTTCTCAACTAACAGTTCAGCTTAAGACCCCTACGCCTTCAGGTAGTAGACCCAGCAGCCGGGGCAGCTCAGCGCCTAAAACACCTCATATAGTTAAGTAGTTAAAGAAGTTAGAATCTACGCTTAAAAAGCTGCTTAAAAGTTTATCTTACAGTTCCGATTCGCCTATTAAAACCAGTTTAAATCAATTGATTAAAGGTGCCGAACAAGCTATAAATAATATAATAATATTAAAGTATTAATTAGAGTAATATTAGGCCGCCTACAAAAGGCAGCTTAAAAAGCGAAAGCGCTCTATTAAATAGATTACTTTTGAAGAAGGTATATTAGTATCTGAAGCCCGAATTCTTATTGAGCGCCGAAATCAGGCAGATAAAGCTATACAGGCAGATAGATCTCTGTCTACTAAATTGGCTTCTAGGCGCGCTCTATCTAGATGTTCTGGCTGTGGTGTATAGGGTTATAAAATTATACACTACCCGAATCGATAGAACTACTCATTTTTATATAGAAGTCAGAATTCATGGTGTTTTGATCATTTTAAATTTCTATATGACAGGTGGTGTTCGGTTCGCTTACATGTTCGGTTCGCTTACCGATTACGTTAGTTATTAATGAAAATAGTATTGGTCTCTCTGACTATCTTATGCTTTTAAAGGATCAGGAGCCAGGTGTTATTGAATTGTTTAGTGAAAACTTTAGGGATGAAGGGCGATATAAAGAAACCTAGAATCCTGTGGCTTTGATCTGGTTCATCTTTTTTTAGTAGATTCAGCGATCAAATAAACTCGCGGCGGACTATCTATTATTTATGGCCTGTATTAATTCTCGAAATATTCTACAGTCCTTGCTTCCTCAGCCGAACTTAATTAAGAAAAAGATTGATGCTATCGGCCTCCTCAAGGCGTTCTTCTTTGTTAGTGAGGGGGGTGGGGATGGTTCTCTAAATCTACACAGACTAGTCCACCTTGCAACTCGGAACTGGATGAGAAAGTGCCAACAGTTTTGCCTGTAAATATTGAAAACTGTAGACTAATTGAGCGAAGCTTTCCGAACGATGATCATATTTATTGGAAGGTGTGGCGAGAATATATGCCGTATGTACTTTTACTAATTGTAGAAGCTGACTTCCAGAAGGAGTAGGAGAATTATATTAATTTTATTAATAATATCGGGACGTGTTTGTATAGTGACGGGCGATGGAAGGAAGTAGAAAGGTTATAGGTACAGGTACTGGAGCTCTGTAAGTAAGTCCTGGGCCCAGAGTATCCAGATACTCTAACCAGTATAGCCAATCTGGCATCAATATGCTTGGACCAGGGACGATGGAGAGAAGCAGAAAGATTACAGATACAGGTACTGGAGCTCCGCAAGCAAGTCCTGGGCCCAGAGTATCCAGATACTCTGACCAGTATGCATAATATGGCCTATACATGGAAATCACTAGGAAAGATTTAAGATGCCTTGACTCTGATGGAAAACTGTGTAGAGCTCCGCCGCAACTTATTAGGTCCCGATCATCCAGATGCTATATCCTTCTCTAGCGCTCTTAGAGATTGGAAAAGAGCAGTGAATTTCCTATTAAAGAGGGAAACTTCAGCGGTAACATCTCCTGCCTTGCCTATTCATGATAATCCTCCCAAGCTGATGCAATCAAATCGTGAACCTATTACAGCCGGCAAAAGACAGGCATTCGAGAGTTTTTTCGGGAGACTATTCGGGAGACAATGACCTACGTTAAGCCTTTTACTGCGGCTAGATTAAATATGTACATACCCTGATTTGTGTTACACAGGCCTTGAATAATTATTATCACGTGTATCTCTGATGCCGACAATATTGAGCGGTTATATAACATAAGAATACTCTCTTTCCTTTTTAAATATCACTCCAAAAATGAGAGTCCGACATGGATGATACTCATATGCTAAACGTGGTTGTAATAGTAAGGAATAGTCGAACTTTATATTGGATTCTTGACCTTTGGCATGGAGACGAATTGGAATGATCATATAATGTTATGCCAAGAGGGTGAACGCTTCCACTACTCGCTCTTCCTCTATATTGGCCTTACCAGGAAATGTTAGATTGCGGTGCTCTAATCTTGGGAATGAGCTCCCAAGAAAATGAAACAGCGATTTAGACGGAAGCCTTTTCAGATGTCACTGTAAATAACATGGCTTAGCGTCTGAAAAGATTGCACGGGGGTCAAATAATTATGATGAAAGATTGACGAACAGCGCACAACATAACAAATCAGTTTTAGAGGAAATCAACAAAAGCTTTAAGTAATACAGAAGACATTAAAGGGTTCTCCAACAAAAGTTGCTCAAACTCCTCGTTTTGTATAGAATATTTAATGTATGAAGTCACGTAGTACAGCATTACCTCCTGGATCTCCCTATACATCACGCCCTCCTCCTAGAAGGAATATCGTAGCATCTGTATGACTTCTCTCTGTCGTACTTGGTGCTGTGGGAAATTATGCAACACATGTAGCACCTTGTAAATAGATATATCGCGTAGTTCCCCAAGAGCGTATTTCCCCGCAGAGACATGAAGACAAGCGTGAGCAGGCAGTATATTGCTGTAGTCTGTCAGATAGTCGTAGTAATGACCAACTCTGGGAAGGCTAGGATATAGCCGAAGCTTGCCAACCAGCTCAGTGGATATTTTTGCGTCTGACGAAGGGAGATCGTCTCCAAGTCCTACCCCTGGGTAAAATCGTACCGATTAGGATATATTTGTGCTTCCTGATGCCAGATTCTAGATATTGTAAGTGGTTAACCAGTGAGCTATCTCAGAAGCGCAATGGTATATTCGACCGTTATTGTACAAAGGACCCTGGCTCAATATACATTATACCTGGCATCCTGTGCATGACAACCCGGCCTGAAAAAGTGGTCGGCTGATCAAATAGTCCTGTTTTCAACTATAAATATATGCTGGAAGGAGGTTATCCTGTTGTTTTAAGTAGAAGGAAGAACAAGAATCAGCTTCTTTATTAGACTCTGCCATAATTAGAATATCAGATATCGATATCCCGAACTGCTCTTGTATCCTTACCTCACCGACAGACCACCCTACCCTGAATAGTGGATCCTTGGTTACATATATAAACACTGGATATCTTTGATTAAAGAAGATGTCTCTTCCCTATCACATGTCTTTACTCTTGCTTCATGAACGATGAATTATATAGCCGGATACACAGGGATGTTCAGCTTATTAAAAAGCAAGAACCTTTATGACTCATATTATAATCTTATTGCTAAAATTCAAGCCATTGACTATGACTGCTCAACCTTTTGCCTTCGTAATAGCCGCAGAGAGCGAAGACTCAAGAAGAGCCAGCAGCTGACTGTCTCTGAGTCCTAATATCGCCTGCTCGGTTATGCTCCCCGGTGCAGATAATGAATGCTCCAATTTCTGAGGACTGGCTCCGGACAAGACCATGCTCACCGTTCCTCGAATGCATTGGGAGGCTATTGCAATGGCGTTCTCCATTGGAATACCCTCAGCAATAGCCTTTCGCGTTATGGTTTGTATTGCCACGGTTGTGAGCGCGTTGCAAAATGCACTCATACCTGTTGCGGTGTCAAAATAATCATGCGAGACTTCGAAAACCTTCCCGACTAAATTGAACATCCACATCGCCAATTCCATTGCCTCTTTCTCCACAGGGCTACTGAGATCGCCGATGAGAGTCGCTGATTCGTGGACCTCGGTTCCTATAGTCGGCATTGCACGAACGAGTCGGATGTCATTCGTCACGAGACCATCGGCCTTGTCATTGCCTCCGATTAATCGTTCGAGTTCATCTCGAGGCGTCCTCGCGAGAATGCTGATGATAATTTTGCCTCTCAAGGCTTGCCGCATTTTGGTTGCCCCAAGGACTTCATGTACCTGTTCCGGGGGAAAGGCAAAAAGAACTGCGTCTGCATTCTTCACTGCATTGATATTTTGACCGGAGATGAAGTTCACCGGAGCCAGACTGCTGTGGAAGAGGTCTCGAAGCCGCGCTTCGGATTCTTTACGCCTGAGAGCAACAGTGATCTCGGAAACAGGACTGCCAGGTTGCGCCGCACATGGAAGTAAACCTCCAAGTAGGGCTTTACCGATATGGCCTAAAACCATCTTCAAATCACCATTCTAGCCCCAGTAATGGCGGGGCACGGAATAACAGAGACAGCTTACCGCAGCCGAGAAACGCCAGATGAACAGGCTTTTGGACGATTGACATTGTGTAGTAGTATGAAAAAGCCAGGTAAGGAAAAGGTATTGGGGTATGAGATGGAGGTAAAGGCTTGAATGGGATAAGGTCGGGTTTGACATTGGTTGGGGTGGGTTGGCTCCTTTTATATATCATTGAAAGAATCTCGGCAGTCGGAAGACCCTCCGTCACTAATCGAGGCCGATAAAATAGTTTCAAACTTTATGTATTAGAGGATGAGTTGAATGCAGAGGCTAGTTTATATGATGCAAGTCACCTACGTAGCCAGGATTCACAGTGCAACCTCAATTCCTTGAGGTCTTACATGATTAGAGCTTGGTAAAAGCCGGTTAGAGCGCTGTCGTAAAAAGCTAAACTAGCTCTGCCGATGGAGTCAAGATACAATTTCGGTCTAGCTAACAAATACCAAGCTTTCAAGACAATGACATGTGTTTAGATTTCTCCGCTGCCGCCATGATGGCGGTCGTGAACGCCGCCCGAACTCCCAACTTTTCCAACTCCAGGAGCGCTCGGATAGAGCAACCTCCGGGAGAGGCAATCTTCTCTCGGAGAACACTAGGGTGATCTCCAGCAGGTACCAGCTTCATCATCCCAATCGCACTGTTTACCACCAGGCTTTGCACGTCAGGTCTCTTCACACCCTCCGCAACGGCAGCATCCAGTAGCCCATCGATCGCGAGGAGAAGCAGGGAGCCGGCACAACCAACTGAAACGGCACAGATATCAAAAGAGCTTTCGGGGATTCTATGAGCCTCCCCAACTTGACTAAAGACCCAGGACGCAATCTCCAAATTCTCCTTGGTTGTGCCGGAGCCAGCAGTGTACAATGTCACAGCCTCTCGGATCTTGGCCGCCATATTGGGCATTGCATGCACGCATTGAAGCGCGCTTTCATTGTCTGGGGCAGAGTTTTCACCGAGGGCTAGGGTATTCAACGCTTTGGTGGTGATACCTGCCATGATACTGAGGACTAGTTTCCCTTGCAAAGCATCTCTGAATCCTGATGCGGCAAAGACATCTGCTCTCTTGACAGGATTCATAGCCAACAATACCACATCAGCTTCCCACACTGCGCGGACATTTCTTTCCTGGGTAAGGACCGTGAGTCGTGACGAATGTTGAGATAGGGCATTTTCAACCCGCCGCTTTGAAGATTCGGTTCCAACAGTGGCGGTAAGATGGTGGACTTCGAGGTCAGTCCTTTCTTTTGGACTGAGAATACCGGCAGCAATGGCAGTTCCCAGCGTTCCTGCTCCGCAACGGCGTTAATACTGTCTGTGTACTTGAAAAGGTGGCTATAATAGCAAATTCCTTACCGCAGCCGATGACGGCAATTGTTAATTGAGTGTGAATTCCCATATTTCGATAGCAAGCACGTCCGAAGGTATTTACCACATTGACAAATTAGCGAATGCTCTCGAGAGTCAAGGGTGATTTATTAAACATACCCTGACGCTACTACCACCCTTGAGGGAACGTATTCATCACTTGCGACCATAGAACGGGTTCCTCGATCTCGGTCCGGCGAGGGTCAAAGGACAGATCCGATGATCACCTTTTCTGGTAATGCGCTTGTGAGTTGGAGTTGTGGTAGCCTTGCGGAGTCATTCGGCTGCTGGCCGGCTGCCTTCCGGAAATGCGGACTCTTGGACGATAGCAATTTCTTATTGAAACCTCTGTGTTTTACATTAAGCCACGCACATATTCAGTAACACTCTACCCTCTCAAATATACTATCTATGCTACAGATATCCCTATCTATGTATTTGTTACTGTGTGATTTAACAGTGATGGCGAGTGCACTGACATATCTGAGACAGGTTTCAGGAAGATTAAAAGTAAAACCTGTCCTGCTTACCAGGCTCTACCGCTCTATATTTCGTCTGATTCAAATGTCAATGCTTTGTTGTGCTAGGGCCGAAAGTCTAGTCTGAAAACAAAAGTTTCTAGGAAAGCTTTGCCTCTCCTTTCATGTGTATCTCCCAGATCAATAGTCGTAACTTCGCTTGTAGCTTCCCAAAACCCTGTCCACGCGCACAAATCTTGGACACATCCTTCCGAGTTTTATGCTGATTGGTAATCCCCCAAATTATACCACTTGAAGCAACGCTTCCCATTTGCTGAAGGTCCATTTCATCTTTGTATGCCTCTAGCATGACAAGGAAGTTTTCATAATCCTGCTCGGTTATCGATTCATTGCTGAAGACGAAGTTGAACTGGGCCTGTAAACCCAGTACCCGGAGGCTGGACCCGAGATGGGGTAGGGTATAAAAGTTTCCGCCGAAGGTGAGTGCATTTTCAGGCGTGAAGACAGCATGTGGACATCCAGGCGGCATGATTCTAGTTGGAGTCAGCAGATGGAGGTGAATTTAGGGTGGAGATAGCTACAGGAGATCTCCAGGCATGATATCGACCTTGACCCAGCCGTCATAATATGCCTCTGGGGTTGAGCTTCCGAATTTTGCAAGGATCTCGTACTTTGCGGCGGTGAACCTGCGGGGTAGATACCAGGTCTTGCAGCCGGAGATGCCAACAATATATGTTAACTGCCCCGCCGTATCCACGTGGAGAGGTGATATCGAGTGTCTGCTGGATAGGAGAAAGAATTCATGGTCGGCATAGTCCCGCAGGACCTTCAACGGGCGGCCCTTCCCGGCAGATCCTGCCTTCCGTCGCTGTGCTAAACGCAGAAGATCTACCTTGTTCACATGGACCGGGACACGGGAGAGGATCAGGTTGCGAATATCCAGGAAGTTTAGCGGGGGGCGAGTTTCTGGCGGCGCTTCAAAATGCTCGACAATCTCGTTCAGATATAGTTCGTCGTTCGTATCCTCCTCTGCATAGTTATGGGCTTCTAGCTTTTCAATGCCCAATTGTCCAAGCTCCCTGAGGAAGTCTGAGATCGAACTGGGGATGCCATGAAGAGGATACCGTTCAGCAAAGTTTCGCCAGAGTATAGGTTTCTCAAAGTCTCGCAGAAGAAGACTGTTCAATTGCTCATCGCTCATCACCCGCGTGATGCTGGCTTCATCGGCTTGGCACATGGCATCAATGGAATGAAGGAATGTCCATATCTCTTGGACTTTCTCATTTGTGCTGGTGTTGGTTGGAATAATGGTACGGCTCAGGATATCAGTGGTGTCCGGTTGCATTGGGAATACTACAAGATCAGTAGAGAGAGTAGGGGAAGGGTCCATCCCACCTACAATTCATTCTTGGTACATTCCTCTGGCTGACCTTTTTCCCGATTTCTTTCACGTCTATATGAGTTTAGCTTGGTTCAGTAGCCTACTCTTGTGCGTTACCCTGCATTATTCTTTCCTTCTGCTTGTCAAGACCTTTTAATATCCCACGAGCACTTTCTTCCAGATGTTCAGAGATAGGATAGATATCCTTCCAATGCCATATTCTCTTAATGCATTCATCAAAATCGTTTATTTGCTCGATGTGGGAGAATGTAAGGCTGGTAGCCACCAGAATCCAGATGTAGGCACTTAATTTCAGAATACATTGGAGACGATCTTGAACCTTCTTGTGGTCTTTGTTACCAGGTTTTCTGTAGGTATGGAAATATGTTTGTCGTATAAACAGATCATGCTTAGGTAGTAGCAGGAGCTTATCTTGCCCAAAACTAGTCCGCTGCCGACCTAAGGTATCACAAACATCATATGGTTTAAGTTTCATATTGAAAAGGATTTGGGTCGGTAGAAGTTTGCAGAAGCAGAGACTTGGCAGGAAGTAATGCGAAGTGACAAAAATGTGGATGAAAAGAGTCGGAAAGTGAGGGAAAGTGAGGTAAAGTGGCGGAAAGTAGCGGAAAGTCGAGGAAAATTGGGGGAAGTTGGGGAACGTCAGAGGATTGTATCGCCCAAAGAGCACGTGACTATACTGTCTCGTGCAAATGACCCAGGTCCCTGTCTATTGTATACTTTCACAGTTGATATCCTGAGTGTAACATTCCTGACCTTCCTGGTTAGTTTCTTCCACAAATCGGCATCGGCGTTGGGCAATAATATTCAACTCAAACGATAGTTTTACGAGAAGACGGATTGAATCAAGCAGTCCTTTCTCACCCTTTTGGCTTCAGACGTATTTGATAGATTGCTCCCAGAGCGGCTAGGATATACAGGACCATAACGTATGTAGGAACAGGAAGATGACAAGAATCATAATGAGTCCCGCTGGCTAAAGCAGGAATGTTATTGGGTCGCATTAGTTTACATAGTGGCCAAGTGTGTCGCTGGCAAGCCTTGGTAATAGAACTATATCCTGAATTTTCCCGATAATTTCCTCGGTGTATTCAGCTCAAAATTCATTCGAGATCAATATTATTCGTTACTTGTGTTCTATTTCCTACCCATAAGCATGTCAACGCACTTTGTCACTATTATATCTGATACTAAACTTCTCTAGTACGGAGCGCGAATAATGTCTTGGTTCAAGCTTGGCTGGTACGTAGTGTGATAATAATGCACAATGCTTTATTTAATTCATTAAATCTGAAAGCCCAGTGTTGAGACTCATCGTAATCTACTGAATTCCATTGATCCCCGATCTACTCTGGAACATGGCAGGCACTCAGGGTACTGCTGCTGCTGACATAGGTGTCTTTAACGCAACGAATACTCGAGAATCTAAGAAGAACATTCACCGAGTTTGCCTTGTCATTTGTGCCGCTGGACCTGGCTCCACCAAAGGGATGCGCGCCGATGATGGCGCCGGTACTCTTGTCGTTGATGCAAAACATTCCAACCGAATCCCGCAGCTTCTCATCGGCAATTTTGACAGCCCTCCTATCACGGGCGAAGACAGAACCTGCCAAAGCATACTCCGAGGTGCTGTCAATGAGCTCGCATACGTCCTCAAAGTCAGTTGGTGATGCATCATTGTATGTCTGAACGGCGAAGAGGGGTCCAAAGAGCTCCTTGGTCATTAAATCCGACTCCAGACCCTTGACAGTCGGTTTCATTTCAAAATGGCAGGCTGGACCAAGAAACCCTTGCTGCCGTTTGTGTTGCCGCCGTAGATCAGTTCATGACCGTCTTCCTGGGCGCGCTGGACAAATTGTTCAAATCGCTGAAAAGCGACCTCTGAGATCATAGGGCCTAACGGGTGATGAAGCTGTTTGACATCATCGACGTGTGTCATCTTAGACGCTTCTCGCACGAGAGCCTTTTCGGATCACCTTGTTCCCATATGGTTTTCGGGACAAGTTCCAGGGTCAAAAGTGCAGTGCTTTGTCCCGTTTGCTTGTACGCCGAACAAACTGCTTCGGACGCCAACCGTTCAACATCATCCTTGCAGGAGTCATGGATGAGATGGAAGTTCTTGCCGCCACTCTCCCCGACAATGCGTGGGAAATTCTTGTAAATGTTTGTTTTCGTACCAATCTGGGTACAGGGTGCTCGCAAGACAGCTGAAGAACCGGTATAATGTAGACCGGCGAAATGAGGACTGGCGATGGCTGGCTCAACGACTCGAATGGGATCCTCGACGGGTAAAAACTGGATAACGCTTGTTGGTACACCCGCTTCCTCCATTATTTGGTACAGTAGGTAGTTCGACAAGACCGCCATGGGCGAGGGCTTCCAAAGGATGACATTTCCTAACAGAGCAGGAGTGAAAGCAATGTGTGCTCCCAACGCGGTAAAGTTGAAGGGTGAAATAGCGAGCACAAAGCCTTCTAGGGGTCTGTAGTCCAGCCGGCTCGATGACGAGTCAAATTGCTTGGGGGGTTGCTGGTCATAAAGTTGGGCGCAATAATAGACATGGAAATTCAGAGTATCGATGACTTCCGCAATACAGTCGCCCTCCGCCTGCCCACACGTCTTTCCTTGGCCGATCATGGATGCCGCCATCAGCTTCCACTGGTATTTGGGCGACTCGACAAGTTTTGCAGCCTTTTTGTAGATGGCACAACGGTCCTTGAATGACATGTTGGCCCAATGTTTTCTCGCCTCTAGGGCGCCTGGGATGGCCTTCGCCTTGATGGTCTTCGGGTCCACTTGATGGTACTCAGCCAAGGGGGCGCCATATCGATCCCAGGGGTTGACTTGTTTGCCCTTGTGGCCAGTGCGGATGCGTTTCCCGTTGATAATACTCGGGATCTCGGTGACGGTGCTTTCCATCTCGGCGAGGGCAGCTTTCAAGAGTTTCCTCTCATCTGAGCCAGGCTCGTAAGACAACTTGGAAACCAGTTTACGCTAGAACTAGTTCCTACCTAAAATCGACCTTTGGTGGTTGAGGGGAGGAAGGGACATACTCCACCAGCGTTCGCTGGCTCTGAATACTGTACTGCTGGCATTTTGGAACGTGAGCGCGACGTAGTCGAGATAGGATCCTAGTTCCAATGAATAGACTGTTGGATGCTCATCAGATCGAGGTCCATGGGAACATCGCCCGGGGGGGACCAGAATCCAGGCATGACGCCACTGAGGCCATCAGTGTGTTGCCGAAGTATTGAGGATGCGACATTAAGCCTGACACTGTGCTCCCATAGATTTATCAGCACAGTGAGATGGTACCACCCCGGATTGAAAGACGGGTCATCATTCAATTGTGGCCGGTCTTTACCCTCAAAGTGATCTTTCCACTTAGATCTCCATGCTCTCAACTCCGTAGCCATGAGGTCCAGAAGACACGGTAGCATAATCGATGAGGCCCGTTGAACCAAACCACGTAATTTTGACTGGATACGCCGCAAATCAGCGCTGCAGCAGGCAACGAAGTCCGATGGCAATACATATTGCATTTTGAGCCAGCTATTTAGGTCACCAGGTACAGAGATATCTTCATTTTGACCTAGCGATGGCCTTCGCATGAAAAACAGGCTTTGTTATCTGTCCTGCCGGTATAATGCGAGCCATATTCTCCGTCGTCTCGCTACCTGCCGCCCATCACCATCACTTTGCTCCACGTCCAAATCATGGAGAATACGAAAGGCGTAACCACTGTGAAGATATGAGACGTCATCATCCGCATCCTTCCAGCAAACCAGCAAATAAAATGCTTGTATTGTCTCGATGGACCTGTCACCCTCCGCCAGAGTTCTGATAGCCAGGTTTCGAGCGAGACTACAAAGTCTGCTCTGTATGAAAGGATCTGTCGCCGAGACTATACATCCATCAATATAATTGGCTAATTTGGGTGCGCAAAAGAGGATTGAGGCGAACAGAAAGGAGCTTCGCCGTTGAACATCGTCATGTGTGTCGACTTTAGGATCAAGGATATACTCCCATTTGGCATTCATGTGTATCATGAAGAATTCGAACAGCGCTTTCGATGCCGATGGGCTGATCATGCCTCCCTGAACCGGGTCCTTAATGGTCTGACCAAGCGTCATGGACGAGAGGTAGGTGGGCATTTTGACCACGCCAGCGGGCCAACGGTCATTATCATTCATATCCCGATGAGCATCAGTGTTTCAAGGACGGAGGAGCCATGAAAGCTTGAGCGAATAGGGTATCACTTGTGAATGCTCGAAAGATTCTGGCTCGGAATCACGCGCAGGACCATCATTCGCGCCGGGTCCAAGACTGAATGCGGGGTTGTCTCCCGATGTGACAAAGCTGAACGGCGCGCCTCTCTTTCCTTTCAGCGTGGCCAATGCCGCGATGACCCTTGCACGGACTGCATTGGTGATAACTGGCTGTTGCCTCTGCGACAGCTGCGGTTGGCTATCAACAGAAATGGCTCTGTGGCCGTTTGAACGCCGGGGCAGATGTACAGAACTAGGTTCATTCTGTGACGAACTAGCTATATTTGTAGTTGATGTCACTTCATCCACGGACGGTCGATTGTCATCTTCGCCAGCCCTAGGCTTAGGTCTCGGACGCTGAGGATACGGCTGTGTCCTCACTCTAGCCCTCTTCGTTTGAGCAAAAACACACTCAAAATCGTTCGTGATACATCGGTCGCATCGGTCTCGGCGTTGTGAGATTAGACAGCGCACTTTCGCTTTCCGGGCATGCAAGGCAGGCACTAGAACTGTCGCATCATTGCTGTATGTACATACCTTTGATTGAGTAGCAAGAAATTCCGCTGGCACAAGCTAGAAGGAGAAAACTCACGCAGGAGCACGATGCAAGTCCGTCGGCATCGCAGTTGATGGTGCCATTGAGTAACTGTTGGCAGATTGAGTGGACGGGCCGACATAGATCGATGGATGGGAGAAGCAAAGTTCAAGAATTAACTCAAGATAAGCCAGCACGGGGTCCGTCTGAAGCGCCCTCCGACTTCCCCCCATCCTCCATTTAATCTCGGCCGGGCAGCTGCAAGAACCACCCCTCTTGCTACTATAAGATAGTTAGCAATATGAGACAGAGTATACCCTCAACTCAACTTTTGCACTCTTAACCCTCAGCTATATTCAATCGAGTTTTCAGGTTTCTTTTCTCCTTCCATCCACCAGAATGCCTGGCCGCCTCGAAGGAAAGATAGCCCTAGTTTCCGGGTCGACTCAAGGCTTCGGACGCGGAATTATGGAGACCTTCATTCGCGAGGGTGCAGTGGTCTTAGGCATGGATCTACAGGCTACCGACGGCCCTGTCGATGGCTACCCCGAACATCAGGCCTACCAAATTAAAGCCAACGTTGCCGGTAGGAAGTTGGCTGGAGCTGATATTCCGTTGTTCAGTCGAATGCCCTAGATCCGGTAGGGAAGGAAATGAAGTACTCTAGGATGTCTCTGGAGGTAACCCAGTTATTTGAGAAATATATCTGTTGTAGGAGCTTGAGTCACAATGTGAATGTGTTGTCCCAGCAGAATGGTCCTAGAATAGTCAATCTTGCTAGGACTACATCAATAGTCCTTACTATACAAATGACGCCTTCTTTCGCCGCCTGAGCTGGAACGCGTCAAAGGTCAGTAATCTCTAGAGACCCTGTCTTTCCACCTCTCCTGTCATCTCCATAAAACCCGGTTCTTCAGGCCTGAGTTCAGATAGCATCATTGCCTAATGGTCTGAGCAATGTTTCATGTCACTTGCTATTCGCTTAAACCAGTAATCTCAGTATATGTAAGCCCAGGTTAGGTGCTACCTTGATTACTATACTCCTTTTCGCATAGTAAGTTAGTTAGTTGCTCTTTGTTAGTTTCAAGCAGCGATGCAAGACCACTGCCAATTGCTCGGAATATATCAAGATCTAGCTATCATCTTCACAAGAAACGCGTGCGGGTGGTCACGAATTGGGCCAGATATACTGGGATAAAACCGGCCGCAACGGCTTGTTCGCTGTTGTAGCGTACATCCCTGATTCCTTACAACTACCGATATCAAAGAAACAAGTACCAGAATTATGGCAGTTCAATGTAAGCTTGGCGATATGGATCTTCCAGCTGTCGTGTTCGCCCAGCGCTATTCTCCACATCTTGGGAAGTCAAACTATCGGAATCTACTTACAATGGAGACTATCTAGGTGGCAATGACTATTTCCTCGCTAACTTGCCAACTTGCTGTTTATCCCACCCGGAAAGCATATTTCTGTCCTTCACAACGAACACAATCGCCGGGGATGGAGACCGAGCATAGCTAATCGGAGGTTGAGAACGAAGCGAATCAGACAGCAAACTTAACTCGTTCTACTAAGGGTAGATAGAGTCTGACTCCGCTATAGTACTCTAGTCTATAACACTCCCTCAGAAATCGGTCATGTCCGAATCCAGTCGGTGACAAGATCGGCTTTCAGTTGTTTATACTCTTCCACTCTCTCTAGCGTCACTCCTGGGACGCTAGTCTATCTCAAGATTAGCGGATTATGCGTGTATTTTTGGGACCGTATTTGTTAGATACATAATAGATTTCAAATACCATTGCTAATAATTTAAGTAATCACAGTGGCGACTTGTTACATCATCTACGAAATTTCCGAAGGGTCCACAGTATAGATACACCATATACATTACTTAGTGACCCCCAACCTCATGTTTAAAAAGAGATTGGAAAATAAAACAGGAGGTTAGTTAGGAACAATGAAAAAGGCACTCAACATTTAGGTAAATGTCCTTACGGAAGTTCATTATGCAAACCCACCCATCATGATACCCGAGAGCAAGAGCTCCTCCACCTGTAGAAACTAAGCAAGCTGGTTGGCGGTACTCATACGGGAGCCAGAGTGCTTAGACATCTCCAAGGATCACCCTGCCCCCTTTCAAGGATATGGATACTCTGGGGTAGGACTCATGTTGAATTGGTTGACAATTACTCCAAAAGGGCTGGATATCAAGGGAACCAATGTCAGTCTCTAGATATGGGCCGTGCGTAGAGAAACTGATAGATCTGACAGCAGTGTTTGTATCAAGGGTCTGGAGTTACTTCCTAAACTTAGCATCCCATAGTCGGACAGTTTTATCATCAGAGCCTGAGGCCAGTATCTCACCGTCTGGAGAGAAGGTCACAGCTCTAACCCAATCTAAATGGCCCTCAAGAATCTGCAGTTGTTTTCCAGACTTAGTACACCATAGCCGGACAGTTTTATCACCAGAGCCTGAGGCCAGAATCTTACTGTCTGGAGAGAAGGCCACAGTATTAACACGAGCTAAATGGCCCTCGAGTATCTGGAGTTGTTTTCTAGACTTGGTACACCACAGCTGGACAGTTTTATCATCAGAGCCTAAGGCCAGAATCTTACTGTCTAAAGAGAAGGCCATAGTATTGACCCATTCTAAATAGCTGTCAAGGGTCTGGAGTGGTTCTCTGGACTTGGTATCCCACAGCTGTATAGTTCCATCACCAGAGCCTGAGGCCAGTATCTCACTATCTAGAGAGAAGGCCAGATTATAAGTATAATCTAAATAGCCCTTAGAGATCTGGAGTTGTTCTCTAGACTTGATATCCCACAGCCAGATAGTTCTATTAAGGGAGCTTAAGACCAGTACCTCACTGTCTGGAGAGAAGACCATAGTATTAACCCAACCCAAACAGCTATCAAAGATCTGGAGTTGTTTTCCGGACTTGGCATCCCACAGCTGGATAGTTCCATCACCAGAGCCTGAGGCCAGTATCTCACTATCTGGAGAGAAGACCACAGTGTTGACCATACCCGAATGGCCCTTAAGGGTCTGAAGTTGTGCGCTCCATGATTTATCTCTCAACTTTCTTCCAGTTATAGACTCCCCAGCGGAAAACGTAATTCCAGAATAATAAAGCTGTAGAGGGGCAGAGCAAGCCATGTTTCTGAGGATGAATTGCCGCGCATCATTTAAGAATTCGGAGAGTTTCACCTCTGGCATCTAGATTCTATTTGTTATTTGACTGGATAGCAATTTACTAGATTAGGGCAGAATTTACCTTTGTCAAAAAGTTTAAGATACCCAGGCCATCATATATTCGTCCCATTATACTCACTGCTTCCAGCCAATGAAGAAAATGCTGTTCCAGAAAACTTATTACTTCGTCACTGACAGGCCCATTGCTTTGCGCTACATGATATGCCCAATGGTAACATGAGTATTGCAAGTGTTTGGGTAGGCATTGGTCAATCGTCTGGTCCTTGATATCGTCAAACTCACTTGCATTGCTTGGTAAGTCACAAATATTCTCTTTCAGCAAACTGCTCATGATGTATAAACACCGGTCGGCTATTATTTTGTGCATTTCCTTCTTCTCTACCCGAAGGGCTGTTGTTGTGTGGAGGAGAAAGTATCGGAAATGTAAATGTAAAAATTCAATGAGAGCGTTAGGGTCTGTGGGCATATGAAGGCTTGGGTGAAGTGATTGTAGTGAGTTTAGTTGATCAAGGATATCACTCATAGGTATACCGAGTAACCTTGCAAGTGTATCAACTGAGACAGAAGCCTGAAGAGTAATAATAGCTCCAACTATGTCCCGGAATTTTTGAATATGTACCATTGACTCCAAACCAGATTTATCAAGCAGGAGTACTAACACCGCTGAGTGCATATTCTCAACCGCCCAGGAGAGCGGTGTTCGACCATACTGGCAATCCTCGGACTGCATATTGGCATTCTTCGCGAGCAATTCCTTAACCACTGCAACGTGACCATTACCAGATGCCCATGAGAGTAGGGTTCGATCATGTTCATTATCCCTAGACTCCACGTCGGCACCTTGTTCAAGCAGCATTCTCACTACCGGTCCATGTCCTTCCTTCACTGCTGAAAGTAGTATCTTTTTTTGTATATCATCTTTTGACTCCAGTAGAGTTCTTTCTCTGGTGAAAAGCTCTAATAATTGACGACGGTCGCTTAAGATAGCATAGTAAAGCGGTGTCCCTCCAATGTCATCAGCCAAATTAATGTCAGATCCAGCCCTAAGCAGTACACGAGCTGCTTCCTCATGACCATTCAAGATTGCCCACGATAATGGAGTCCGGTTATGCTTACCTGCGAAGTCAACAAGAGCCCTTCTTTGTAGGAACTTTTTCCAAGACCTTTGGGTCAGGAGCTTCACAATAGCACTATGGCCATTCCCTGCTGCCCAAGATAGCGCAGACCGTCCATAAACATGATCCCTGGCGTCAAAGTCAATTCCGTTGATTTTAATCCAATGTTTGGTGACGGGTGTAAGCCCAAAATATGATGTAACCATCAGAGTGGTGAAACCAGTAGGGAACTCTGTGTTTAAAGAAGCCCAATAAATGTGAAGCCAGGTTTGACAGCGCGTGGTGCTTGCATCACAAATTATATTAAGGTCTGGTAGCATGCCCTCTAGTTGGAGTTTTGACTCCAATAGATGAGCTGTCCAATGTGTAGCAGAGTAGTCCAGAAAGACAGAATGGTCGCGACTGGGTCCGACCGCTACAGATAACGGAGTCTCCTCAAAATCAGTGAAAAGCAGATGTTGGATGCAGATATTGGCAAGAAGGCAGTGTGAGTCTTGCAATCGAAGAGAACGTCTCCATCCAGATGGCCGATTAATATCTTCAACTGTCCCCTCCTGAGCGACCAAAAATTCCCTTGCTGTTTGGTGGAGGAGATAAATTTTGGAATCAACAATCATAATAAAGAGCCCACATATAGACCGGATCGCTTCATGAAAACGGTTTTCCGGTTCGAGAGTGAGGTCGGCATAAGAAAGTTGACCCTTCCTTAGATTCAGCGCGAGATTCATTTCCTTGAGACTTAAGGGCCGCAACGCTCCAACCACAATAGACAGTAGTCTCTTGGCTTTTTGAGGATCCTTACTTCTTGCTAGGATTCGCTCATATGCCTCATCGACTGTCTTTGGGGGGTTAGAAGTAACCTCAGCTATTCTTTTCTCGTCAATATAGTCCTGATTTTGGACCAAGTCCTCCAAAGTAAGGTAGACCCAGAGATATGTCCTGTGAGTGACACGAGTCAGGCTTTCACGCAACATGTCGCGCTCATTATTTGTGAGCTGTAGTCGATCGTGTACCTCATTGACCTTAACTTCAATGAAAATATCAATCTCTTGAGAAATCTTCTTCGTTTCAACATCGCTTTCTCCACTAAGATGGATGGCAGGCTGTCCAGGTATGTTAAGAGGTTGAAAGCCCTGTCGGATATGACTATAGGGGCGACTAGTAATTAGGAATTTGAGGTTGAAATTATGTTGACTCTCATCTGTGTAAAGCCTGCGCAAAGCCTCCATAAATTGGGAACTTCCATGTTGTTCACATTCATCCAAGGCGTCTAAAAGAAAAACGATCTCCCCAGCATTTTCCTTGCTGGCAGCTTTGAGAAGAATAATCCAGAGCTCACTGAATGAGCTGGTGACGCTTTCATTCATTTCAAATTGCTCAAGTATGGTATCATCCAGCAGGTGACGCTTCTTGTCAAAGAGTTGGTGAAGTATACAGCATAACGCATTTGTGATACTCTTTTGGTCTTCATAGTCATCTTTGAAAAAGAAATATCCAACTGCTCGAGACACATCGAGTTTGGGAAGGAAATCTGCGAGGTATTTGGCAAGGACAGACTTGCCACATCCAGGATTTGCAGAGACCCAAAGCAGTCGTGATGTTTGACTTGATTCCCAGTCTTGAAAAATCGGATGTGAGATGAACCATTCACACGTTCCAGGTGTTCGATCAGGGTTCCGGTTTTTTTGGTCTTGATAGAGTGACACATAAAGGTTTCTCAGAGCAGCTATCTGTCTTCTTATCAGCGTTTCGTTCACTTGAGCTAACGCGTAATTTCTGTGGCTAATATTTTCTTGAGATGGGACAGCTGCTAGAAGGAGCCGAGTATAAGTAGCAGCGGCAAGCGCTGCGTATCCCTGCCATTCTTTATTCTTATGGGAGTCGCAGTAGTCACAAATGCCTCTGATCACCAAGCAAGACAGCTGATCCATGAGTCCAGCTGCCTCCATTTCGAAGCAGAGAACATTTGAGTCTTGGGCAAGAGAGTCTCGTGCTTTTGCGCCCTTCATAACTTGATTTGCGGACGCTATCAAACCGTAATGAATATGAGGCTCAGAAGAGTCTCGGGAGGCTCGTTTCACTAACTGGGTCTGGTCACATTCCAAGCAATCAGGATGGTTTCCTTCGTGTATGTATTCTGCATTAAAAAGCCAGTCTCTATGAGGTCGTGAGAATTGTTGTTTTAACCTCTCATTTGTGTTCAGTATACGAGAAATAGTCCCATCAATATCTGCCTCCGTAATCGCATATTTGCTGCGCACTTTGGACACGGTGTTGAGTAATAATTGGGAGGGCTTGTTGAGCGAGCTGGCGCGTTGAAAGCGTCCATCGGGTAGTGTCTTTCCAAAATCATATTGCACCACACCTCCTGAAGTACCGGATGGTATGCTAACTACCACATCCCCAAGACGAACATCGGTGCTTCTGCTGGGTACACCACCTGCAATACCCACCATCAAGGCAAATCTTAGGGAAGGGAATGTTGAATGCATCTTAGCTAGGACAGCTGCAGCGGACGTAATTCCATAAACACCTGAGGGTAGGCAGGCGATAACGACATTGTGTTCCCCCAGTTTGCCAAGTGTATAGGCGTTAGGATCGGTTGGAGGTTGAGGAAGGGGGTCATGAATCTCCTTGAGCATGAGTTCCGCAGCTGTCATCTCCAGCGGCAACGCGCACACCCAGGCAACGGTGTAGTCGTGGTGAGAAGGCTTCATGGTCGCCATTTTCCAACCACGGCATCGCAGATTATACCAAACAGGGAAACTTTATACTAGGATAGTTCATAACAGAATACAAGATTTTCAAGGACAAAATAGATGCAAAATTTTATTTTTTGGTAATATAAGCACAGAGCTTCAGGTCCTTTGAATGCAAAGCAGGGAAGGCAAACGAGGCTGTCTGGGTATGAGCTGGCACTGCTGACTGACTAGGCCATGTGACGAATCATATTCTTCAACATAGTCCAAGCCTCCTTTCAGTTCAGCGTTAGTCAGTAACACTTGTCCACAATGTCATTTGGAACATGATGGGATTGATTTTAAATATACATCTATGACCATCTTGCAACACAGCTTCCACAAGGTTCCTTCCATGAAGTGAAGACAAGTATCCTTCCCTCAGTCCGTACCCCGCTCTCGGTCTAGTTTGCATAATAGCTCCGACAATCGAGAGTCCGACTGTCCCACCAATTGTTGTGTGCGGTAAGTGGCAGGGCTACGCGCTAGTCTGAAGGTGATATCCATGATGTACAGGGTACATGATACATATCCCAATAACAGGCAAGTTTCCCAACAATATTGCTGACAATAATCAACTGGCATTGCACATCCATATCCTAAGATATATAATCTAGCTTAGTGTAATTGTATGATAATCCTTTGGGAACATAGTATTGCCAGGAAGCCCCTCTGTATTCCAACCCTGTTATCTCGCGTGGTGTGGTCAGTCAGGACTTCTGACATTCATGAATTAGTTATTCCTTATGGGCAACTCAGTGGTAGAATTGGTCAAACTTCTGCATTCTGTGGTGTGTTAGAGTCAGTCCGATTCGACGATTCCTGCAATACTAGCTGGAACTATTCAGCCACTGAACCTTTAGTTGGGACCACGAGAGCGAGAAATAGGATGAGAACAAGAGCTAGAGCACCTTTGGATAGGAATATATTCAGTTTCTAGTGTAACCACCAGAGAACTCCCTGCGCCTTTCCCCCCATGGATTCAAATCCATTATAGATACATATCCATCAATTCCACATTCTTGAATGTGTAGTGGTGCGTGGTGACTTTTGGTAGTTCTGATAACTACCAGTGACAACAAACTCAACTAAAGCGAATAGAACAGAACAGATACAGAGAAGCCATCACACTGCTTGTACATTTCTTAGACCGTCGGGAGATTCTTTCTTTCGTGCCATTACCCACATAAACTCGGAATCATAGTCCGGATCCCCCTCCTCCAACGTTCCATCATTTGCGTGCAATACTTCCATCTGTAAGATATCAAATCCGATTTCTGTTAACATTGCTCGGTTCTGATCCACACTATAGCTGCTCCAGAACATCCCATATCCTAGGAATTCGCCATGGATTTCTTCTTCATCGACAGTTGCAAGATTAAAGACGAAGACACCCCCGGGCTTCAACCAATCATAGATCGTAGTGAGCATGGCCTTGAGCTGCGACCGTGGAAGGTGGAACAGTGCATAGAAGCTAATGACACCATGGAAGCTCATAGGCTCGAAAGTGAGGGTGGTCATGCTGCCCGTAACCAGCTTGGCCTCCGGGCAACGGGCCTTGGCTAACTCGATCTGCTTGGATGAGAGATCATTGGCGACCACTTGAGCGCCTTGGTCAAGAAGCATTCTTAGAATAGGAACTCCGGGCCCGCAACCAAGCTCTAGAATAGAGGGTGAAGGTTGCAGCTTGTCTAGGAGCATCTTGGTGTATCTTTCTCGTGGTGACTTCTGGCTCTTCACCCACTGCAGATACCATTCTGTAATATTGTCGTAGCCGTATTCAACAATACCTTCAGGCGTGTCAGACATTATGCCGCTGGAGCAGGAGTAAAGATTGGCAGGAAGGAGAAATGGATATATTGTGGTAGAAGACCGGGCAGTGGCGCTTGTTCACGTCAACTGGAGTCTGTGGCTGAACTGTTGGATACCGACGAATACACTCCCAACTGGATACGTAACAGCTATACGAGTAGAATGTACGGAATATATAACGGCAGATTGACAATGAAAGATGATAGAGAGATGGCTGTGCGTCAGGTGATCGTCTGCCTATATCCCATCAATCAAAATGAACGGATGAGGTCACGTGCACCCTAAGCCCCCAAACGGGCAGAGGCAGGACCGTAACTGGTCCATAACTCCATAGTGCTTGCTTATGCTTCCAAGGTAACTACTCCTTAGTTACCTTCTTGCTCATCTTCTGACTCACCTCTACATCTGCTTATCAATTACACAGCGTGCCTCGCACAATAACTACCCCGCCGATCACTACGGCATAGGGGGAGCGCCATGACTCATGAGGGTTTTCAAGAGGAGGTCGGTTAGACTGCCTATATTAAGTTAGACAATGGACCGGTTTTTTAGTAAAGTAGAACGTATGCCACGAATACCACAGAGCCTGTGATTGACCATTGATATTGGGCTCCAGTGAATTCCTGTGCTTGTCATTTGGAGGCTGTAGTAATGCTGCACACATGCATGACTCATCTGCATTCGAAGTACTGTTGAATCATAACCTACGAAGACGATATCTCCCCATTTCGCAGCTCGACAAAACGTAAGAAGTCTACTTGAACACATTATCTATTCCTTCCCGGATTCTTGAGCTTTATCAGTCCTGATGGCTACTTGTAAGTATTTGGAAAAGTGCCAGTGTATATAACTAGTTATGTCCACGCCTTGCATTGCATTACGTCTATCTGACTCTCGCACATCTCAAGAGAGTCCACGGCGTCACAGTGTCATGCAGTTGTCCAACCCACACCTAATCAAGGAATCACAACTAGGGCAAACCAAGTAATAGAGACATATGCCGTAAGACCGCGTGGAAGCTGGGCTTCCTGACCCTGTTGTTTGGTTTACTTGGTCAGCACCCAGGCATTTCCCGTCAAGTATAACTCCTGTTGGAGAATTTTATAGAAGTTAGTGTATGTCAACATCAGCTTGTAGTAGAATCAGCTGGTCGAAGAATCATTTATTTTTAACCTAGGAAAATCACCAGATATTTCCTGTTATCCTCTAGAATAGGAAGTCTCCGAGGACGCTCTTCAACGTATCGCAAAGAAAATGAAGCCAAACTGGGTGTTCATGCTTACAATACACCCCCACGGGATTATCATTTATCAGATCACGTATGCCTACTAGAACTACGGATATAAGACCTCGCACGTGTGCGTAGGTCAATAACAGACCAGAAGTTGCGTCTCCAAAACAGGATGTTAGGGAGCAACAGTGCAACCTTAGCTTTTGAGACTCACCTGAAAGACTCCAATCTTGCCACATTGGTAGTTAGCCATCTCAAAACTACCTACCAAAGTGGCCACTGCCATGTCCGGCCGCAGGAAAATTAATTCTTCGGCTTGGCTGAAATCTCACACCATTATTAAGAAGGGAGCGGCACATGTCGTAGCTTTGAGAGCCCCGGTATGAAACTAGGTTGGCTAAGGGCACATTGAAAGGGGATAGCAGCCCAAATGTAGCCGATAATGCCTTCTGCCACCACCACCTGTGGTTGCAGACAAGGCTCCGGAACCAGAATGTGATAATGGTGCTGGGATTTGGCATCACAGTCTTAGCCAAGACGAACCATGGAACAAGTTAATGGCGATTAAGTAGAACACGGTTGAATCAAAGGGATCGGGGAAGGTCTGGAGAAGAGCGTGCCCACACCTACGCCGATTAGGAAGATACTCGCTGTGGTCCAGGGTTATTAGCTGATGTATGGGAGTACAAGGTCTTTCACGGGTGACCATAGACCCAACCATGTCATGGACACCAAGATCAATCGATGATTTGAATGCTACCAGCAAAGCGAGCATGATCGCCAGACAAACACGACGAGGGGAAGGTTTCATTAAGCAAGAAATTAAAAAGTCCACAGCATATGAGGCTGCTTTGTGGTTACAAGAATTTGCCCAATGTTATCAGCAGGCCACTGGAACTGCTGGGACTCCCTGATCAACGCAAAATCCGCCTGAGGTTCTGCACCGGATCGGAGAGTTTTGAGCAGCGACAAGCTGAGCTATCATTCATCGAGTTGATTTCAAGCATTACATTATAGCTTCCCAGTTCATGAGCCTTGTCGGTCAAAGCGACGAGGTCAGTCAGTCCGAAGTTGTACGGAGTCGAAATCTCTACGCTTTCTCGCTGTATTATACCTTTCAACCATCATATCTACCAAAATAAATGGCCTTCAACAGCTGATTTCTCCTGCGAGGCTTTCTATAGTCATGTTGGCGAAGGCTGCAACATGCTGTGAGGCGGTGCAAGTGTTGTGGCTGACGCTTCCATATCTGGAAATAATGAAGCCTTGGGCGTAAGGCATTAAATACTAGAAGCGGAAGGCGGTGGTGTCGAAAAGGGTAAACCTTCTTCCGACCATAACTCGCTCCAGAACTTGATGTAAGTACGGAGTATACACTATACATACAAGTTGTTTTAGACGCTTCTCGGTTCCCTTCACAGTTGGTAAGCTTACGACCTTGACCCTGTCCGGTCTTTTTATGTGGAAATGCAATGGAGTTGAACGACTGACTACCTTCTGCCAGACGTTCCCCACCCTTCACCCGCAGCCGAACAGTGATTTTCCTCCGTCATTCCGATTCGCGATTAATAACCTCGGCTTCAAGACAATTCCTGTTGCGCGACGAACGATACACACCGTACATGCGCGGATCCGAGTACGCAAGAACACTCGGTTAGTCAGGGGAAAGTTGAAGGAACCCGCAAGGAAGCAAAGCAAAAGTTGAAGCTACTCTTACACACCGCATCGATGCCAGTGAGCGGGTCGTCGGCGAGACTCTGCGTGGACTACATTCCAGCCACGCTGGGGTCTCGAAGGGTGTCAATACTGCCTCGAGGCACGAGGCCGGCCTATGCCAGACAATGCAGAAGAAGTGTACAACGGTCATATGCCAGTGTGAGCCGTTCCCAGACGCCAAGCCCGGCAATCATCCATATAACCAAAGGCTTGAATACCCGTGGGCCACGGCTGGGTCATGAGTATATGCGACAGTACGCAACAGCAGCAGCGAATGAGGCCAGGTCGGATGTTGCAGCTGAGCTACAGGGTGGTCCTTTAAAAGAGTATGATGCGCGAGTGCAACAGGGTCGGCTACGGGATGACCCATACCAGAGACGTACGTCCTACCCTCTTCTCCGCTATTTACGGTCAACCCCAAGGGGTATGGTGAATGCTGATGATTGGATTCACGCGCAGAGATAATTGGGAGGCTACAGGACTTACACGAAAGGCTACGAGGCTACCATCCTCCGGCCGTCATCCACCCGAATCCCGAATCCTTGGATCTTCAGCCGAAAACTTCATTCCTGGGCTCTTTGTTCGGGCGTGGCAAGGCAAAGGAAGAGTTAATCATCCCTGAGAACCTTCCGAAAGGCCTGTATATGTATGGAGATGTCGGGTGTGGGAAAACAATGCTCATGGATTTGTTCTACGAGACCTTGCCGTCGAATATCGTGTCCAAGTCTCGTATTCATTTCCACAATTTCATGCAAGATGTCCATAAGCGCATGCATGTGGTCAAAATGCAGTACGGCAATGATTTTGATGCGTTGCCTTTGGTAGCAGCGGCCATTGCCGAGAAATCGAGTGTGTTGTGTTTCGACGAGTTCCAGTGTACGGATGTTGCGGATGCTATGATTCTGCGGAGGCTTCTGGAGTCCCTCATGTCCCATGGGGTCGTGCTCATCACCACTTCCAACAGGCACCCCGACGATCTATACAAGAATGGCATCCAGCGGGAGTCGTTCATCCCGTGCATCAACCTGCTGAAAACCGCTCTGGACGTGATCAACTTGAACTCCCCCACAGACTACCGCAAAATCCCTCGGCCGCCTTCCGGCGTCTACCACCACCCACTGGGTCAGGATGCTGACCAACACGCCCAGAAATGGTTCGAGTTCCTGGGTGATCCTAAAGATCCTCCCCATCCAGAAACGCAGGAGGTCTGGGGCCGCAAGATCGAGGTTCCCCTGGCGAGCGGCAGAGCCGCTCAGTTTAGCTTTCAGCAGCTGATCGGTCGAGCGACAGGAGCTGCAGACTACCTGGAGTTAGTTCGGAACTATGACGCCTTTATCATCACGGACGTGCCCGGGATGACCTTGAATCAGCGAGATCTCGCTCGTCGGTTCATTACTTTCATTGATGCCGTCTATGAAAGCAGGGTAAGCACTCCCACCACACGGAGACGAACTAGACTAATCTCCTCCAGGCCAAACTAGTCCTGACCACGGAAGTGCCTTTGACCAACCTCTTCCTCTCCGAGGCGGAAATGAAGAGCTCTCTCGGGGATGGCGAAGGGAGCGATCTCTCCGACGCAATGCGCATGATGATGGACGACCTTGGTCTATCCATGCAAGCTCTCAAGTCCACATCCATCTTCAGCGGTGACGAGGAACGGTTTGCATTTGCCCGAGCGCTCTCGCGTCTCTCCGAGATGGGCAGCAAGCAATGGGTGGAGCGGGGGTTGGGGGTCGGATTGAATGCTGAGCAGGGGAAAAGCGAGCACGACGCATGGAAGAAAGTGAGGAGTCATTGGAGTGAGGATAATATGTGATGATGATTCCACGTTGATCCTACGTTCCTCCCATTTTGGTGCATTAGACTTGGGTGTTGTATACCATTTCGTTTTCCTTCTTTCTTCCTCCTTCACGCATGGGATGTATATATTGACCTAGATAGATGTGTGGCACTCTGCAGGTTTTGCAAGGCCATGAGTATGAACATATTGAAGATATCCGCACGATGGTGTGAGAACATGTTGGTACACGTTCCTCGATATTACGTGCGGCTCATCCTGAAGCATGCATGTCCGTTATGACGTTCAACCGGAACTGTCAACCGGTTTTAGAATCTGGTAGGAAGTTGATCCCCAGTCCTATTCTATAAACAGTTCGATTTAGCCACGACATCACTGGGCAGAAAAGCAATGGCATAGAACGTAGATCAAGATCCCGCATGGATGACGGTGACGTGCGGCAACTGCGCTCTTTCGTGTCTCCTCATGGATATTTTCCAGTTCGGCTACATTTAAAATCCTCCCTTGTCCCTTGGGTTGGTAACACGAGACTGGACTTCGTCAGGGGCAAGCCAGTAGTAATTGCAATGTGGGTGCATGCTGAACGAAGGGGAATATCAGCCAGCCTTCGTGCTTCTCTATTGATGACACGTCGATAGTATGATGACTGGGAGCAATAGCAGTAGTCTTCTGATTGTATGTACACAGTCTATTTTTGGGGGTCAGTCTCTGCATGGGAAATTGTCCGATACTGGTCATGTTCCACCTCATATGGATATACTTACTCATTCACTGCGGAATTGTTTCACCACTGTCGTAGATCCAAATAAACCTAGAGTACCCTCAGCCCCCTTTCCTCTTCCTCTCTCAGCACGTCGAGAGAACACATCACACATTCCAAAGGGAATTTCCACGCAAGGGGGTGGTCCAAACTCACCCATCCTTACCTGCGAAGTCAACAAGAGCCCTTCTTTGTAGGAACTTTTTCCAAGACCTTTGGGTCAGGAGCTTCACAATAGCACTATGGCCATTCCCTGCTGCCCAAGATAGCGCAGACCGTCCATAAACATGATCCCTGGCGTCAAAGTCAATTCCGTTGATTTTAATCCAATGTTTGGTGACGGGTGTAAGCCCAAAATATGATGTAACCATCAGAGTGGTGAAACCAGTAGGGAACTCTGTGTTTAAAGAAGCCCAATAAATGTGAAGCCAGGTTTGACAGCGCGTGGTGCTTGCATCACAAATTATATTAAGGTCTGGTAGCATGCCCTCTAGTTGGAGTTTTGACTCCAATAGATGAGCTGTCCAATGTGTAGCAGAGTAGTCCAGAAAGACAGAATGGTCGCGACTGGGTCCGACCGCTACAGATAACGGAGTCTCCTCAAAATCAGTGAAAAGCAGATGTTGGATGCAGATATTGGCAAGAAGGCAGTGTGAGTCTTGCAATCGAAGAGAACGTCTCCATCCAGATGGCCGATTAATATCTTCAACTGTCCCCTCCTGAGCGACCAAAAATTCCCTTGCTGTTTGGTGGAGGAGATAAATTTTGGAATCAACAATCATAATAAAGAGCCCACATATAGACCGGATCGCTTCATGAAAACGGTTTTCCGGTTCGAGAGTGAGGTCGGCATAAGAAAGTTGACCCTTCCTTAGATTCAGCGCGAGATTCATTTCCTTGAGACTTAAGGGCCGCAACGCTCCAACCACAATAGACAGTAGTCTCTTGGCTTTTTGAGGATCCTTACTTCTTGCTAGGATTCGCTCATATGCCTCATCGACTGTCTTTGGGGGGTTAGAAGTAACCTCAGCTATTCTTTTCTCGTCAATATAGTCCTGATTTTGGACCAAGTCCTCCAAAGTAAGGTAGACCCAGAGATATGTCCTGTGAGTGACACGAGTCAGGCTTTCACGCAACATGTCGCGCTCATTATTTGTGAGCTGTAGTCGATCGTGTACCTCATTGACCTTAACTTCAATGAAAATATCAATCTCTTGAGAAATCTTCTTCGTTTCAACATCGCTTTCTCCACTAAGATGGATGGCAGGCTGTCCAGGTATGTTAAGAGGTTGAAAGCCCTGTCGGATATGACTATAGGGGCGACTAGTAATTAGGAATTTGAGGTTGAAATTATGTTGACTCTCATCTGTGTAAAGCCTGCGCAAAGCCTCCATAAATTGGGAACTTCCATGTTGTTCACATTCATCCAAGGCGTCTAAAAGAAAAACGATCTCCCCAGCATTTTCCTTGCTGGCAGCTTTGAGAAGAATAATCCAGAGCTCACTGAATGAGCTGGTGACGCTTTCATTCATTTCAAATTGCTCAAGTATGGTATCATCCAGCAGGTGACGCTTCTTGTCAAAGAGTTGGTGAAGTATACAGCATAACGCATTTGTGATACTCTTTTGGTCTTCATAGTCATCTTTGAAAAAGAAATATCCAACTGCTCGAGACACATCGAGTTTGGGAAGGAAATCTGCGAGGTATTTGGCAAGGACAGACTTGCCACATCCAGGATTTGCAGAGACCCAAAGCAGTCGTGATGTTTGACTTGATTCCCAGTCTTGAAAAATCGGATGTGAGATGAACCATTCACACGTTCCAGGTGTTCGATCAGGGTTCCGGTTTTTTTTGGTCTTGATAGAGTGACACATAAAGGTTTCTCAGAGCAGCTATCTGTCTTCTTATCAGCGTTTCGTTCACTTGAGCTAACGCGTAATTTCTGTGGCTAATATTTTCTTGAGATGGGACAGCTGCTAGAAGGAGCCGAGTATAAGTAGCAGCGGCAAGCGCTGCGTATCCCTGCCATTCTTTATTCTTATGGGAGTCGCAGTAGTCACAAATGCCTCTGATCACCAAGCAAGACAGCTGATCCATGAGTCCAGCTGCCTCCATTTCGAAGCAGAGAACATTTGAGTCTTGGGCAAGAGAGTCTCGTGCTTTTGCGCCCTTCATAACTTGATTTGCGGACGCTATCAAACCGTAATGAATATGAGGCTCAGAAGAGTCTCGGGAGGCTCGTTTCACTAACTGGGTCTGGTCACATTCCAAGCAATCAGGATGGTTTCCTTCGTGTATGTATTCTGCATTAAAAAGCCAGTCTCTATGAGGTCGTGAGAATTGTTGTTTTAACCTCTCATTTGTGTTCAGTATACGAGAAATAGTCCCATCAATATCTGCCTCCGTAATCGCATATTTGCTGCGCACTTTGGACACGGTGTTGAGTAATAATTGGGAGGGCTTGTTGAGCGAGCTGGCGCGTTGAAAGCGTCCATCGGGTAGTGTCTTTCCAAAATCATATTGCACCACACCTCCTGAAGTACCGGATGGTATGCTAACTACCACATCCCCAAGACGAACATCGGTGCTTCTGCTGGGTACACCACCTGCAATACCCACCATCAAGGCAAATCTTAGGGAAGGGAATGTTGAATGCATCTTAGCTAGGACAGCTGCAGCGGACGTAATTCCATAAACACCTGAGGGTAGGCAGGCGATAACGACATTGTGTTCCCCCAGTTTGCCAAGTGTATAGGCGTTAGGATCGGTTGGAGGTTGAGGAAGGGGGTCATGAATCTCCTTGAGCATGAGTTCCGCAGCTGTCATCTCCAGCGGCAACGCGCACACCCAGGCAACGGTGTAGTCGTGGTGAGAAGGCTTCATGGTCGCCATTTTCCAACCACGGCATCGCAGATTATACCAAACAGGGAAACTTTATACTAGGATAGTTCATAACAGAATACAAGATTTTCAAGGACAAAATAGATGCAAAATTTTATTTTTTGGTAATATAAGCACAGAGCTTCAGGTCCTTTGAATGCAAAGCAGGGAAGGCAAACGAGGCTGTCTGGGTATGAGCTGGCACTGCTGACTGACTAGGCCATGTGACGAATCATATTCTTCAACATAGTCCAAGCCTCCTTTCAGTTCAGCGTTAGTCAGTAACACTTGTCCACAATGTCATTTGGAACATGATGGGATTGATTTTAAATATACATCTATGACCATCTTGCAACACAGCTTCCACAAGGTTCCTTCCATGAAGTGAAGACAAGTATCCTTCCCTCAGTCCGTACCCCGCTCTCGGTCTAGTTTGCATAATAGCTCCGACAATCGAGAGTCCGACTGTCCCACCAATTGTTGTGTGCGGTAAGTGGCAGGGCTACGCGCTAGTCTGAAGGTGATATCCATGATGTACAGGGTACATGATACATATCCCAATAACAGGCAAGTTTCCCAACAATATTGCTGACAATAATCAACTGGCATTGCACATCCATATCCTAAGATATATAATCTAGCTTAGTGTAATTGTATGATAATCCTTTGGGAACATAGTATTGCCAGGAAGCCCCTCTGTATTCCAACCCTGTTATCTCGCGTGGTGTGGTCAGTCAGGACTTCTGACATTCATGAATTAGTTATTCCTTATGGGCAACTCAGTGGTAGAATTGGTCAAACTTCTGCATTCTGTGGTGTGTTAGAGTCAGTCCGATTCGACGATTCCTGCAATACTAGCTGGAACTATTCAGCCACTGAACCTTTAGTTGGGACCACGAGAGCGAGAAATAGGATGAGAACAAGAGCTAGAGCACCTTTGGATAGGAATATATTCAGTTTCTAGTGTAACCACCAGAGAACTCCCTGCGCCTTTCCCCCCATGGATTCAAATCCATTATAGATACATATCCATCAATTCCACATTCTTGAATGTGTAGTGGTGCGTGGTGACTTTTGGTAGTTCTGATAACTACCAGTGACAACAAACTCAACTAAAGCGAATAGAACAGAACAGATACAGAGAAGCCATCACACTGCTTGTACATTTCTTAGACCGTCGGGAGATTCTTTCTTTCGTGCCATTACCCACATAAACTCGGAATCATAGTCCGGATCCCCCTCCTCCAACGTTCCATCATTTGCGTGCAATACTTCCATCTGTAAGATATCAAATCCGATTTCTGTTAACATTGCTCGGTTCTGATCCACACTATAGCTGCTCCAGAACATCCCATATCCTAGGAATTCGCCATGGATTTCTTCTTCATCGACAGTTGCAAGATTAAAGACGAAGACACCCCCGGGCTTCAACCAATCATAGATCGTAGTGAGCATGGCCTTGAGCTGCGACCGTGGAAGGTGGAACAGTGCATAGAAGCTAATGACACCATGGAAGCTCATAGGCTCGAAAGTGAGGGTGGTCATGCTGCCCGTAACCAGCTTGGCCTCCGGGCAACGGGCCTTGGCTAACTCGATCTGCTTGGATGAGAGATCATTGGCGACCACTTGAGCGCCTTGGTCAAGAAGCATTCTTAGAATAGGAACTCCGGGCCCGCAACCAAGCTCTAGAATAGAGGGTGAAGGTTGCAGCTTGTCTAGGAGCATCTTGGTGTATCTTTCTCGTGGTGACTTCTGGCTCTTCACCCACTGCAGATACCATTCTGTAATATTGTCGTAGCCGTATTCAACAATACCTTCAGGCGTGTCAGACATTATGCCGCTGGAGCAGGAGTAAAGATTGGCAGGAAGGAGAAATGGATATATTGTGGTAGAAGACCGGGCAGTGGCGCTTGTTCACGTCAACTGGAGTCTGTGGCTGAACTGTTGGATACCGACGAATACACTCCCAACTGGATACGTAACAGCTATACGAGTAGAATGTACGGAATATATAACGGCAGATTGACAATGAAAGATGATAGAGAGATGGCTGTGCGTCAGGTGATCGTCTGCCTATATCCCATCAATCAAAATGAACGGATGAGGTCACGTGCACCCTAAGCCCCCAAACGGGCAGAGGCAGGACCGTAACTGGTCCATAACTCCATAGTGCTTGCTTATGCTTCCAAGGTAACTACTCCTTAGTTACCTTCTTGCTCATCTTCTGACTCACCTCTACATCTGCTTATCAATTACACAGCGTGCCTCGCACAATAACTACCCCGCCGATCACTACGGCATAGGGGGAGCGCCATGACTCATGAGGGTTTTCAAGAGGAGGTCGGTTAGACTGCCTATATTAAGTTAGACAATGGACCGGTTTTTTAGTAAAGTAGAACGTATGCCACGAATACCACAGAGCCTGTGATTGACCATTGATATTGGGCTCCAGTGAATTCCTGTGCTTGTCATTTGGAGGCTGTAGTAATGCTGCACACATGCATGACTCATCTGCATTCGAAGTACTGTTGAATCATAACCTACGAAGACGATATCTCCCCATTTCGCAGCTCGACAAAACGTAAGAAGTCTACTTGAACACATTATCTATTCCTTCCCGGATTCTTGAGCTTTATCAGTCCTGATGGCTACTTGTAAGTATTTGGAAAAGTGCCAGTGTATATAACTAGTTATGTCCACGCCTTGCATTGCATTACGTCTATCTGACTCTCGCACATCTCAAGAGAGTCCACGGCGTCACAGTGTCATGCAGTTGTCCAACCCACACCTAATCAAGGAATCACAACTAGGGCAAACCAAGTAATAGAGACATATGCCGTAAGACCGCGTGGAAGCTGGGCTTCCTGACCCTGTTGTTTGGTTTACTTGGTCAGCACCCAGGCATTTCCCGTCAAGTATAACTCCTGTTGGAGAATTTTATAGAAGTTAGTGTATGTCAACATCAGCTTGTAGTAGAATCAGCTGGTCGAAGAATCATTTATTTTTAACCTAGGAAAATCACCAGATATTTCCTGTTATCCTCTAGAATAGGAAGTCTCCGAGGACGCTCTTCAACGTATCGCAAAGAAAATGAAGCCAAACTGGGTGTTCATGCTTACAATACACCCCCACGGGATTATCATTTATCAGATCACGTATGCCTACTAGAACTACGGATATAAGACCTCGCACGTGTGCGTAGGTCAATAACAGACCAGAAGTTGCGTCTCCAAAACAGGATGTTAGGGAGCAACAGTGCAACCTTAGCTTTTGAGACTCACCTGAAAGACTCCAATCTTGCCACATTGGTAGTTAGCCATCTCAAAACTACCTACCAAAGTGGCCACTGCCATGTCCGGCCGCAGGAAAATTAATTCTTCGGCTTGGCTGAAATCTCACACCATTATTAAGAAGGGAGCGGCACATGTCGTAGCTTTGAGAGCCCCGGTATGAAACTAGGTTGGCTAAGGGCACATTGAAAGGGGATAGCAGCCCAAATGTAGCCGATAATGCCTTCTGCCACCACCACCTGTGGTTGCAGACAAGGCTCCGGAACCAGAATGTGATAATGGTGCTGGGATTTGGCATCACAGTCTTAGCCAAGACGAACCATGGAACAAGTTAATGGCGATTAAGTAGAACACGGTTGAATCAAAGGGATCGGGGAAGGTCTGGAGAAGAGCGTGCCCACACCTACGCCGATTAGGAAGATACTCGCTGTGGTCCAGGGTTATTAGCTGATGTATGGGAGTACAAGGTCTTTCACGGGTGACCATAGACCCAACCATGTCATGGACACCAAGATCAATCGATGATTTGAATGCTACCAGCAAAGCGAGCATGATCGCCAGACAAACACGACGAGGGGAAGGTTTCATTAAGCAAGAAATTAAAAAGTCCACAGCATATGAGGCTGCTTTGTGGTTACAAGAATTTGCCCAATGTTATCAGCAGGCCACTGGAACTGCTGGGACTCCCTGATCAACGCAAAATCCGCCTGAGGTTCTGCACCGGATCGGAGAGTTTTGAGCAGCGACAAGCTGAGCTATCATTCATCGAGTTGATTTCAAGCATTACATTATAGCTTCCCAGTTCATGAGCCTTGTCGGTCAAAGCGACGAGGTCAGTCAGTCCGAAGTTGTACGGAGTCGAAATCTCTACGCTTTCTCGCTGTATTATACCTTTCAACCATCATATCTACCAAAATAAATGGCCTTCAACAGCTGATTTCTCCTGCGAGGCTTTCTATAGTCATGTTGGCGAAGGCTGCAACATGCTGTGAGGCGGTGCAAGTGTTGTGGCTGACGCTTCCATATCTGGAAATAATGAAGCCTTGGGCGTAAGGCATTAAATACTAGAAGCGGAAGGCGGTGGTGTCGAAAAGGGTAAACCTTCTTCCGACCATAACTCGCTCCAGAACTTGATGTAAGTACGGAGTATACACTATACATACAAGTTGTTTTAGACGCTTCTCGGTTCCCTTCACAGTTGGTAAGCTTACGACCTTGACCCTGTCCGGTCTTTTTATGTGGAAATGCAATGGAGTTGAACGACTGACTACCTTCTGCCAGACGTTCCCCACCCTTCACCCGCAGCCGAACAGTGATTTTCCTCCGTCATTCCGATTCGCGATTAATAACCTCGGCTTCAAGACAATTCCTGTTGCGCGACGAACGATACACACCGTACATGCGCGGATCCGAGTACGCAAGAACACTCGGTTAGTCAGGGGAAAGTTGAAGGAACCCGCAAGGAAGCAAAGCAAAAGTTGAAGCTACTCTTACACACCGCATCGATGCCAGTGAGCGGGTCGTCGGCGAGACTCTGCGTGGACTACATTCCAGCCACGCTGGGGTCTCGAAGGGTGTCAATACTGCCTCGAGGCACGAGGCCGGCCTATGCCAGACAATGCAGAAGAAGTGTACAACGGTCATATGCCAGTGTGAGCCGTTCCCAGACGCCAAGCCCGGCAATCATCCATATAACCAAAGGCTTGAATACCCGTGGGCCACGGCTGGGTCATGAGTATATGCGACAGTACGCAACAGCAGCAGCGAATGAGGCCAGGTCGGATGTTGCAGCTGAGCTACAGGGTGGTCCTTTAAAAGAGTATGATGCGCGAGTGCAACAGGGTCGGCTACGGGATGACCCATACCAGAGACGTACGTCCTACCCTCTTCTCCGCTATTTACGGTCAACCCCAAGGGGTATGGTGAATGCTGATGATTGGATTCACGCGCAGAGATAATTGGGAGGCTACAGGACTTACACGAAAGGCTACGAGGCTACCATCCTCCGGCCGTCATCCACCCGAATCCCGAATCCTTGGATCTTCAGCCGAAAACTTCATTCCTGGGCTCTTTGTTCGGGCGTGGCAAGGCAAAGGAAGAGTTAATCATCCCTGAGAACCTTCCGAAAGGCCTGTATATGTATGGAGATGTCGGGTGTGGGAAAACAATGCTCATGGATTTGTTCTACGAGACCTTGCCGTCGAATATCGTGTCCAAGTCTCGTATTCATTTCCACAATTTCATGCAAGATGTCCATAAGCGCATGCATGTGGTCAAAATGCAGTACGGCAATGATTTTGATGCGTTGCCTTTGGTAGCAGCGGCCATTGCCGAGAAATCGAGTGTGTTGTGTTTCGACGAGTTCCAGTGTACGGATGTTGCGGATGCTATGATTCTGCGGAGGCTTCTGGAGTCCCTCATGTCCCATGGGGTCGTGCTCATCACCACTTCCAACAGGCACCCCGACGATCTATACAAGAATGGCATCCAGCGGGAGTCGTTCATCCCGTGCATCAACCTGCTGAAAACCGCTCTGGACGTGATCAACTTGAACTCCCCCACAGACTACCGCAAAATCCCTCGGCCGCCTTCCGGCGTCTACCACCACCCACTGGGTCAGGATGCTGACCAACACGCCCAGAAATGGTTCGAGTTCCTGGGTGATCCTAAAGATCCTCCCCATCCAGAAACGCAGGAGGTCTGGGGCCGCAAGATCGAGGTTCCCCTGGCGAGCGGCAGAGCCGCTCAGTTTAGCTTTCAGCAGCTGATCGGTCGAGCGACAGGAGCTGCAGACTACCTGGAGTTAGTTCGGAACTATGACGCCTTTATCATCACGGACGTGCCCGGGATGACCTTGAATCAGCGAGATCTCGCTCGTCGGTTCATTACTTTCATTGATGCCGTCTATGAAAGCAGGGTAAGCACTCCCACCACACGGAGACGAACTAGACTAATCTCCTCCAGGCCAAACTAGTCCTGACCACGGAAGTGCCTTTGACCAACCTCTTCCTCTCCGAGGCGGAAATGAAGAGCTCTCTCGGGGATGGCGAAGGGAGCGATCTCTCCGACGCAATGCGCATGATGATGGACGACCTTGGTCTATCCATGCAAGCTCTCAAGTCCACATCCATCTTCAGCGGTGACGAGGAACGGTTTGCATTTGCCCGAGCGCTCTCGCGTCTCTCCGAGATGGGCAGCAAGCAATGGGTGGAGCGGGGGTTGGGGGTCGGATTGAATGCTGAGCAGGGGAAAAGCGAGCACGACGCATGGAAGAAAGTGAGGAGTCATTGGAGTGAGGATAATATGTGATGATGATTCCACGTTGATCCTACGTTCCTCCCATTTTGGTGCATTAGACTTGGGTGTTGTATACCATTTCGTTTTCCTTCTTTCTTCCTCCTTCACGCATGGGATGTATATATTGACCTAGATAGATGTGTGGCACTCTGCAGGTTTTGCAAGGCCATGAGTATGAACATATTGAAGATATCCGCACGATGGTGTGAGAACATGTTGGTACACGTTCCTCGATATTACGTGCGGCTCATCCTGAAGCATGCATGTCCGTTATGACGTTCAACCGGAACTGTCAACCGGTTTTAGAATCTGGTAGGAAGTTGATCCCCAGTCCTATTCTATAAACAGTTCGATTTAGCCACGACATCACTGGGCAGAAAAGCAATGGCATAGAACGTAGATCAAGATCCCGCATGGATGACGGTGACGTGCGGCAACTGCGCTCTTTCGTGTCTCCTCATGGATATTTTCCAGTTCGGCTACATTTAAAATCCTCCCTTGTCCCTTGGGTTGGTAACACGAGACTGGACTTCGTCAGGGGCAAGCCAGTAGTAATTGCAATGTGGGTGCATGCTGAACGAAGGGGAATATCAGCCAGCCTTCGTGCTTCTCTATTGATGACACGTCGATAGTATGATGACTGGGAGCAATAGCAGTAGTCTTCTGATTGTATGTACACAGTCTATTTTTGGGGGTCAGTCTCTGCATGGGAAATTGTCCGATACTGGTCATGTTCCACCTCATATGGATATACTTACTCATTCACTGCGGAATTGTTTCACCACTGTCGTAGATCCAAATAAACCTAGAGTACCCTCAGCCCCCTTTCCTCTTCCTCTCTCAGCACGTCGAGAGAACACATCACACATTCCAAAGGGAATTTCCACGCAAGGGGGTGGTCCAAACTCACCCATCCTTTCTCGGTCGCGTTTGGAATTGAGATCGATTAGATTCGAATGTTCCCCGACTTTGCTTTTCACCTTCAACATCGAACTGCACGAAAAGAAGCGGAAGAATGGGCTTCAAAATAACGCGCTCACAGCGTTTGTCCGCAGTGATTGGGATTTCCTCGGTTTTCTTCGTGGCGGAGATTTCCAGTAAAGACGCCTTGTTGTTCTTCTTCCTCCCTTTCCTGCGTTTCTGGTGTTTGCGCCTTGTTGTCTCAGGATCGGTCGTCTGAGTGGAGGATAGTCGCTGAGATTGTCTCATAGTCGGATTTTATACGCATTCTTTGGCTTTGATCGCTGATGCCTTCCACTACGTACGGATTCATACTTACAGATGAGCTGCGTGGAGGCGTTGCTAATCATTACTTAGTTGAATGATCTGATCGGCTTTATAGTGGCATTGGTGGCTCTCAGGGTAGGATACCTGGACTCTTCCCAAAGACTACACAAACGACTAACGGGTGGACTCCGACCCCTCTGAGCATAGGTGTCCGAGACAGACGATGCGCCCAAATCCTTGTCCTTCGGATGGCAGCGAGCCCAGCTACTCGGCGCTTTCTTTAACGGTGCGCTTCTTTTCGCCCTGGGGATCAGCGTGTTCCTACAATCGATAGAGCGATTCATTTCAATGCAGTGTTGGTTTCCCTGTCTAATCAGACATGTTGCCGCTAATCCAAGTTAGATGTGGAGAATCCCAAGCTTATGTTCATCATGGGCGCTGTGGGGTTGGGTCTGAATCTGATCAGTGCAATCTTCCTGCATGGTGCGTCTGGTCTCTGGTAAAGAGGGCTTTGCTCGTTATGATACGAAACTGAAAGATGGGCAGAACATGACCACGGACACGGCCATCATGAGCATTCGGCAGGACCGTTGTCCCCGATTCCACATAGCAGTTATGAGTCAGATATCTCCGAGGTTCGTTTGTGGGAAGTAGTATCGGCAGTGTTGAGAATTACTGACGATCATCCCCATCATGCAGCATCATAATCACAAACACCAAATGCATGGCACGCAACCGACCTCCCTGGGACATGATTTGGGTATGCTAGGTGTTTTGCTCCACGTGGTCAGCGATGCGGCCAATAACCTAGGGGTCATGGCTGCGGCCTTGGTGATCTGGCTGGCACATTATGAGGGCAGGTACTATGCAGATCCAGGCACAAGTATGGGGATCGCCATGATGATTATGCTGTCTTCACTTCCTCTCGGTATCTTGATCTCGTCTTGGATTGCGTGGTGACTCAGCTGAGACTGTGTATAGTGCGACGATCTGGCCTGATTCTGTTGGAGAGCGCTCCAAACGGGTTGGATCCGGCGGACGTTAAACATGATCTGGAAAAGGCACGTACTAATGCTTCGGGAGCAACATCCAGAGAAGCCATCCTTGTGACCCGACTTCGTATGATGGACTTCAATGCTGATCAGTGTGCATAGGTACCTGGTGTTTTAGCCATCCACGAGCTTCACATCTGGCGTCTGAATCAGAACAAGACTCTGGCATCGGTCCACGTCGTAGTCTCCGATCCGTCCGTAACGAACTTTGCCAAGACGACCAAGACCATCAACGAGTGCTTTCATGCGTACGGCATCCATTCGGCAACACTCCAGCCGGAAACGTGTTCCATGGCGGAGGTCATCTGTACAGAACATGAATCGGTGGAGACCGTGCAGGAGCTACGCAAGAGATCGCTGGAGAAATGCCAAATGATGTGCGGAACGTTGTGTGAGGAGTTGACATGCTGTGGGTAGAATGCAATTTTGGTTCCACGTAGACTTTGAATGTTATCACAGGGGAGCATTGTACGCTCATGAGCTCTTTCAAGCGAGAAGATTTGATGGCTGTGATCCTAAAGACGTATGTACATACAGTATGTACGTCTCACGTAGAGTAGAATGGATGTCTGCCTCAGGCTGCCAATCTTAATCAGATGACCCCACTCCAGCTCTCTTCCGCCTTGCGTCCAATTGCTCTTGCTTTCCCCACGTCATCAAACGCTACGAGTTATCCTGAGTTCCCTGCTTCTTTTTACCTGAGTTGGCCTGCAATGTGATACTATTCGTTTGCAACCATGGTGTACCCTCTTCCACCGTCAAATCCGAGAGCGATAAGGCTTTCCAGAACGTTATCGGCAAGCCCGACTCCAGCTCCACACCAGATCACCTCCCACATCCTAAAGAGCTCCACTCAAGTCCGAAACCTATGGGGATGTTCTCGCCAACGATTCGGAAACCTTGATGCCTACGCACAGATACGGATAGCCCGATATCAACGCCTTTCTCAATCGAGAACAGGTGGTACACCGGCCATTCATCCACGAAAACCCCAAGTACTATGGGGCCATCAACACCACTACCGTCACCCGTGGTGGAATACAAGATGGGGCTGGACTAGATCCAAACCCCACGGCCCCGGATCCACTCAGCATGCGACACGCCCTCAGAAGAGCTTCTGGGAAGCGGAAAGTGCCCGGATGCAGCAGAGGATGGAGCAGATACAGAAAGAAATCGCCGCCGATCCATACACAGCGCTTTTCGGGAGAAGGTTTCAGGTGTTGGACTTCCCCAGTAACATAGAGAATAGGATTATGTCGGCGTGTCGTTCGGTTTTCGGCGTGGGCAAAGCAGACGAGATCGACAGAACCACCCCTGTTGCGCAGGCCAAGGGTGTGCAGGACCTTGAATATGATCCGATTCGTAATCGTATGGTCCCTAGGAAATCGTCCGAGCAAACCACCGTTACAGGCGGCAGAGAATCTCCGGACACCCTTGTCAGAAACCCCACGCGGTATGAAAACAAGAGCGGCTACCTCTCTGTTGTCGATCGGTCGAAAGAGCATTCAAATGAGGGTGCAAGTGCAAGGCAAGATTCAGAGCCGGTGAAGGAAAACCAGACAGATCCATCAAATATCAGGGGACAAGCAGACACAGAATCAGGCGGAGCTACTCTCAATGAACCTCATCAGCGTCAGAATTCCGTCGAACGCCCGGTATCAGAAGTGGAAAGTCATGAAAACGATATGAAAAAGCAACTCGATTCGGAGCGTGGGACACAAGCGGATGTACCTGACAATCAAAATTGTTCCAAATCTCCAGGATTCAACCCAGACCATAACAAATCCACCGGCGCCGCAGTTCTGGAACCAGCTCAACAACAAGAATTACGGATGAGAGAAGAGAGGGCAGAGGATCTGGACCTCCTGCGTGCTAGCGATATCCGTTCGTTATATAATGCAAAGAGCTTGAATGGAGAGTCCGAGGTGCGGCGCAAGACGCGCAAGGACTTGGATAACGCGTTTGACTCTTATGTAGACCCCGTCAGCGATATCAGGGCTCAAGACGTAAGAGCGAGGTTTCAGGAACCGGAGTCCGCATCGTCAGTGATCGGAACAACAAGCGGACCCGCCACACTGGAAAGTACGACTCAATTCCATTCAGAAGACAGTTCCAAAAGCTTTGAGTTACCTGTCCAAGAAGAGCGCACGGATGCATCGTTTCCTGGCAAGCATGCTCACAAGAACACCCATGTCACTGCCGGCAGCTCTCTGATCGGCGACACTTACCGCGTTTTAGCATATGATCCTTCGACCCTCCAGATCACACGAGCAGAGACAAACTCATCCTTTCATACAACGCACGAGTTCCTTCACCCTTCAGAAATACTTCCACGACTGAATAACCCATCCAAGTTCTTGCCATATTTCGAAGAGATGCAAACCGATGGCTACGAAATTGTCTCGGGCGGCGGAGATATACTTGTGTTTAGAAAGTCTCTCGTGGAGAAAGCGAAGAGCGAGCTTGGTGCCTATGTGAGAGACGAACCCTTGTTCAGCGATGAGGCTTCACGTCGATCAATTACTGCCGACACCGCTAGCCCTGCATCTGGTCCTGGTCCTGATTGCTCTGAAACCAATGTACCTCCTCCAAAGAGCAGAAGTAGAGCTGGCAAAATCCTACGCCGGATGCTCATCGGTGGGTTTGCCACGGCAGCAACGTGCTATGCCCTCGGTGTTGTCAGCGAATATTTTCGAACCGGTGGACAAGATGGACGAGGTATTGACGGGTTTACCGAATTTGAATCCGAAAGGCGGCACAGGGATCGAGGTTAGGAAGTTTTTGTGACGTGTTGCTGTGGATTATATGCAATAACTACACATGGGATATTACGAGCTTCTCTCAGGTAGACATGAACAATCTCAGTTTTGCTGTGAATGTGGCGTTTATCTTTCCCAGATCCCTTTTCCACCACTGGACAGTCGTACAGCAGCCAACACTTTGACCACATGATGGGTGACAGTTAAGGGCCTTCGAAAATCACGTCGGCATCATCTTTGGCACATCCATCATCATGCTTGTCCTCCCAGACCCAGTCCCACCACGGTTGGCGAAAATCTTTGAATCCTCCAATGCGGTCATTGGTCGACGATCGCATTGCCTCTCGTCTCCAGAACCGCTCCTGATCCTCCTCCCGTTTCTGCCTCTTCAGGGCCCTCAGCTTTCGTTCCTGTAGGACCACGTCGTCTTCCTCCTGCGCGACCTTCCTTCGCAGTTCCTCATCCTCCGAATCGGGCTCGTCATCCTCATCGTACGGCGAGCAACTAAATTTATCTTGCAGGATGCCACACCGTGCGCGCCCACTCATCAAATACATGACCAAACCCACCAGCAGTCGCAGCGCGGCGTGAAAGTCCGATTCGACCCACAGATCGTACTCTTTACTCCCCAAGATACGGAAGACACGCGGATCCGGCTCGCTGTCAGACGTTGACAGTTGGAGCCACTCGACCTTCTGCATGAACCGCTCCAGATTCTGCCGGCCGTAGAATCTGTGGTTGGTACTGCTAACGACGAGCCGCCGCATCTCCGTCTCGGTCCCCGATGCGTTGTGGCGGCCGCTCCAGAGCCGAGAGGTCTTATGTCCAGGGAAGATGCCCCGGAATATATGCAATCGGGATCCGTGCAGGCCGATCAGAAACACTTCTTGGTCGGGGAACTTATCGCCAGGGGGGTGCAATCGGTGGATGTTCAGGAGCAACTGCGAGAGAAGCAGCTTGAACTTTCCTTCCAGGGCTGATTCGAGGAATACGTGCTCCTCTGTTGTCTGTAAGAGAACTCTGGGCTTAGCAACGTTCGCTCGGATGCAACACACGCGACAATGAGCTAGTCAGGACGTACCGTGGATACAGGGAGAACCGCACGCGTAGAATGTTGCTCTGGGTAATGTTCGATAGCTAGCAATCCCGCCGTAATCGGGGCATCCTTGTACTTCTCGCGATATCCGGTCCAGTATTCCAATTGGCAGCTCAACAGTCGCGCACTAATTATCGTTAACTTCCGGGAGCGAATGGAGGATTTGAAACAGCAGATCTTAAGGGAAAGCATACCGAAGATAAAAATAAGACTCGTCACTCTCTGTCTCACGCGTGATCTTCAGCGCATCTAGAACCTCGTCAAGGAGAGCATAGACGACTTGTCCCTGCGCCCTGGCGGCACTGGCAAAGTCGTATTCCCGCGCCGGAGGACCCCAATGACCTACATCATCTTCATATTAACCCTTTCGAAATAGCGGTACCTTCTTCAGCGTTTTAAACACCCCTCGAAAACGAATGTCGACCTTCGACCACCGGTTCAGATTGACCTGGCGCGCATTCTGTTGGCGACGGAAGAGCCAGATCGTGCGTTGTGCCACAGCTAGCGATGGTTAGTACTGCCCTCACTCTCGTCTCTCTCTTATTGGGTTTACGATTCCATCGCTCTGGACGAGATGAAAGAGGGTATGTGGAGAAGAAACCCCAGGGAAATGGTGTATACATATACATACGTGCTCGCTCGGCTTTTTTGAGGTATCGAGAAGGGATGAGGTCTTCTTCGGAACAGTTCAGGAAGACCCTCGCCTTCAGACCGTGGACTTCGATCTCGACGACTTTCTCTTTTGCGGACAGGACTGCTGCGTTGGATGAGCCCTGGCCTGGGATGCTCGCAGCGGCTCCTCTGTGATCCGGTTCGTCTAGCTCCATGAGTAAGAACACGTTTGGAAGTGAGAACGACAGTGAGTGATGGCAGTCAGGGTGAGGTCGACATGAGTGCAGAGTCGGTGGGTTACCAAGGTACAGTGTTGTGGGCAGTGAATGTGTTGGTCGAGTCTACAGTGAATGAATGGGCTCCGCGTGCTGCTGTGCGCGTTCATCTGCATAATACTGAATAACACTGTCGATAGTCCTACAATTATACGGCTGCCACCGAGAGACCTGCATGATTTTACAGTATATGCTGAGAAAGCTCAATAGAGGATGCTCGTTTCATTTGGAATGTAGAAGTAGACGTAGATATACAACCTCTTACGACAACGCTGGAGCTCTGCCAATGTAGTTTCTCTCTCTGTCCCCTTCTTCTGTAATCACTATGGGAGGATTTCTTTTATCAGGGCTCAGAAAGAGAGGCTCGAGTGTAGATTTGAGTTTCTCGTTAATTTCTCAGGGGTACACGCGTTCGACGCTACATGGCGTTGGTATGTTCATCTACGACAGTTAGTTATATATAACGGAGTGCGGAGATATATCTTCCGGAGACGTGAAGTCGACTAGGACGATACTCTACAAAACCACCCACAAAAACCCACGACTAGTACTCTCCTCACTACAGGTACTGTACTGAAGGTATCACGCTTCAGATGATGTCCTGATAGACCACGCAGCAATGGCATCGACACCACTATCATTTACTGGACCCTCAGCAAGTCCAGTGGGTCCACCCCGCCTTATCAATCCAGCCAAGACCACACCTACATAGCACTTCCTCGACCGATCTCCCCAGATTCACGAAAGAGAAAACACGCAAGAAACGATGTGGAAGCCCAACAGGACACCCGTCCGCACGCAGGACGCACCTTTGCCTCCGTCCTTCCTCTCGCAGGCCATCGTGGCCGGTGAGCAGATCTACTGCTCGGGACAAGTGGGTGTGAGTCCCAGCACGGGAAAGATGGTCGAAGGACCCATCCAGGAGCGAACGGTATGTGTGGTCCTCCTCTGACGGAGTTCGGATATGTTCTTGTTTCTCTACAGAAGGGCGACTGACTCATGGACTCTAGAAACAAATCCTCCGCAACCTGAGCGCCGTTCTCGTCGCGGGCGGCTCGAGTCTCCAGGACGTGGTGAAGGTGAATATATTCCTGGCGGACATGGGGGATTTTGCCGCGGTGAACGAGGTCTACGAGAGCTTTTTCCAGGATCCCAAGCCGGTACGTGCTGGTGTTTACGTGTTAGATACGCGTGCTGACTGATCTCAGGCCCGGACGTGTGTGGCTGTCAAGACGTTGCCACTGGGAACGGATGTTGAGATTGAGTGTACGGGCCTGGTGACGAAGAGACGAACTCAGGGGAACTCTCGTCTGTAAGTGAATCGCATTGTGGGATACGAACTCTGGAGCTTAGAGTTCATCTGATGAGGGTCTGTGGCGGTCGATCAAGTTCTTGGTCGCGTCTGGGTGAACTCTCCGTACCCTAGAGACAGTGATACAATGATACATAGGGCGAAACCTAAGGTAATGGTTCATGGCGACGTAGTAGTTGTTTGACCTGTTAAATTTCATTCCTTCATTGTTTGTCCATTAGTTACAAATTCTGCCAAACTGAGTGGAAGTTGAGGGATGAAATTAAACAACATCCATACCACGGTACGGCGAACCAATCCAATGACGGCCAGGGAAACCTGAAACCACCATACCGTAAGCGACGAATGAACCACGGGAGTTGAGTGGGGCCTTTGCCAGGAACAGGCTTAGCGTCCCTCCTTAATGCTTTCGTTCCATTGGGTCTGCCCGGCCCGGGGAAATCACATCGCATCGCGACCAGAAAGGAGGGATCGCAAATTCGCAAAAATTTCAGAAAGAAGACTACAAGAATTGAGGTACGTTGCAATCGACGGAGCACAGTCGCAAACTACACAAGTCTCCCAACTATTGAGACTATTCCACGCAGGATTGGGATCCATCCCAAGCCAAAATAGAACCTCATCCGCCAATGATGCATCCATGCACCGCCCGGGATGAGACACCCGATGATCCGAGTTCCTCTCTGGACGGCTTATCAACGCATGGACTCTCGTCGATCAGGACCAAAAACGAGCACAGAGGGAAGGGGGAAGGCCGTCGGTCGGCGCACGGAGACTGATTGAGGTTCTGGTGGACAACGCCAACCCTATATCACTTTTGGTCCTGGTTCTTAGGCGGGGGGCAGAGAGACACGATTGCCTTATTGGGAACCTGTGGAATGTACGGTACCGCGTTGTTTTCTTTTTTTTTTCTTTTGTCCGTCCCCCCCTCTCCTCTGGCTCGGTTCTGCTGAGACCGGAAGGGAAACTGGAGTCCATGGGCAACGTGTTTCAGCCTTGACGTGAGCCCCGTTGGTTCAAGCAGGACTCTGACTGGTTCGCTTGTCACATTCCGGATACGTCAGGGCTGGGAATGTGAAGAACACTGCCCTCATTCATCCCTCTCGGCAGTGGGAAATTGTCTGATGCGAGCGAAGGGAGGGGGATGCGGGATCAGCATCATATGCGTCCGTCATGAAAGGAGGACCGCACGTGGTTAGAAGACCGACTGTCTAGTCTTTCTTGGCCTACGACTCGAGAATCTATCTAGTCTAGTAGAGACTACCGAGGAGAGACTTCCAAACGAGGTCCATTGTGTTTGACTAAGTTCCGGCTAAGGGAGGCTTAGGGCAGAGAACCGACGTAATTATAGTAACGGGCGCCCGGCAGATGAGTAAAAAGAGGCATCGATGCGACCATGAAGGTGGATGTAGCGTGAGAAAAGAACAAAAAAAAAGGGGGGGCCAAAATCCAATCTGACCGTGAGTCGCTGATTTTTGCTGACTTTTTTTTTTGTTTTTCTTTATTTTTATTTTTATTTTTATTTTTTATATATTTTCTCGTCCAGAGTTCTCTTTTTGATGATGAGATGACTATGCTTTGGTAACTCCCAATGTTACCGACTTTACAGCCCATGGGTACATGTATGTACAAACAAACATCCTGTACGGAGTACATCCTGTACGTATGTACAACGTAGTCTACTTGCATACCTTGGGGGACGGAATCAATATTCCTTTCCTCTCAGTCATGCAATGGAAATTAAAAATAAGACAAGAAAGAGGAAGAACAAGCGTTCTTCACCTGGGATGCTGGGCGGTTAAGTCATCTCTGTGTGGATGTACATTAAAGACCACGCACCGGCAGGAAAGGGAAGCAGGAAAAAACCCCCACAATCCTCCAGGCACGCAACACACTAGTGGGACACCGTCGGTCTAGCCCTGGTAATGGTCCGAACCTAGACGGATTGGTGAAGAGGCTGGAAATCTATTGATTTTGGTATTATTACGATGAGCAACGTACGTCTGATCTGCATCCTGGTTCAGTGCCACCTCACTCTCGGTCCGTACCACCACTGTACTGCTTTTTCCTTCCCTACTCAGCCAGGATGCAGACAGAAGAAGAGAAAAGCGAACAAGGAAAAGAAACGAAAAGAAAAAAAAATATTACAGCGAGTTAACCTCGGGTCTCCATGGGAAATCCAACGCTTGGGAGGAGAATGAGGGGGATTTTCCTCATGCCGGGACGGTTGAAATTAAAAACGAAAACTAATTAAATGAAGACGGTCAGGTCCCCATGTCCATTAATTTCCATCCGCTTGACAGTTGCAGATTTAATTTCGACGATGGAGAATGACTGTGGTCCATGCTCGAGGATAATGCCTGTCAGACTCAGGGTACGGAGTACTATCTCTATGATCATGATCATGAATGATAGTACAAGAGATGTGGTCGTGGAACGCCAACCCGACCAACTGATGGCACCGTCAAGTCTTTCAGGGTCACACGGGATAGAGTTCTACTATCGACGACTAGTTCTTCCTCATTTCTGTGTTCATTTCTGTCGATCAAGTGGAGATTGAAGCGGTGATACCCTGAATGTTGACCTCCTCCGTCGTCCTGGACATGAATTATATCGACTATTGAGGGTCTGTCGTGAGGGAGTAATGGAGGTTCTGTCGTACGGTACGGTAAGGAGGACTTGGACTGTAGTCTGTCGTACTAAGAATAATACTTCCCGGGGTGGGTCTGTGACGGGTAGTAATCCAGACGTTGACGCCAGCGGTATTTCCACGGCCAGCCTCTTCTTCCCCCCCCCCCCCCCTTAGACTAAACTAGTCCGTACGGAGTATTCTTTCGCTCCAGTCACTCGTTGCTCACTCCCTCACTCTCTCTCCTTCTTCCCTTTCCCCAGTCCTTCCCTTCCTTTGTGATTAATTTGCGTTTTATTGTATTATTTTATTTTTTCTCTCCCCTTCTCTTACCCTCGTTTCTTTTTTTGGTGGTTGTATTCTGTCTTCACCGTCATCTTTCCCCCTCTCCCCCATTCTGCTTCTCTCGATGCTGTCGTTGACGTAGCCACCAATTCTCCATTGATCGCTCATCTTCAATTCTACGTCAACGGCCCGTTCTGGGGACAATTCATCCGCCATCCGTCTCCTTGCATCGACCGAGAGGGAAGAAGAGTCATACAACCTCCTTCTCCTGCCTTCCCGGATCTCGTCTTCGTCGTCGACCAGAACCACCACCACAACCACCCACCCACATTCGTTTTCCCGTTTCTGACCTCGTCGTTCGCTCCTTACTCCAACCTACGTTCGTTACTTGTTTCGCTGTGAAAGGGGTACCTCCCCTGCCGCTCTTTGACCTGCGCGTTGTTGTTTTCAGTTTAGATCCGTCCTCAAATCCTCCGTACGAATCGGCTCCTGCCCTCGATCGACCCGCTGTCACTGTAGTTTTACCGCTTGTCGTTGTCGAGACGTTTTGTCGCAGGGTGGTTCAGTCGGACAGGGAATTCATCGATTGGTGGAACGCTACGCTGACGGACCGATCATTCGAGTAATTCGTTCGGAGATACATCGAACGGAAAAGACGAGGCCGGGGTAGTGTCGCATAAACCCCCTCTCCATCGTCCCCAGCCACCCAGTCTATGAGCCTGCAACCTCAACGCTTGAGTTCGATAGTCGACACTTGATCTTGCATCGGTGGATCTGGAAGCGCCCGCTTGAGCTGTCGCTCTGTCCATTCCTTCTATATTACTGCCGTTCGCCGCTCTTTCGCCCCGAGTCATTAAATCCTTTACGTCAACAACATGGTCGCCCAGACGACGTCGATACTGACGGCGTTGCTGTCGCTCGGCGGTCTCGAGCTGGTTGCAGCTCGGAACGCGGCCGAGGAGCCAACGCTGAAGCCCCGTTTCATGCCGAAACACATGAAAAGATTGATCAACTACCAAACCTCTGCGGCCCCCGGAGCATCGTCCAAGGCGCCTGAGACCGTCGAAGTGCCCAGGTCCAACACCAACGTGCTCGATTCGATTCTGCAGCCGCCCCAAGAAGCCACCCCGGCACCGACGGAAACGCCCGAGGTCGTTGTCATCACCCTGTCTATCGATGCGGCCGGCAACACGCATACGTTGACGGGAACGCCGGCCGGAACCGCCTCGACCTCGACCGTGACGAGCTCCGTGTTGACCTCGGAGCCGGCTGCGGCCAGCGCCGCAGCGACCACCACCGGCTCGACTGCATCCCAGGCGGCCTCGAACCAGGAGACGACCCCGTCATCGTCGACGGGAGCTGAATCGCCAAAGGCTACGGACGCTTCCACGTCGTCGGAGGCGGCGAGCGAGTCGGTCTCCCCATCGGTGTCCCAGACATCATCCACCCTGGCGGCGGAGGACAGCACCACGGCGTCGACTTCGAGCGTGGTGGGATCGTCGCAGGAACCCGGTACGTCGACCACGGCCGTTACTCCGTCCGCGACCGCCACGAAGACTGGGAACGTGCTGAGCGATCTGGTGAGCGGCCTGTTTGGCGGCTCGTCCAGCTCCGAGAGTGCCAGCTCTGTCCAGCCTACTGAGGTCTCGAGCGGATCGGCCAGCTCAGTGGTTCCGTCGAATTCGGCAACAGGTGCCAGCAGCTCCGAGAGTGCCAGCTCTGTCCAGCCTACTGAGGTCTCGAGCGGATCGGCCAGCTCAGTGGTTCCGTCGAATTCGGCAACAGGTGCCAGCAGCACCGAGGGCACCTCGACGGTGGTGTCACCCTCGCAGACCGGTGTGGTGAGTTCGACCGAGCAGCCATCGTCCACCCCCGGATTGGTCAATTCATTACTGTCCGGCCTCCTCTCCGGCTCGAGCACCTCCAGTGTCTCGGAGTCGTCTGCGAATCAGGCGACCTCCAGCGATGTGATCCCAACCGCCTCGGCAGGCTCCTCCGTCACCGGGTCTTCCGGCCAGCCGACGTCCACCGGTGTCATTCCAACTCAATCGGCGGTGTCGTCCGTCGTTTCCCCCTCGGCCGCCACATCCTCCGGACTATTGGACAGTGGACTTTTGTCGGGTCTCCTGCCTACAACCACGGGCAACTCGTCGGAGTCCACCAGTCAGCTCACGTCGATTGACGTGATCCCGACGCCGTCCGCTCTGTTGTCCTCTATTCTGTCACCCTCCGCCGCTATCTCCTCCGGATTGTTGGACACGGGGCTTCCGTCCGGCGCTCTTTCGACTCCCATTGCCAACGGTTCGGAAACATCGACCGCCAATGGAAGCTCCACCGACCTCCTGAGCTCTTCCGGTATTCTGCCGACTATCTCCATCAGCATCCCGCCAGCTACGCCGACCCCCTCCGCCGGCACCTCCTCGGGAGCCATCCCGGAACCCAGTGGCCTGCCCACCAGCGGCGTTATCCCAGGATCGTCCGGATCGAGCGGCTCAACCACATCCAGCCCGGTCATCCCAGGAGCGTCTACGGGAACTCAAACTTTCACCCCGGGACCGTCCGGCTCGGTCATCAGCCCGGGCGTTCCTACATCGACCAGTGGTGTCGTTCCTTCGACCGGCTCCAGTGGTTCGTCTTTGCCGTCGTCGGTCTCGTCGACTCCTCTCATCGGCTCCTCGAAGCCCACCGACGTGCCCACCAGCCAAAGCAACCCGATTTCGACGAACACACCGACTCCCGCTTCTTCCACCACCGTGACCCCGACGAGCACGGAACAGCCCAGCACGACGGAGAAGTCGACGGTAACGACGAAGGTCACCCCAACCCCAGAGCCCACCACGACGAGCGACGCCACTGACTGGGTGCCGTCGACGATTCTGGTTGACCCTCCGACCCCGACGACGCAAAACACGGCCACCCACACCACGGCGACGACGACGTCCACTCAGACCCAACTCCCTGGGTCTATCTCGCCCGGCAACGTTCCCGTCGAGCCGCCAGCAGACTCGACCCTGATTCAGTTGGGATTCAATGGCAAGCTGCGCTACAGCTTCGTGGCCACGACGCCGCTGTCTTCCTCGCAGATCTTCCTTTACGTTCCGCTCGCTTTGGAGTACGCACTGGAGATCCTCCGAAAGGAGGTGTCTATGTTGGCGATCCAGCCCTACGACAACTCGAAGAGCACGGGCTATATCGCTACCGTCGCCATGGGGTACATTCCCACCGATCAGGTGGACGCGTTGCGGAAGATGCTGAACAACCCCAACTCGCGGCTTTACCAGCAGGCCGATGGCTCCGCCAACGCTCTGATGTCGATGGTTGATCCCTCCATTCCTCTGGTGGTTGGCGAGTCTGGCTCCTCCTCGAGCGGCAGTGGATCTTCCGGCTCGAGTGGGTCCAGCGGCAACACCGGCGGCGACAATGGCAACAGCGAGTCGGACCCCAACTCGGACGCGGGTGCCAGCAGCAGCGGATCGACTCATGCCAGCTCGGTTGGCATTGGTGTTGGTGTCGTGGCGGGAGCCGCTGCCTACGGTGCGGGCATGTTCTGGGTGGCTCGTCGCTACCGCAAGAAGCGTCAATTGCACCAACGGTCGAGCTCGAATGTCGAGCAGATGAGCGAGGGCCGTAACGGTGCACCTCTGTTCGGAGCGGGTGGCCGTATGTCGCGCAACAGCAACAACAGCCGCGGCACCGGGCGTACGCAGATGATCAGTGCCCCTGTGATGGCCGAAAACTCCCTCGGATGGAACTAAAAATGAGATGTACATGATGAGGTTCTCTTTGGGACGAGGGTCGCAAACCAAAAGACAAAACACGCACAAAAAAATCACCATTAGACGGGGGAAAATCTGGATCGAATCGATCGATTCTGTGTAGCCCTTGTGGCAGCTATGGCCATGCATCTTCTGACTGTATTCAAGTTTTGGATATCATTTGTCTTTCTATGTTATTCACCCTACATACTTTTTCTTCTCTTCTTATTCCCCCTCTGTTTTGGCTTTTCTTTTCTTTTCTCCTTCTTACTCTCCTTGATGGTGGCGCAGTGCAAAAGACCTTGCCCTTCGCCAATTTTTATTATTTACAGTAAAGATATCTTTTTTCTTCTACTTTGATTTGAACCTCCTCTCCCGCTCTCTAATGGATGGGTGGTAAGGTATCTGTGACGAGTGATGTCGTACTATCCTACACTACCCCCTTTTTTCCCTCTTGTCCGTGTTCCTCTTGTTCTTGTACTACCGGTTTGTGTTTTTTTCTTTCTTTTTTTTTTTCTATTTGTCGCTTGTCCCCGTGTGTACAGTTGTATAGTGCCAGTAGAAAGCGAAATGAGCCATGCGTTGGCATGGATTGAATGATTTTGAGGATGTTCCCTCTCTGTATCCCGAGCGTGGTACCTACGAGATGGCATGCCATCGACGGAGCGAGGTCCGGTAGAGTAGATGATCCAGGCAACGCAAGCCCTCCGTTGAGTCTGCGACAACGTTCAAGATATGTATATGTACATGGAAAGTGAGAAGAACAACACGAAACGAAACGAAAGAGACACCAGCAACGCTCCCATGCATAAATGAAACAGACAAGCCCAAATGGAAAAGAGACGGAACCAGGGCAGGGTACGTCCAAATTATGATTAGTCCGTCTTCTTCTTCGCGTCCTCATTCCCCCCCAAGCCCAGCAAGGCCAACGGTCCTTTCCGTCCGCGTTCTTCGAGCTCCTTCTTCCGCTCTTCTTTCGCCCGACGGCGCTCCTCCTTGTATTCCTCCCAGGAGTGGGTGGTGAGGGCTGCGGTGCTGGCGTTGGCATCAGGGTCGGCGGTCTTGGCTGGAGGCAGTGAGCGGACGGCGTCCTCACCGGCGTAGGCGCGGATTGCGGTGCGGAAGGACCATTCAACGGCCTCGTCAACGGGTTCGTCAAAGATGTACGGGAGGAAGGGGACGACGGAGAGACCAAGCTGGGAGCAACGGCTCTGTTAGCACTCCACCCAGATGTTTACATCACACAACAAGAAGGGAGAAAAGAAAAACTCACTCCGATAGGCGCCCAGGTGCGGAACCACACACTCTTGGAATTCTTCAAGGCGCGTCCCGAGTATTTCACCATGGAATGAATGGTCAACGCGGGTAGACCCATACTGGCGATACTCTGGAACACGGCCCGCTTAGCCATGACCACACGGTAATCCTCGATGAGCGGAATCCGGGTCGTGGGCCACGGCTCCAGGGAATCCGATTCCCCCGTGGAGGAGCGTAACGAACCGCCCACATTGCCGGTGGCCATGCCCTTGATGACTTGCTCCTGAGTGAGCTCCTTGGCGTCCTTGTAGGCCTCGCCAGGCGGGGCGAGTACGCGGCGATTGCGCAGGTACGCCTTGTAGCCCTCATGGGCGACATCGCCGATCAAGTACGACCAGGAGATGGCGTAAGCGGAACGCACCAAATACGGATGAGCGACGGGACGGAAGGATTCGCCTATGTCGGAGGTATAGGCAACATAACGATGCGCGGAGAGCAACACCGTGCGGAGTCGGTTGGCGTATCCGGCATATCGGTAGGGAGTGTCGGTGGAATCGACGGAGCTGTTGATTTTGGGCGAATGAAGGTTCAGTTAGTGAGGGATTCTCTTGTTGTAATTTGTGGAAAAGCGAAGAGAAGTGAAAGATGTCATAGGTAGCTCGCAAGATACCGGGGATCTCTTGATGTGACGATGCTCCCTTTTTGCGGGGGAAGGAAAAGTGTGGGGAAAGAGGAAGAACAGAACCACATACTAGGAGGAGTAGATATCATCATAGAACCCGTCATCGTGATCCACGAGTTGCTGCAGTTGCGGAGGCAGTTTCTCGCGGGGAATGGGCTTCTCCGACGAGTCCTCTGGCTTGGATGGTGATCCCCAGAGCATGGTGATAGACTGACTATACAGTACTATACTATTAGTGAGTATAAGAGTGGTCACGACGTCGCGGGAATCACATACCGTGGAATACTCTACGGGCAAGCTGGAGGAGATGTCGCAAAAGGTGAAGGAACAGTGAGACCGGAATGAGGGAGGAGACCGAAGTGGATTAAATGAATGAAAGCCATAGCCGCACACGCTTGCCGACCAGCGCAGAAGCTGGAAGGAGGAGGAAGAGTTCACTTCCTTCCCCGAGGTTGTCACTTCCTTGGGTCCGGTGCTTCTAGAAGGGTACCTTTCTTTTCCTTTCTTTTTGGGCACCTATTGGTTTTGTTTGTCTTCTCCTATAATTTTTACACTTTGCCTACAGCTACACCTCTGCGACTGTGCGTCCTGCAGTGGTTAACACAAGTAGAGTCCATCGATATCAGCCCATGATGGCATGAACGCGAGGCCGATCTTTTCCGACGTCATGGCCGCGGAACCTCGGATAGACCCGGAGTGGTTCCCCGTGATGGCTGCTGACTCAGATGTATTTCGTAGTTATGAACATTGGTTTTATGACCATGACTAAGCGAGAACAAAAGTGTGGCTGACACCCAGCCACACGAGCGCACCGCCCACGCTAAACCAGAAGCCGGCCAACTTCATCCGCTCTCCTGCCATCCGAACCCGAACTCGCTTTCTTGAGATCATTTCGCTTCGTTGCCTCTCCGCCGTTGTTTGTTCCTCCACTCCCGCGCTCAATCAACTCCCGTCTCCCGTCATCATGGTCGTCTACTACCAGCTCGCCGGCAAGCAGGTCGGCTCCCACGTGGTATGTGTCGAATGCTGCATCGTCGGCTCTCCTGGTTCCAAATTCTGTTCGCCGCGTGACGGAGCCGCGGTGTTGCCGATGGCGTCCTGTTGAATGTCCTCGTTGCTGATCCTGTCTGTCTCCTAGCTCGCCATGGGTGTTCTCGGCTCCCTTTTCGGTGGTGTCTACCTCGCAACCCGCGGTGGCTCTCAGCCCAAGCAGGCCGCTCCCCCGATCCAGGCCTCTTCCAAGGACGAGGAGACCTTCATCCAGTATGTCCTCCCTCTCCGTTGTCTCTCCCCTTTCCGGCGGGTAATGTCGGATGCTGTCTCGCCTTTCGCGATCGACTCAGAGCGATGAGCTACGACAGTGCCATTGTGCCCCCATCGAGCTGGTCCAAGGCCTGGAAACAGAAGCACAACCCCACCCAGTTCTCCATCAAATCGTGCAACGAGAGCTATGAACCCTGGCTAACCATGCGACCTACCACAGAGACTTCCTGAAGCAAGTGAACGGAAGCGGGGAGGAGAAGAAGAGCAGCCATTAATGTCTCGGAAAGATGAGAAATGAATCGAGGATCGCCCCGACGCCCACAGAACCTTGACGGCGACTCTCCCTAACTTCATGGGTGTCAATTGTATGATCCGAAATAGGGATGGCAACTGGGGCGGGCCTTGCATTGTATGTCGGACTGCTGGACAGCTTGTGCCAGCGGCGAGGTGTGTGATCTGTACATATAGAGGTATACACCGCATTGAGCTATGTTCTTCTATGCTGGTAATGATCCACAAGAGTTGGAGAATCGTGTCCGGTGCACCGTTGGTTGGTTCCGTAGGGCGGTTCGACCGCCGACTTCTGTGTAGTGTAGACCACTGGCGAGCTGTCTCGCATATGTACCCTTGCCGCAGCAATATAAATTACTATACTACAGCATCGTATTCGACTCGACGGATCTGCGAAGTCGATAGAATCCGGCGTCGACAACAGAGTCACCTGACCTCGCCGTAATTTCCGGCAGGAAGATGCTCTCGATGCTCTCGTTCCTGTCAGTCCTCAACCTCACATCATCCGACGCCTCGAGCCCGCTGCAATCCGCCGTAATCACCATGAAACCACTGCCCTTCCCGCTTGCCCTGAATATCGGCACGGATATCGTTCATCTCCCCCGGATCACGCGCCTTATCCACCGCCGCGACTACCTGACACGCTTCACGCGGCGCATCCTCAACGATCACGAACAGCATGACTTCCGCACTCGCTTTGCCCTGCTTGGGGCCACGAACCCGCCGAACGAACGTCCCCTCCCGAGTGCTACGGAGATGGCCCGCTGGCTGGCCGGTCGCTTCGCCGCCAAGGAAGCCGCACGCAAGGCCGCGCCGAACGGAGCGGCGAGCCTGGGGTGGAAGGATGTGATGGTGCGAGTCAGCGAGACAGACAGAGGCAGACCGGAAGTGGTCTATATGGACGGAGAGACGGCCCGCATTGGGAAGCTGTCCATCTCGCACGACGGGGACTACGTTGTTGCTACGGTTTTGGCGGCCGGATGAGGTCGATCTCTGGGGCGCTCAATTACAGTACATTCTGTCCGAGAGATCGCAGTTTGGACTAGATGGGATACTAGCTTCGTTCAAGGGGTTCAGACTGCTTGTCAGATCGGTGGCTACGCGTCTCGTCTACTGGCAGCAGGGTTGGGCATTGGGACTGAGGACGAGGTGCCGGTGCGTCCATACGTGGAGTGCTCGTTGCGACACACCCAGCGACAGTCCAGCAGTTCGCTAGGAAGAATTTCTTCGAGGTTGGCGAGATGCTTCAGTCAGAGCAGGCGCTTGGCATATCTGCAGCCCGCATGTGTGCTTTGGGCGGCAATCGAGCCGAGGTACATTCCTACCAGGGAACGACATCACGACGTCCTGTATGGACTGATTAGCAGTTCAACAGAGAACACAACAATCCAACGGGGAGGTAAATCCAAGACGCTTTGTAGAGTGTAGTCTGTTGTTGATCCGGTGGGACCGGGACATGAACCAGTCTTCCGATTTGTCCGCGTCTAATCTCTATTTCCTATCCTCTTCAATCAGTAATTCCCATTATATTCTCCACTGCATGCTGCTAGTACTGCAATACTCAACCTATACTGCGATATTAGATTTAAGTATCTACCAGAGTGTATTTGATAGTAATAGTCGAAGTTTTAGCACACTGCCCACATCGATCTGAGTCATCGCGGGGTAAAGAGTCTGTTTAGTTCATTCGGCATACAAAGACCTCACTAACTCTTCTACAGATACACTTCGGCAATGCCTTTCTCACATCACAGCCACTCCGGGCAATTCTGCCCGGGGCACGCCAAAGACTCGCTGGAGGAGGTCATCCAGCTCGCTATTGCAAAGAAATTCCAGGTCTTCTGCCTGACCGAGCATATGCCGCGGGGCAAAGAGGATTTCTATCCCGAAGAGGTACTTCGTCAGACGGTCCACGTTAATGCTCACGGCTAACGACAACGGCAGATCGAAGCAGGCAACACTGAGACGAGCCTGGTTGCCAACGAAGCCGCATACTTTCAAGAAGCGCAACGGCTGCGCGAGAAGTATGCAGACCAAATCAAGATCCTGATTGGGTTCGAAATCGACTGGATCCGTCCGGAATCCCGCACGCTCATCGAGGCGTCTCTAGCGCGTCACCCCTTCGAGTTCTTCATGGGCTCCGTCCACCACACGCTGACGATCCCCATCGACTACGACCGGGAGATGTACGTACAGGCGCGGGATCTGGCCGGCGGCACGGACGAGCAGCTCTTCCAGGTGTACTTTGACGAGCAGTACCAGATGCTGCAGCAGTTGAAGCCGCTGGTCGTGGGTCATTTCGATCTGATCCGGTTGAAGAGTGACGACCCCGAGCGGAGCTTTACCCAGTGGCCTGCCGTTTGGGAGCGTATCCTGCGGAATCTGGACTTCGTCGCGTCATACGGCGGACTGTTGGAGTTGAACTCGGCTGCGCTACGGAAGGGCATGAGCGAGCCGTATCCTAAAGCGGAGATTTGCAAGGTACGCTGCGCACTCCGGGAAGAAAACGACGGAGAGAGGACTAATGTGTGTAGGAATTCCTGACCCGAGGAGGTCGATTCTGTTTGTCCGATGATAGCCATGGACTCGACCAGGTGGGACTAAACTTCCACCGTGTGCTGGCCTTTGTGGAAAACGTGGGGATCTCGACGTTGCATTATCTGGATTTGGCCGATGAGCCCGCCGTGGACGAACGGTTCCCGCGGACGCAGATTCGGTCGATTCCGTTGCAAGAGCTGAAGAAGTTGGCATTTTGGCAGTAGACTACAGATTTTACGACGCGTTGATGTTAGATCTGGAGATACAGTTGTGCATGTCTGGTTGAAGCTATATCGAGCTACCCTCTGTAGCTACTTATCAAGTTGGTTCCCTTTGCTGGGTGAGCGTTGGATTTGAATATGATATCCTATGAACCATGGCCTTCGCCACGACTGTGACGGGGTCCATAACACGTCCTGGAAAAACCTCTATGTCGTAGCCTAAACTTTGCCTTCAGTCTTTCGAGTCCCTAGAGTTGGCGCTGCACTAGCCATTCAACCAAAGGGTCACCAGGTAGGTGTCAATGAATGTACGTGAGGGCACCGTGATTAATCTATATCATAGACCTTGTCCCTATATATGACGCTGTCAGTGACATTTGTAAACAACCAACTCGAATCCGCTCATCATTTGACTGTCTTATACTTCTCTGACGATGGCTAGATTCCCGACAATCTCAGCGGAGGAGCGCACCCCAACAACGGACTTCATCGAGCAAGGCATTCGACGACAAACCTTCTCCAAAAGTGCCTTCATAGCTGGATGGGAAGATGCTTCTGGCACGATCCTGGGTCCTTATGCTGCGTTGCCGTACGTTTGTGTCCTCTTTCCAATAAACTTCCCCACTGTACATGGATGCAAAGGCTCATGCGATGTTAAACAGTTACACGGATGATTTGGTGAAGCCATGATTCACCCTCGCTTTCGCCATCACTCGACAAGAGAGAGCTCGCAGTCCTCGCTGTTATGACAGAGTATGACGCCCCATATGTCTTGTATGCGCATTCCGAGATTGCCTTGGCTGCTGGACTGTCGAGGGAGCAAATTCAGCAAGCAGTCGATGGGATGGTCCCCGACGGGCTAGACGAACAGGAAGCAATGGTGTATAGCCTTGTACTGAAATTGGCAACGTTGCGACGGCGACGTTCCACCCAAGAAAGAAAGCATTTTTACTGCGCGTAGGAATCCTAAGTTTGAGGATTGAATGAACCTCTGGAAGAAGTTGCTTAGGGATCAAAGGCTGTGTGTGCATGATTATTTTTGCCTTGCGTTGCTCCTCAGAGACCTCTCTCTCTCACACACACACACACACACACACACACACACACACACGAGCATGCAGTCGACATGTGTCCCCCTGCAGACCAAGCACACGCTATCAACGCGGAATTCTTTCCCTATTAAATTGCGAAGGTTCACTCGAAAGTACTTTATGGACTTCATTAGTTCTGCTGTCTATCGATCTTAACGACTCTGCCAGTACTCCTGATCTCACTCTCCTAGATCTGGGCCTGATGGATCAATCAATTCCTTGCTAACTACTATATACGTAGAATCGCCGGAATTGAAGGGTAATCGAATTATATCACCATGGTGCTGGAACGTAAGTAGCGCCCTCCAGGAACACATTGCATATGGGCACAGTTAATGCTTTGGCCTTCCTAGGGAAGAAAAGTGGGAGGGATGCGGAGTGGCAAACACGGTCCTCTCTGGAAATGACCATCGAAACAAGGCTAACTCAGTGATACAACTGTGTGGAGGACTCAGGGATACCACGCAATATACATGCATGGCAATGCTTGTAATACTTCCAACCCTGCACGTTAGTGGTCGATCGTTGTTCACCCTGACACCAGGGCATCTGATGGCCAATTCAGCTCATACCAGCCAACCCCCGTGTATAGAGCCCAATTCTGCCGTGGTGCCCTGGTCCTATTCGAGGCTCTCGACGGTCTCAATCTTGCGGCACCTCCCGCCTCGACCGGTCGTCGACTACTTGGTAGCGGTCTACTTCAATACGGTTCATTGGTTTGTCGTCGTGGCCCATGAGGGCCATTTCTTACATCACTACCGGCAGATGATGGATCTCTACGCACAAGATGAGTCGTCGGTTCCAGACAGCGAGGAAGACTTTACGTTCGCGCTCTTGATCCTGACCGTGGTCGCCTTGGGCGGGAGATATGCGTCCGCCCATGCGGTCCGTCGCCGTCGCTGTACGCAAGCCTTTTCGCAGAGCCCTACCAGCTCGGACGGGAGGACGTCTGCAGACATCGCGACGGCAACATGCCGGCTTTTTGCCGTGCTTCGCAACAACTCCACCGACAATCTTACATGCGGCACGCTCGCGACAGTGCAGTCAATGCTGTTGCTGGGAAATCTGTACCTGTACCATGGGCATTCAAACCTGGCATGGACACACACACAGCGTCCACGGTCCGAGTGACGCAGGCTCTGGAGCTCCACAAGGAGGATTCCGAGATGCGCTGGACTTCCCCCTACTATCAAAGTATGGATCTTGTAGAAAAGCGTCAGTTGAAGTGGCGCCTTTTCTGGGCGGTTCATACCTCCGACCGGTTTCTGGCCATGTGCTACGGCTTGCCGCCGTTGATCTCCGATGAGGACTGCGTCGTGGAGATTCCACGGGAGGATTGCATATATCCACCGACGGGGTCGCCGTCGTTCTTGATGTTAGACGGCGAAAATGATTCCGCGACCGGTCCCAACTCGACAACCCTCCTGACCTACCAGACCCACAAGTTGAAGTTTTATGTCATCCTGGGCCACATTATCCAGACGCTCTACCGGCAGACGAAGGGGGGGATTGAAGGGCGTTGTCTCACAGGCATCCAAGAAATCGTCCCAGTCAAGAACCGACCAACTGGTCAACCACGTTCGTGACCTAGATCGGACCCTCCGCAGGTGGTACAGTGAGCTTCCCAGAGAGCTGCGCGTTTCTGAAATGGCAGCTCGCCAGGATCAGGGAGAAGAGCGAACGCCAGACGATGACGATGATATTATCGATCCCGTGCATGACGACGCCTGCAATGACTCCAGCAACGTGCACGAACGGCGCAAGAGAATCAAGAATTCGATCTACGGCATGCAGGCTCTCTTATTACAGCTTGCCTACGACCACGCCTTGGTGTTGATTCATCGGCCCATTCTGACGCTGAAAAACAACGAGCGTCAGGCGCCCCCGAAAGACATGCTCTGTTGGTCGATCAGTACGCGCTGGAGAGCAAGTTTGAGAATTTCAAACATCGGGTGGCATCCTGTTTTTGATCGCAATTAGCAGGCACATGCTGTGTCGTTCGTTGGTGTTCACCTCTTCGCTGCCGGGGTTATACTCGGTGCCTTTGCCGGCAGCGATCCGCTGAGCAGGCTGGCGTTCGAAGCAAAGAGAAGACTCAGTCGGGTCATACAAGTGCAACGCCGTTTGAAAGCAAAGGTAATTGTATCGGCGCAAAGTCTCGCTATCCTTGAGAAACTAGCATATGATGTCATGAAGAAGGAAGCCAACAGGATGTTTGGCGAAGGATCTGGCGAGTTAGACAATGGTTATAGTTACCCTGAACCACTAAGCAGGCAACAAGAGGACTATACGCCGACCTTGCAAGAGCCTTTGCCAGCTGCACCCACTTCGAACGGTTCTGGGGCAAAGAATGACATGTTAGACCTCTCATCAATAGACGATATGCAGTCCAACGAAAATCGGCTGCTTTTCGATGGCCTCCTGCCTGACACCCTCCTCGGCCTAGGTAGCTCAATGGCCGAAGTGGACAAGCGTGAGTGTTTCTGGACTGTCCAGCGAGTCTTACTGATACCATTTGGCAGTTTTCTGGGATCTGTATGCACCTCCACCATCGGGCGCTGATATGAACTGGCCTGGTTTATACATGACGGACGAAACTCAAGTACCAGGCCCTTGTCTCCATACAACGTTTAGTCAAATCAACTGAGAGGCCTAGGCCACGATCCGAAAGGAGGCTACAATTGGTCCAGAGCTAAGCTATACCAATATCTGCGCTACCCATTCCACAACCTCCTCCATCATGCGAAATGACAAAACATGCCCACAATCTTCCTGAACGATAAACTTGACGTCGTTCTGGTGCGCGTACTTAGCAACCCAGGGATCTGTGAATTTGCTGGGGACCAGAGTATCAAGAGCCCCATTCAATATTAGAATCTTCTTGCCCACTATCTTTTCGAGTGCCTGGTCACGCTCTCGATATAGACTTTCGATGGACCTCGGCCACTCCTTCGTGTTTTGTGGTATGTCGGATAGGGAGGCGTATCCCAGGCGCTCCACGAGCATATCAGTGAGGTTTGGTGATCCGACGATGATAATAGCACCAGCAATGGAAGGTTCCTCGGCGAGCATGTTCCATGTGATGTGGCCTCCCAGGGAGACCCCGGTCACTATGAACTGGGTCGGATGGAAAATGCCATCGACATAAGACGCCAGGTATTTCATGACTAGTTTGATGTCGTCGGTGGTTCCATCTGGGACACGGTGAGATAACGTTGGCTTACACCTTTCAGGATAAACGTACCAATCGTGGACAACATGTCTTGTCTGTATACCGTCAGCTGTTGATCTGATCCAAGTTGCCACGGTGTCCATACGCATGCTGGATATTGCCCCCTTTCCAGTCCTGACTGTGTTCACGGTCAACCCATGTACCTTAGAGACATAAACCATCCTGCTTACATTGCGACTGAATCAATCTGAGCACATGTTAGCAGTCGTATCAACCAAATTATAGGATGCAAGAAACAGGGGCTAGGCGTAGGAACTGACTGTTCTGTCACCGTGGTTGCGATTATCGAACGTCGCCACAACGAGGCCTCTGTTGGAGTCTCCCCTTTTTCTCATTCCATACAGAAGTTGGTGGGCAACTGGTTCGGCGTCTTTATACGTTCTTGTCCGGCCGTGGATATGGAACAAGACGGTGGTGTCCTCCCGCTGTTGGGCAGATAATTCCTGGACCCCGTAAAGGTGCACATGGAACCCGGCTATGTTGATGGTCAATTTGCTAGATCTTGGTGTACTGTCCGGTAGCACGAAGTGGTTATTCTTGGATGCCATGATGGAGGGTGAGAGGTAGAAGAAAGAGAATTTCTCCGTAGCAAAGAATATCGGGTAAATAAATGGAAAGATGCGGGGTTCTAACTTCTTATATGATTCAGAGCACGGCTGCTGCCCGGCGCTCCGATCCAACACCACCTAACCAATGTAAACTAGGACGCATGGCTTAGCCTCGGTCCTAGAGGATGCTTGTTCGGAGGGCCGGTTCATGTCCCTAATTAATACAACCGTGGAGTGATCAAGCCGGAGCTCCGGTATGGCTGGGCCAACTGGTGGCAACTACTGCATGCCTCCTAGAGACAGGACACCGCGGCGCTCCGTCCCTGGAGGGAGTCTATCTATGCATTTGCATGATCAGCATCTCCCCAGTATATCTATTTAAGCGGGATGATTTCTCTTCAGAAGGTTCTAAACTTGCCAACACCTGTTACGACAATCAAACTACTGCCTCCTGATACTGCCCCTTTTCGTGACCATGCCTTTAGCTCACAACAATCCTGACGACGTCAGCGTGGGCGTCTCTAAACAAGACACCGTCGATCATGCACGTCCAACGAAGGTCATTGTTATCGGCGCAGGCATATCGGGCATTCTGGCCGCTATCCGATTCCCGCAGCGCATTCCAAACCTCGATCTCGTCGTGTACGACAAGAATCCAGAGGTTGGAGGGACTTGGTTTGAAAACCAATATCCGGGAGCTGCATGTGGTAGGAGCCGTCCCAACGAGCAGAACATAGAAGCTGAAACTGACATTCTATAGATATTCCCGCGCATGTGTACCAAGCGACCGTCGAGTCGAACCCCAACTGGTCCGAATTCTACGCTTCAAGCAAAGAAATTCTGCAGTATTGGAAGGATATTGTCGCAAAATATGGGGTCTGGAAATATATGAAACGGAACCACAAAGCCGTTGAAGCTTTCTCTACCCCTCTTCTTCGGAACTGTTTATGTACAGCTGTCACAACGCACAGGCGACACTACACCAATCAAGCGTCGTGTTTATCTGGGGGGTTGAACTGAATGAGATACATATGACCAGAGCCCGCAGCCCAATCTCTCTTAAATTCATCGGTTAATTTTTTCGAAGGAAAAGGTGCAGCATAAGGAGACATATTTACATTGCTAGTCACCCTAGAGTCGATCTGATAGGGCTATACGAGAGGGGCAAGAGAATTGGGCCTAAGCAGGCCTTACCTTGGCCAGACCCTGGTCCAAATGCAACCCCCTGCCTACACAAAATGTTCATAAGTACCAATGACCTTGCTAGGTATGGTCATGATCTTAGCTGAGGATGGCGGGGCAGGTATTGAGCTGTCAGTTCGTGCTCGATTCGTGCTAGGCCAACTTTCGTCAGTGGGAACCACGGAGTGATAATATCTATGTACCCCCGAGACCTTCATAAAGCAATATCACTTCAGTATCTCATTTGACAGTTTATAATCTCTATGGGGAGTGTCCCAGTTATCCCAGCCATTTCCCGTGCGGAAAACATCGCTCTGCTATCCCTCCTTCACTCAGCTTCCCGTACAAGCCCCCTCCATGTCATTCCTACAGCGCCGTCATCAAATATTCCAGAGCACTCTGATTCAGCAAGGAATTACGAATTGTCAGTCGATAAAGAGCGGAGCTTAGTCGGAACTCTGGCATTTTTGGCGCAAACGGAAGAGGATCCTAACCATATCCCGGCCATCTGCGTCGAACAGGACACCGACAGATTGAATGTACTGATCGCGATAAACAAAGCCAAATGGTCTGATGGCGATTCCATCCTCCATGTGCTAGAGGAGAGATTGAATATGATCTTCGCCATAATGCAAACTGTATTAGAACGTGAGTGGCACAGTTTTTATTACTATTCTACAAAGCTGACAACAAATTAGAAGACCCATCAGTTGTGGAGAAAGCCTTGTTCACGAATATAGTCGACATGTGCTCGTCGCGCATTCTCTACAGGTTGGGTTTAAGAGCGAGTAGAAAGCAGACCAACAAATCAAAGAAACCAATAAAGGAGATCTTGCAGAATGTGATAAGGTGTGCCAAACAAGTCGCGGAGAAACCAGGCGCGAGTGAATCTCTTCAGGCTGCTACACTACTGTTCAGATATAAAGCCAGGGAAGTTGCGAGTCTAATAGATTCGTGGCAGGGTCATCAGACTGTCGCTCGTCTGGGTGATGTGGTCAAGGGGATAAACCAGTTACACCAAGTGAACCAGCTCAGTGACCTGGTTAACGAGATACCGGCACCTGAACTACAAAACGAGGCGAAGAAAAGCTTCCTGAACACTATCGGAAAAGTATCCCGGTACGCCGAGGCTCCTAGGATACTTCGACGGATAGCAAAAAGGTTCCGCGTAGCTCGATATATGACAGCAGTTCCCGTCAACCTTCCCAAGGAAGCGTTTTGTATCCCAACAAAAGGCACATACGCTCCTGACATAGAATCTTCCGTTGCTCGAATTGATCATCAATATTCTGACCGGAAGAGGTTGAACCGGGTTTACCATCTTCTGGGCTACACCGAGGCGCAATCTGCATCCCTGTTCTCAGGACAGGTACTCAGGACATTACGAGAAGCCAAGATCCATGCGGAAATCCAGCTAGTCATTTACTGTGAACTGCAAAGACCGACACTTTTCCCCCGTGTCGTCTGCTCAAGCAAAGACGCCTGCTTCTTGTGCAGCACGTTTATTTCCCTGCACAAGCAAATACATACGCCGAGATGCCATGGGAGATTGTACCCCGGTTGGCGACTGCCGTCCGTACCTCAGGTAAAAGAATTAGAGGAGCGGTTCAACAAGACACTCGAGAATTCTATCAAGGAAAGCCTATCTATGCTCTTCTCCAGACAACGAAAGACGACATACCCGCCCCCCAACGAAAGCACCCTCCTCACCATTCCCATCTCAGAGACAACCAAATCTGACTTGACGCAACTTGACTTATGGCAGCTGTCGTGCGAAAGAAGCATTCAGCTACGATCCCAGATGACGGATCAGCCGCGCAAAGCGCCGGAGTCTGGGAACCCAAGCTATGCAAGCATTCCTAGTGGCGCAGCATGCGAAGGCAGCACAACAGATCTAGAATTCCCGCCTATGGTCGAAGGGCAGGATCCAGACAGCAAGATTATCAGCAAGCAAGAGCTGTCACAGGGCATCGTGTTGCATAACAGTATCGATCCTGGCGGGAGCTCGGCATGCTATATCGCTGGCCCGATAAAACTTACGATAGAATATGCGACGGGGCTAGAAGGTATCAAATACAGTGTTGAATGGCTCACTGCGGAAGAGATGAAAGATCTTCAGGGTAGACCTCGTCCACCTTTATCCGTGGAAGTGGGATCCCTGGCAAGTGAAATGTCGATACAGAATCACAACAGCGTCTGCATATTGATGAAGGGAACGGCGTTGAGGCTTGATTGGGAGTCAAAAAGTACATGATTCTTTGATCTTTACTTGGGGGCAGTCGCCTTGATTGAAGGGGTTGGTACTCGGAACTGTCGCTCGCTGTTGTTTATCATCGGCAGACTCTTATATCTGAATCGACTTGATGGAACCATCGAGCCCGAGATATAACTGTTCCCACGCGAGTTGGGACTGTTGCGCAGATGTCATTGACTCGGGCTAGCTGGCCATCTAGAATTGCCGTCTCATAACAGTTCACTTTTTTCCATATTTGAGTGTGGGGGGGAGGGGGGACACTGCGCTGGGGGTTTTTGAGAGGGAAGAAGTGCAGCCAAGACAAGTCAGTCTGGCCCCTAACATAAAGCTGGTGATTTGTTGCCTTTGTGATTGTCGTACAGCAAGTGAAAAGCCAGCTAGAGACTTAGGATATAAAGAGGATCCGCAGATAGAAGGCAGGTAAAGCCTTTGTCAAGGAAACATATACACACCTCCTCATTCAGATAAAGTACGATCTACCTCCATGGGCGCTTATCCGCAACGAGTTCGTTACTGAGCTGTTTGTTCATGGCCAAATGTCGTGAAAGTGCACGCCGGACCGCCAACTGGGGTCTCCGTCGCCTGCCAGACCCCAGATGGTCGTCTGCCTACATTGTTGCGGCCCTTCTGGTCTGCAAACCATCCTACGATTAGCATTCCTCTTGTCAGAAACTGCAACACAAGAGGATTCTCCCAGAACGGAGACTGGCATATAAGACCGACTATCATATTAAACGTCTTCTGGGACCATACACCTTATATGACAGTGTTTCTGAGTACACGGTATTCCCGAGGCTTCAGGCGTAGTTTTCATTCCTAAGGATTCTCCTGGAACTAAAATTAACATGCTAGAGTATCATATTCAAATTCTTTCTTCGAGAAGAAATAATGCCTTAGTCTCCTAATCTCTTTTACTTTTTTTTTTTCTCTTTGCCTCTCAGGAATGAGAGTCTAGTAAAATAAATGAAATCTGTTCAACCCTGTCCAACCATCTACGTAGCTAGACAGTATGTAGTATACACCTATACCCGTTGGCCAGTGCGTTCTGTTCCCTAGCGGTTTCCTTGCCGGAAGCCGCTTTCCTCTTTTGGAGCCATGCAATACCAGAGCTTCAGACTTTGGGCAACTCCTCCAATAACGGCCCAGCCTACCAAGTACCAACGACATTCATCACCTCGCCCGCCACGACGCCCGGCTACCTGACAGGGTTTTATTTTGGGGATCTCTGTTTTCTGCTGTCGGGGCCGGCGGCAGCGTCGACGCGAATCAAGCCCGGCTCCGGTCAACGTCACCTCCCCAGCGGTAAAAAACGTGACGATGCTGGTAGCTCACCCAGCCAGGGAAGGCGCCAGTCGCCCAACCGACCAAATCACAAGGTTGGCATCCTGTCTACAAGCAACCTAGTACGCTCAACGCTGAACCAAATGACTTCTATTTGCCTTCCTATCTCCAGGTGTCCGCGACCGCCGCACCTGTGTCAAACCTGTTGGACTGGTCTGTTTGGTGAAGCGGGCTTCCGAGAGCTCTTACTACCTGGCGGTAGCAGGCGCTATATGTACAGGACGTCCTGGTCGGGACTGGCGACGTCCAAGACATGTAACTGGTGCTGCCAGCTGCTACTGATCAACCGAGAAATTACAGACAGGGACGACGAGCTCATGGTTACTGTTGAGATGCGGGAAGAAGAATCGCGAGATATCACTCCGCCTGGAGTACAGAGACTGTGGGTCTTTTTGAACAACGAGGACTCTGCGCATCATGCTGCTGGTTACATACCCACGTCCGCAGGTACGAGCCACTACCCCCTTTAGGCGACTCTCATAGCAGCTCTACTAACCGTGGTCTGGTCTGGTACTACCAGACGACCCACTCGCGAAGCACATTGTCTCCCGCGGCCTGCTCACCCAAGTAGACACCCCTGACGTCTTCCAATCAGCCCTCCAGCATATTGAGCAGTGCATCTCCGGGCATGAGCACTGCAAGGCAGCGGCACACACCAACCCCCTTCCTACCCGTGTGGTAGATTGCACCAATCCCTTGAAGCCAAAGCTCTGGGCTACGGATGGCAGAGAAGGCAAGTACATCGCTTTGAGCTATGTGTGGGGGGAGCCGCAGGCTCGTAGCACGACCCGGGATAGGCTGGAGATGTACCAGGGAGGAATTGAGCTATCAGCCCTCCTGCAGATGATTCAGGACGCAATACGCGTCACGCACAGCCTGGGTTACCGGTTTCTCTAGGTCGACAGCCTCTGCATCCTACAGGACTCGGACGAAGACAAAAGGAACGAGGTTGGCAACATGCGCAGTATCTATTCCGACGCTTATCTCGTCATCATCGCAGCCAGCGCGAAAAAGGTAGGCGACGGATTCCTCCAGACCCGGACGTCCCATGTTTCAGAGGCAAATGACACGCCGTTGGCTTTTCAACTGCCAGGGGGTCGGATTGGATCCCTCCACTTATTAACCAACGAAAAATTCTCAGGCTATCACCCTGGCATGGAGCCAGTAAACATGAGAGGATGGTGCTTCCAGGAGCACATGCTCGCGACACAGGCTCTGGTTTTCGCCTCTCATACACTGCTGTACCACTGCCGGACAAACGGCGTACGTAACATCGGCAACTCTTATAACTATTCACCTGATGAGACCGCCGGCCGAGTCCCTGGGAGAATATTCTCCATGGCCGAATCCATGAGGAGCCAAGGCTCCTCGATACAGCCACCAGCACGCACTTCGCTAGCGGCTGAGGAATGGAAGTCGGCGCGCGAGGCGTGGTTCGCCGCGTTAAGGAATTACACGCCGCGCTCAGTCAGTCATCCGGCGGACAAGCTCATTGCTTTTGCGGCCATTGCCGAAACCTTCCATGCTCTTTGTTTCGAGACGAGGTACCTTGCTGGCCTCTGGGAGGACACGCTCTTGGAGGACCTGCTGTGGAAAAAGCCGAAGCCGCCACTCCCGCGCCCCGAGGCATACAGGGCACCCTCGTGGTCTTGGGCGTCTGTCGATGGCGAAACCACTTCCGCACTCACCACGTTATATTATAGTGGCTGCCCTGCCTGACACGACCACCTGTCGCGGGCTTTTGGCGAACCTCTTGAAAACAGCATATTTCCTTAGTAGGGGTCTATAGGAGGTTGGGGTACTTATAGTAAAATTATAATCTTTGAAGGCGAGAAAGCCAAGTAGCATCTTAACATTTTGACATTTTACATATGTGAATTTGCGACTTCTGATATTGCCTTTCGATTTTATGGTCTTCGGCCTTTCCATTTTTATGCGCTCCTCTCTATAAAGGTGGCACCCACTCCCACAGGTAATGCATGTCGACTTGTTGCGGATTTCTCATGCTTCATCTGCATCAACCTTCTTAAATATCCAAAATGTCTTATAACGAGCAGACTGTGGCAGCGATCGCTGCGCTTGTAGCCCCTGAGAACTCTCCGAGCACTATCCAAGTCAAGACCTGGCACAAACACCAAAGATTATCCAAGCGATATGGCTCCACTATCATCTACAATAGACACTGAGAGCGCATCAGTGAATTCTCCAGTCGCTTTGAATACAGAGAGCTCGATGGCTTGGTATAAACCGGCTGCTTCTACTTAATATCCAGCTAATACCTTTAAAGCGCCAGGAATAAAAGAAGATAGTATTATATCTTCTTATCTTACCTATTATTTATCTCTATTAATCTGTTTTGCAGTGATATCGGTAACTTATTAAAGTTATTATAACATCTCTATTCTATCTAGTAGTAGGAAGGGTTCTGGGGAATAGAGTATAATACTTTATATATATAATTCTATTAGTAAAGGTCACAAAGCATATAACTAAACTAAGAGAGTGTAAATATATTAGGTATATTAAATTAGAAGTCGGCTTTTTACTCCAGTACATTTTATTTGATAAGCTTTTAAAATACTATTTATATAATATCTATTTAGTAGATATAATTATAAAGGCACTATATTCTAAAGACTAGAAAATAGTATTACTTAAGATCTAAAATATATAATATGGAAGTCAAGAAAGTAGCTTAATTTTAATCAGTAATAGTTAATAACAGTGGAGAAGCTCTTGTATAGAGTAATATTACTAGATAAGTAATATTTTAACTCTATAATATATATTTAATATAGTTACCTTGTTAAAGTTCTTAGATGAATATAATTTAGTTATTCGGGTATTATTCTGAAAGATCTTACAGAACTACTGAACCACATTACTACGTAGTATTTGGAAATAGTCAGAATCTATAGAACGCTGGATGAGAGTGTGAAGTCACTGCTTACCGGGTCAAAGCCGCCTGTTGTAGATAGTACTTGTATTTGCCGCGAAATCGAGGTTTACCTCTAAGACTTGTGTGGCTTAAACGCACCGGAAGCACGAAGGAGGTTGGATGTCTACCACCAGAATAAAAGCCTGTAGTAGGGGAAGCGGAAAAGATTGTAACGCTAGTAGCAATTGTATGGTTTCATCTCAGGATGAGGCGATTTATATAGGTCTATAAGCAGTTGCGTACAAGACATTAGTGTTAAGGTTGGTGCTGCGATTTTCAATTCAACAGCAATTTTCGATGGTGTCTTCCAGGACAACAAACTACTCCCCGTTGACTGCGCCATTTAAGACAGCACAATGGGCTTGGGTAGGAATGAAACAGACTTCTGAAACACGAGCTGGCGTTGTCCTCGGATCAGCCAGTTGAATAAGAGCAACCACCTTCATCATTACCAAGTATAGTTTAGGACTTCACAAAAGCGCTTTCTTCATATGTTTATAAGTATCTTTTGTATGATGGTAGGCATATAAAAGACTCAGTCCTTCTGATATTCCGCTCCTTTCTTCCCAATTCCAAGGTATTATTTGGAGCAATCTGAAAGCCAGCCCTGCACGCGTGAGATACCGTACCCTAACTGAATGCACCCGCTAATCGTTCCTAGAATAATGGACCAGATATCCTGGGCTTGTCTCCGCTGCAAGACATCAGATTATCGCGATTGGAAGCCTACCTATATTAATATAGAGGCATTCCTTTCGTACTTTATCTACCCTAAGCGCAGAATCTTTATTCATACTGTCTGTGCTAGATACTGTAACGAAAATAGGGTCGTAATGGCAGCAGAGTAAATGAGCTTGATCCCTGAGTTCGCCAGCCAGCTCGACGGGTGGAAGTCTTAATTGCGGCGGAAAAGATATTTGTAGGCCCTACCATTAGGCATGACCAGGCCAAACTTATCATCATCAAACATCACCAATCCGATTCCCCCCGCGAAGTTGGCACTACGAACTCTCAAGTCTGGAACCATTACCATGTCGTGATATATCGTAATGTCCGTGGACCGTACGAGGTACGGCAAACCTGAGTGCAGTGCTAGGATAAAAGGATAGATAGGGGGATGGATTGTGTCCACCATTTTCTGCATCATTCTGTTCTAACCCTTTGACAGCTTTCACAGCTGGCGGTAAATACTCAGTTATACCCCCACATTGACCTGACCATGCTTTCGGGAACACAGCTTGACGGTGTTGCCTTGGTGGTGGGAGTGAGTATTTTCCCTCTTTCCATTTCATTCAATGGCTGTGGAACTAACGACAGAAATCGCAGTCCGGGCGTGGGATTGGACAACAAGCGGCCTTCTTGATCGCCGAAGCCGGCGCCAGGGTGATTGTCTTTGCCGACCTGAACGAGGAGAATGCCAGAGCCTCTGCCGAAGAGAGCAAACAGTATGCCAGCAACAAAAGCTATGAGGCCACCTATTTCCACGTGAATGTGACGGATGAGAAAGGTGTTCAAGCCATGGTGGACTTTGTTATTGAGAGATTCGGTTCTCTGGATTACGCCGTCAACGCAGCCGGGGTACGCAAGGCCAGCTGAGCTGAACCGCACAAGGCTTCAATATTGATTGATTGCTTTCTTTAGTTCGATAACGGTGTTCACACCCGGGTGGCGGAAATAGACATCGAGAACTACGGCCGGATCATGAACATCAATGCCAAGGGAACAATGCTGTATGTACGTGCCGAAGCTGCCGCCATGCGCAAACAGACCTCCAAAACCTTCACCAGTCGTAACGGCACGCGTCACATTGGCCGTGGCGCTATCGTAATTATCGCGTCCGCAAACTCCTTCGCCGGGCTACCTGGGAAAGGCTGTTACACTATCTCTAAGCACGCCGTGATGGCAATCTGCAAGATGGCGGGCCTTGATCACGCTGCCGAGGGCGTTCGCTGCAATGCGGTCTGTCCCACATGGGTGCGAACCCATTGCTCGATATCGAAACCAAGCAGAATCCTAAGGTGTCGGGCATGATCGATGCCATGTGCCCGATCAAGCGAGCGGCGGAGTATGAGGAAGTTGGGGATACCGTTGCCTACCTGCTGAGTCCGCCGGCCAGCTACATCATTGGAACTAGTCTGATTGTCGATGCTGGTATCACCACGACTGTGCGTTTGTTTTAAGCTCTGGTCAATATGGTTCTGAGTGATTTTGTGGGAGTAACGCCGGAGTCCTCATTAATTCTTTCTTCTCCCATTGTTTAAGTTTGATGGAACCTATTGTGAATAGCACGGGTACAGATTTAACAGAGGGGACTCGGTACCGTAAACCTCCTCTATAGCTTGCCGCATAGTGGACCTTTGGATAAGATTCTGATAACTAACTAATTTGCTGGGTATATACTCGGCAAGCCTGGAGGTTTTAGAGAGCTACTATGTACCACCTTGGATATCCAAGTTGTGGTAATGATCCCTGGTGGGCTGGATCTAGGGATCGAGACGCATGAAAACTAAGCCAGCAGAGCCAAGTGCACAAAGGTATACAAGCGACAGGACCGATGTCGTTGAGAGGTGAAGGAGTTGGAGTTGGAAAGAGTAAAAAAGGGCATATCATTTCAATGATGTGAAGTTAGGGCTGACTCACGCCAAGCATCACTGCCTTGTCCACCCAACGCTGGGGTCAGATCACCTGCTTTAACATGGATTTATTACACAGTAGTAAGAGAGAAATAAAAACAAAAACATACAACAGCCAAAAGTATGGCCGACCTCACCTAGTGCCTATCGTTTGGTGCTAGGCTACTCGCCGCTTTATCTAGGCGTCCTTCAGGCGGCTTCAGGTGGCCGCTTACCCACCTGAATATTCTTCGCCAGAAGACCGCCTAGGGTGTAGGGCAGGCTGGCAAAAGGCGCATTTGCACATTTTGACTTAGGGAAAGATTTTACGAGCGGCTGGCATGGAGAGCGACGATGGATAAATATAAGTATGCGCTGGGAGTGTCTACCATTCAACTTGCTCTCTTATCTTGGGCCACCGATCAATAACTACCCTCATAATAACCAGAGCAAGAACCAAACCGCCAATTTTACCGTCATGGATTTCGACAACTATGGCAACTCAGAAATCAGAAATCTTACGTACCGTTCCCCCGAGAACTAAGGGAGACTATCGGCGTCACTTTGTATCTTTGACAATTTAATGTATCTTAAAAATGCTTCATCTTCGGGTGGCCACTATTCTCGGTCTAAAAGTACTTCCCTTAGATTCCTCCCACTATAACCGAAGGCAGTAAATCCTCCCGATATTCAGACCTTTAAGGCCATTATAGAGCTTACGGCGCGTGGAATAAAAGGTTGAATCACGTTAAAGCCTACTGTCGCAACTGTCGACGGATTTCGGGGAAACTTCGAGGCGGGGATGGCTTTTCATCGCGGGCATAAATTTGTAAAGGAGGTATCTACAACGATCAGGTTCAACTTCCCTTAAGTAGTGCGTGTATTGATCAGTTAGTTCACAGAAAATATGGGTAACTAGAGAAGTTTAACTATGAGAGAAGTAAATTCTGAAACTTTTTGAGGTACTGTGGCCCCCGATATCGCCTTCAGCGTTAGAAACAAAAAGATACACTTTCAGATCTTAAACGTATGATACTGTAAAGGAAACTTGAAACTAGCTAAATTTGCTATAAGATATACTAGCCACGGATAATAAAATATATAAAATTATTGACGTGCCCTTAGGGAGCATTGTCTCTAGAGGTAAACTAAAGCCGAACCTCTGTTAAGGAAGCTATCTTTTTTAGGAGCTATACAGCTAACGTTAGGAAAGTCTACAGCAGTTGTGACTAAGAAGGATTTAGATAACTCGTTTTAATAGTACTGAAGAACGGATTTGTAGGAGTATTTTAGGACGGGCGGTGGGGGAAGATTACCGCCTCATTTTGTAGGAGCCTAACTTGGCAGTCTTGACTACGAAACAGCGTGGCTTTAGATCCCCATGTTTAAAATGAGCAAAGCAATAGGAGGACTTGGCCCCATTTTTGACGAGGTTGGTTCTTTTGAAAGGGAACAAGAAAAGGACCCGTGTACGGGTCTCTGGTCTGGACTTTCGATTTGCCCATCAATTGGAAAAGCTACGACTAAATCAGACTGAAAGACGTAAATAGGGATTGGGCATAATATTTGAATATATCCTATTAAACTAAGGATTGTACGCCTTGTACACCTGCAAGGCACCCTCAATACTCTGCACGAGACCAAACAAGACGGTCAAAGAGATGGCGACCCAGAGTGGATACCACTGGCTTACATCGCGTCTGTCATTCCACCACTGCGTGATAGTAGATGGCCGAGACTCATCGAATTCAGTTTTCAGGATTACAAGCCGGTCATGCCAGTATTTATAGTCTCTTATCCGCCTGTCCACCTTCCCACATCGTAATATTGCTTCGTCCAATTCTTCAGGCCCATCCTGCTTCTTGTACCACTTCTCAGTCTCTTTATCGCCCTGTGGGAAAAGGAGGGCTAAAGTTTCAAGTGTCTCATCTACAAGGCCAGGTGGAAAGAATGATTTCCTGTTTGGCGTTTGTGTCAATTAGGTATCCCACCGCAAATGGATGGCTGTCATACATACTGTCTATGAGCCATTAGAAACGATGCGTGATGGAAAACTTCAACTGTCTTATTAACATCCCTCAATCGGAGATGGTCGCATAGGTTGGATGTCGGTTCCACCTGGAAACCTGCAATGCGAACCATACTGCACGCCTTAAATGCTCCATCCAATTTGGTTCCATCGTTCTCAAGAGAAACAGCCTCCGAGAGTCTCTCCCGGACAAACTCTTGCAGAGAACCCTGAGCCCAGAGCAGCTTTTCCCTCCCGGAAAAAGCATTTTCAAATTCGCCAACGTCTAGCATACAGAGAAGACGAACGGTCAGATCAATTGAAGCATTTATAGAATTTTCCGATGTCGGATCGGTGCTCCATTGACTTTTTTGAACAAACTCCTTCACCTCGGACCGCGAATATCCGTCTTGGATGCGTGCTGCAATTTCAATTATATGTTGATGAGTCCGAATAGCAAGGCGACTGCCATGGGACAAGAATGCGGTTCTGCATTGTTCGGTATAGTATTGGAAATATGAGCGTAAATGCTGCTTCTGGTATTGATGCCCGCTGCCCCATAAATGTGAGACGATTTTCTCCTGATGATTTTTTGGAATAGGCGACTCGAGGAATGAAATGTCAAGCGAGTCAGCATTAGATGATAATTGTAAAGGGTACATCTCGAGTAGCCTTCGGCGTTTGCCCTCGCTACCCCAGAAGACCAGTGATGTATTATATGGTGCACAAGCGTTCCCTCAGTCGGTGTGACAGGGACAGGGATGTGTGCATACATTTGCACAGCCACCACTTCATGCATAATCAACTGCCCAAGGCAGACTCGCTGCGGGGTTATGACAGTGGTAGTCGATTTCTGACTTTGACGTTCTCCCCACTGGGTTTCTCCTACCATTCTCATTTTTCTTCCCTTCCCCTGCCTAACAGGCTCGGATTCACCAAAAACGCACCTCGAACATTGACTCTTACCTGTTCCACCTTCCCTACAATACTGTCGTTTTTATTGACTAGAAGATCGGCAAATATTAAACTTCATCTTCATAGCCAGTATGAGATCATCGCGACTTCGTACCACCCTTTCACGTTTCCAAAAACCGAAAGCCCTCTGGCCTGATCCAGAACGATCTATCGGAAAATTTCTTGGCATAAAGAAGGGAAATCTCAACATCTGGCAGGCTGAAGGGCCTGCCAAAGAGGCCTTTGAGTCAATTACGCCACACATTACGGAGCTACTGGAATATTCCTGTGGCCCAGTACCAAGCTCGAGCTTCGTTCTGTTCGACATATTCATGATTGGCGAAACACGAGAGACTGCACTCCCTCACATTATGTTCTCATGTAAGCACTGCGAACCTCGAAAATCTGCCGTCGCTGCAATGAGAAAATCAAATATTCTCGAACAATGTCCACCGGGAATTCATCTGGGTAATTGGGACTATCCTCCCCATTCAAAGGACCCACAACATCTGGCGTCTACTGCATGCCATAAAAGCTCTGATTTTTACGTGAGCCAGGAGAATGAATCAATCTCTTCTCCCTACAACAACCGTTCTATCACGGTACATAATCCCTACAAAGAAGGCATGGGCCAGGCATTGCAGCTGGTGCTACAGAATACGTCGACGGAGCCTGGATACTTACGAACAGCAACAATTGGGAGCATCGTCATGCTCTCTGGCAGACGCTTTTACCTGGCACCAGCACACGTACGCTATCCTCAAAGCCACATTTTACCAGACATGGTGCCACAGGGCTCAAGGTCAGAGGATAGTGAATGCGAGTTTGGAGGCTTCGACGACGGGGATGAGAGCATGTCGGACTCTCTGGAGGTAGAGTTCATGAGTCAGTACAGCTTGACTCCGGAGTCAAGTGATCTAGAAGAAGATTGGGACCTCGACGAGGACGACTCATTCTCAGATGTCGAGTCCGATTGCCTTAATTCCGAGGTGCAAGCTGAAAGTCCAGACAGTAGCATCGTTGCTCCTAGTGATGGTGCAAACTACGTTCCAGATGATGCGAACATTCCTTCCTTGCTTCATCCCCCTTATCCAGAAGTCAAGTTCCCGTTTTTGAAATCAGACAATTTGGATTATTGTCTGATAGAGGTTGAGGAAACTGAGCACTACATGCCAGATCTCCCTGTACTCTCCCAAGAAAATATATGCCAACTAAACTCCGGATCAGTCGATGTTTTGGCAGCCACGGGCTCAGGAAATGTTCTTGCAGGCGTTCTATCCAGCCGAGTCTCCTACATTCGCCTCCCAAATGGGACGAGGTTCGTACAATTTTTATCCGTTCAATTTGAAGACTTGCTTCAACCAGGTGACTCTGGCTCCATCGTTCGAGACGCCAGAACGGGGATGATCTATGGTCACATAGTCGCAGGCGACATAGGCTCCCAAACTGCAATTATTATTCCGGCTGTTGATGTCTTGAACGATTTGATGGCGAAATCCACAAGCACGGAGATAGCCTCAGCAGAACACAACCCGGAAACCTTTACGCATCAGAGGGGATTAGAGACAACCAGCAAGGAGAATGGAAAGATATCTGTCCATGTATCCCGGAAATGTCCATTTTGCCCCGAGGACGCATGGCCCCATCATATCGAAAAGCACGTTCAGAGGGTGGACCATATCTCCTATATAAGATCAGCTGAAGGCTACGATGCGTCTTTGTTAGGTAGCCAGATATCTGGGAGGGCTTCGATCGGACCAAACACCGCTAGAAATATTGAGATAACAGGACAGACCTCGCCATGTGGAGTTGGATCCGTCTGTGAAGCCGACCCTAAAGTTGATTTGAAAAACAATTCTCCACTCATTGCGAAATCTCTCCACCAACAGCGACCAGATCCCAAGGATGATGAATGGAAGGCGGGCCAATTCTTGGAAAGGCTAGAGAGTCAATCAGCTCAAGATAACCGTCTCGACATGGGCACCATTGTGCCTGATGACATAGATCCAACCTCAAGTTCTGACAGTATATCCCTTGTCAGGCCAGGTTACCCGAATCAGGCATTGATACGAGACTACACTGTCGATTGGATTTGCGCTATACCAACGGAGGATGCCGCCGCCAAAGCTTTGCTTGACGAAGAACAAGATAGCCCATTTTGCAATACCTCATATCAAGTGCACGAAAAATCCAACCCTCCACAAGTCAGGAACACATGCAGGTGGCTTGTGAGTCATTCAAACTTTCAATCATGGAAAAATAGCGACTCTGGCGGCTTCGTATGGCTCTCCGGAAAACCCGGCAGTGGCAAGTCTATACTCTCGGGAGCCTTGGTTGACGGGAGGCTGGTTAATGATGAATCTGCCAAAATTCGCTATTTCTTCAAAGACAATGAGGAGAAAAACTGCACAGAAACTGCAATGCGCGCTCTCCTCCATCTGGTATTCCGTGCAAAGAAGAAGCTTGACTTTGAATTCGTCGGGCAAATGTGGACATCTGCAGCCTATGATTCTTCCACTGGAGACGTGATCTGTTTACTGGATGCTCTTGAAGAATGCCAGCAACCGAAACGCGATCGATTGGTACAGGACTTGGAGCAATTCTCTACATTCTCAAGAGGAAGAGTAAAGGTCGGACCAAATGTGAAATTCCTCGAGCATTTACTGGCTCAGGACATAAACGGCTACGCCTTGGGCCAAATTGGGAAAAATATCATGACAATCTCTGTTCTACTAGTGGGAGGATACGGCACCTCTTCGGCCGCAAACCTGGCAGAAGATATGATGCAAAGGTTACTAACTATTCCGATCGCCCTCATTATTTACACCGGTGACCGTGCACCAAGTTCAAAACATGATATCCACCTACGTTATGTCATCGTCAGCATTCGCTATAAGGGTGAGAGGGGTATACTTCAATATGATTTTAGCAAGACAACCCCTCAGCAGGTCGCACAGGAGGCAAATGCCATCAACATTCCAAATGAAGGAGATCACCAGATACACATTACCTTTGGAAGCCACAACTCTGGCTTACAGGTTGGTATGAATAATGGTTCGATTAACAAGGTTTGGTATCAATTGGCAAAGTTACTGGGCGATTTTCAATCCTCGCCGGTAATCTATAGTTCAAATTACCAAATGAATCTGGTGGGAGACGCTGCTGGAATTGCTTTGATTTGGATTTGCAAAGCTGCGACTTCCTAGTGATCGTCTCAATTTGATCACGGACTTTCTCGTCGTGTTGACCTATTCGATCTCGGCCTAGTAGATTCAAGGAGTACGGTTTGGTGGTAGACGATTAACTTCACATCGTTGACGAGCTTTCAAAATACCCTGGTGCTGACCCGGCCCGTGCTTTCCGGTGGTTTGAAGGCTACGGCGGACTAAATCTAGCTTACGGACAAAATAAAATATTACCAAATTTACTAATACCAACGCACTGTATATTAGCTCTACTATACTAACTATATACTATAATAACCCTAAAAATTAGAACCCAGGCTTACACTATCACTACCACTATCACTACCACTATCACTACCACTATCACTACTACCACTACTACCACCACTACCACCACTACCACCACTACCACCACTACCACCACTACCACCACTACCACCACTACCACCACTACCACCACTACCACCACTACCACCACTACCACCACTACCACCACTACCACTACTACCACTACTACCACTACTATTACTACTACCACTACTATTACTACTATTAATTTAATATATATTATTAATTATATATAAAATAAAATTACTATCTTAAACTTTTAATAATAAATATTCTATATAATAATATATTTTAGAGCTTTATTAAATCTATATTTTAAAGTGCGTGGCAATCGTGGCCGAATGTAAAACAGCAAGATTTCGGTGAAAAATCCGATAATCCAAAGTTTTGTCCGTTAGCTAGATTTAGTCCGCCGTAGAAGGCACCTCCGCTCCGTGTTCTCTTGCGGGATTCATGAAACTTCATGTCAGCTTTTCTGCAGTACGGCAAGTCTTTACCGTCACGATAGCATCATAATAGATTTCTACTCGACGCACATACGTACTCCTTATCTAATGCTTATGTGCAGATGAACAGCGAGATCGAATTTTCGGCTGACTCAAGGTGAGCTAACAACTAGGGGGTACAACCCTACTAAGAGGATTATTGCGGCGGTCGCACGACGGAGGGTGATTCTCATGCGAATCCTTACCCTCTCTATTGCATACCAACCTTTCTCACCCTTAGTCGCGCGACCGCAACGTAGCGAGAGTCGTTCCTTTAGAAGCTATTTAATATAAATATTTGAAGGCCTTAGCATAAGTTCCAAAATACGTGAAGTCCTTCGAAAATTTATATAAGGATAAATTCTCCCTCTAGTGTGATTGATTCGCTCCAAAAGCCGATTGCGGTCACTAAGCGAAGAAATAAGAGAAATTATCTTTCTCCTCTGTATTATATTTCGAGTTATCGCCCTACCGTGAAGAGAGATTTTTAGTATAAGAGCTCTAGTGTGTTACAGGTCAAGAGAAAGATAGTGGATCTGTGACGAATGTGACGTTCTGGCGAGAACAAGAGGAGATCGGAAGACATGGGACTAGCCTCAGACGTTGCCATTCACGGGTGTCTGCCTCAGTTGTCTTTTGGCTTGCTTTGAGGATGTTGTGTACTTAAATCCTCTCTCCCTGATCTGTTTTCCTTTCCTTCTTCTTTCTCTCTTCAGTATTGATACCTTCGCTGAATGGTACAGTTTGATTCTGATCTTGCTCTTGACCGTAACAGGATCGAGCCGTACCATTCAACGAGAGTATCAAGACTGAAGGGGGAAAGAGGGAGAAGATGGAAAGCAGGAATCTAAATACATACTGGCTCTTTCGTCAAACGCCTCAAAAATGCATCTAATGAAATCTCCTTCTTCCTTCATGCTTTTTTACCTGATCTTTCATATCTCTCATCGTCTCAATCGTCACATAGCTAGTTATCCACGATTACCGTCCAGTTATCATATATAAAGTTAACATAGTGGTATATCTCCTGTGTTACATTAGCGATTTAGATCATTTCGGAAGGAGACGGTATACCTCTAGACACTGTACTGATATCTATCCCCTTAGATATAATAGCTTAAGTAGTTCCCATAACCCTATGGATGGTAATAGTCTATTAAGGGTTCCTTGAACCCGCCTGGAATTCTTCTCTAAGCGGAGAAGCCCTTTTGCAGAATCTTCACTAGGTCTCCCTCTCTATTTCTGTTCTGCATCTATACCCCCTGTTACAGGTCAATCGACAAGAAATCAATTTCGGTACCAAGGACGAAAGTATCAAGACTGGGGAAAGAAGGAAGGAAAGATCTATCTAGTGGGGGATGTTGTTGATAAACCCAAACAAGCCAATCTGGCCATATTTGCTCCCGAAGCCGGTTTTGATATCAAACCGACCAACTCATCGATCCTTCCAATCCTATCGCCTTCAAGCGTCTTACGCGTAACACCCCCAAGCCTCTATTTTATTCGAATATACCGATAAATATCGATATCGCAGTACGGTCGAGCATTTCGATACTCCTCTCGAATGATCGCCTGTGCTTCACACTAGAGTCTTATTATGATGTAAGTACTAAGACGTCTGGCGCCTTCTGCAAGCTTTAGTTACCTTCACAGTAAAATTCGACCACCCACTATTTATCATGGGGAAATCCGTCTGCAGCAAGAAGGTGGTGTTTGCCGTGAAGGAAATTCAGCTCAAAGTTCTCCGGAAAATTAACGAAATGGAATCGTGACTGATTATGTAGTTCGGTTGGGTTAAGACCTTACTCAAAGGTCTATTAAATCACAGCTTTGCTAACCAAGGCCTTCACAAAATTATCAGCATTGAGGCGAATATAGCCTTTGGTTTTAAAAGTTTCGACCAGGGAGGCAATATGCTTCTCCCTGATAGTTCAAGGCCCAGAGCCACTCCAATCGAAATTTCTCAAGTTGACCTTAGCTCTTCATATGTAGAGGCGTTTCCTTTCCGAGTAAAACCGCTCATCTATCCCTACGGGAAAAATTATGGATAAGAGAGAGTTAGGACGGAAGGAAAATTAGAGGTGACTGAAATTAAAGCAAGGGAAAGTTAGGAAGGGATAAAAATTAGGATAAGAGGAAAACTAGAAGGGAGGGATAGAATAGCGGAGAAATTATCTACGAGGTAATATTTGATTAGAGGAAAATTTGAGTAGTTTGAATTTTAGAACTATGATAATTTTCAGTTTGGCTAAAATTAAGAGTAGTTAATCTTCCTCTTCACATAATTTTTATCTGTCGGGGAAAATTCTAGCTGCTCGGTTTTAACGAAGACAAGGCGAGCCAAAAGAAAAAAAAAAAATTATTGGCAGCATATGCCAAAGCCAGATGTGATAGCTAGTATAGGCGTTTTGCTAGAGTATAAAACGCAAAAGCACATTTCTCTGACGCAAAGCATAAAGGATGATTTAAGCGTTGTCGTTCCTTACCCCTACGACGTTCCTAGTTGGGAGACTCGCATTATTTATTCGATCTTTCCTTCCGATGATTAGTTAGCTGCTAAGTAAACTTTATTACGATTTGTGTAATAGGCTAATGCCTAGTAAAATGTACGGTGAGATTAGATCAGAGAGGAAGGAAGAGGATAGAAATTATTGTGGCTGGGCTGTGAGTTCACGTTAGTGGCGTTGGCTGCGATCGTCGCCTACGACCTGGCTGAAGGCGTTGGTAGTGGACTATTAAATTATACTTGTATGGCTTTGACTTCCTTGTGGAGCTTCCGGTTTTATTTATAAAGGATATTCTGGGCGTGTCTGATCTCCTGCAACTCAGCTTTAGTAGATTCGTTGAGTGCAATTTAGTGGTGGATAATATTCTTCAGCTTGTCGATAAGCTTCCGTACTTACCGGGTGGTGACCCATCCAGAGATCTCCCCAGGAGAATAGTTCTTATTATACTGTCCTCTCTTCCTTGTAACTCGCGTTGAGATGTCGTTCACCCTAAGCTAGAGACCCTGGACTGAGAAAACAGTAGTCTCATGCCGCAGGATACACACTATGATCGATAAGACTTTGCTCGAAGCTTGTGTCTCTAAATATTTATGGGCGAGGCCTCGGTAGGCCCCGCGGGTAGATCCGCCATACCATCGATCCGGGATTAGCTCCTGCTCGGTATACAGCAATTTTTATATCTCAATAGATAAACGACAATCGCCTCAATCCCAACAATATATCTCTTGGGGATCCTGGTGCCTCAGACCAAGCTGCAGTTTTTCCTCCAAATACAGCAGTGACCGCAATCGCCTTCTATATCGGCAATATATAGATAGAATTTCAAACCCTAACCACATAACCAGCTAACTCAGAAAGATTCGCAAGTAAATTACAGGTTTTATCTATATACAGTAATCACCACTCTTATATAAGGCTTCATGAAAGATACAGTGGGTATTCCATAAATTCAAAACCCTCGGGTCCTTATTACCTAGTTCTCCGTCTATACATTAACCCCGACTTACAAGAAATCTCGATACAATCAAAGCAATGTATTGTTGAAAATCTATTGAAATAGAATATAATTTAGGTATCGGGACGTATTCTCCTATCATGACAAACTTGCAGTGACTTACTGCTAACGACTGATGGATAATATCCCTTACTTAGTGTAAGAGTTCTAAGGCTGGGCTGCGGCTCCAGTGTTCTCCAACTAGACTGAGAAAGCATCGATCTACATAAATCAATTAATTTTTGCTTTGGAAGCGTAAACGCTGTTCATTTCACTGTATGCACGGTACCTAGCTAGTGATACCAACAATAGGTAACCATTTTCTTTTCGTAAAATCTATCAGTAGTTGAAATCCCGAAGATTGGGTGGTCGGCAGAAAATTATATCATTACTACAGGGTTTCAAACTTATGAAACCTCACTCGTATAAGGGCCTAGTCTTAAAGGTGAGTAAACTAGTCATTCACAATCGGGCAAGTTCTCGTCTCCGTCTCTCAGTTGAGCCCGACAAGCGAATATACATGAATTGTCAACCATTTTAGATCTGTGCAGTACCAGTACGAGTCTCCCGAGAATTCCGATCAGCGTGAAATAGACTCGATTTTGCTGCTTTGGGTAATACCTTGAAACTAGGTTCTACACGTCGCTTGATTTAGCGTTATTCTAGTAAATGTTCGATTGGCTCCTATCTGTACGCTGTGACCTCAAGTACGGTGGAGTTGGCAGTTTCTGGGCCCGATTATGCTCCGATGTGGCTGAAACAGTTTTGGCGCCGACAAAAGCGGTCGTGCGGAGTGAAAATCGGTTCAGCCCCGAGTAATGGCGAATTTATAGGTAGTACTCTCCCTCTGTGAGCTACGTAAAGAAACCTTTTAGACTTCATCTTCAAGCTGCACTTTCCTTTTGTCTTTACCACGCTTATATCTATATCCGCTCTATCATAGCGATGGTTGAGCTTGCTGGAGTGGTTGCAAGCGCTGTCACCTTCGGGACTGTTGTAGTATAGCTCACAACCTCTATCACTTGTCTAAAGGGGTTCTGTGAGCAAATTCGCAATTTGCCTAGTGATATTAATTAACTTCTGCGAGATATCGAGACAACTACTCGGTCTCGTCTTAAGTGATATTGACGCCAGCGCTTCAGGGATATTCAGGACGTTCAGGTGAAGGGGCCTGAAGGGGCTAAAGAATAAAACGGCAAGGGCATTCGTCCCAACGAATGGGAAAAAACTAATGAACACGGACATACAACAGGAGGGATTCGCTGGTGGTCACCCACCCAACTACTAACCTCCCGGCGTGTGGCTTAAGTACGGCTGAGCGGACGGGAAGCCCTGTTCTCCACACCCTATGGTCGTATGTATCTGTTACTTTTCAGTAGTAGATTATCTAGTAGCCATGCTATATTGTATTTAGTCATACAAGCAACAATCCCAAATGTCTGCGTGACTACTGGCTGCGCTTGGTATAATGAGATGCGCCTCTAGAAGCTCCTATTGCTGATGCATGGTTCAGAGAGAAACATGTTCATCAGGATTCAGAAGAAAGCAACGCGGCTATAATGCGTACTCGACATGAACAAGGTGGCATGGTTGGGACGTCTTGTATCGAATCTATATACGAGACCATCTAAGCTGTAGTCGAGCCTGAGACCATGAGGTAGAGAATAAATCAGAGTCGATGTGTCCAACCATCCGAGGCCAGAATCTGAGAATTTATCTAGCTGGTTTGACTACCGAACTCGATTTCTAAATTTGCCTGTCCTCGCCTGTGTCCCGCCGGCCCAGAAGGCTGGTGCGTGATAAGGGTGGCGTCGTTTTCACGCCGAGTTCTCTCTCGAAGCTCTGTCCAGTTTCTCTCAATTCTGAGTTTGGAACGGGGTTCCTCGGCATCGCCCACCAACGCACGGTCCTGCTGTGCACTTAGCAGGTCTAATTCCCTCAGACGGTCTTTTATATTGTTTCCTAGCAGCGTAAAATGGCATGTTACAGTCATTTAATGCGGATCTCTCCTTTCGCGGGTTATATTTCACGATATACGGCAATTCCGCTTATCAAAAGGATTCCTGTCCTTCACTGGATTCTGTCCCATTCAGGGGCTGTGGTCGAAATTGACACACTCATCTTCTGAAGGAAAACATGGCACGATAGTCTAGCAATGGAAGCATGTATTGTGCAGCAATATACCTAGATTATTTCGCCTTGTGGCTTATCGTAGATATTCTCCATTAGGAGGATTATAACCCGGATCGTAACCGCCATAAGCAATAATTTGCCAGCACACTAATATTCGAGGCCGCCAGTAGTAGGGCTATCTATCCATATGATCGCCCTCAAACATACGGAGGAACCACTGCACAAGACCTACTTATGTCCACTCCGGGTAAGGTGAGAAGTGTATCTTTGCTGGGGGACATGAATGCACAGAATGCAGCTTGCTTCTCCAGTGTATCAGAAACTTCTAGCATTTAGGAAAAACGGATTTCACTGTTATCAGTACCATGGGCTTCATAAAAGCCGTGAGTTCTGAAGTGCGTTTAGCTTCCATGCCGAGGGTGACTTCGTTGGGACAGGTGTAGGGTTAGAATCCGGGCTAATTTCAGAGCTAGAATTAAACTCTTTCCTTCGAGTGCTTCCAACTTCCTGTCGGCTTGTTATTTCCCGAGACCCTGTTGATGAACAGCAAAACGTGACTCCATCCACATGTCCATGAGGCAAGGTAACATCCCAAGCTCTCTTTCTCTCCACTCTCTGCTTCGAATCACTTCACCTTTACCGTAAAGGATAGCTCTGAGCCTGACATACTAGCTGAACTCTATAATGTGCTCGGGCTAACAATTTCCGTAAATCCCCGCATTTGTGCCCACGAGGCGTCAATTCATCAAAGCCATACTCCGCATACACCTTTGTGGGGACATAGCCTCGGTGGTATATAAGACCACTGAGTATGTTATGGATACCTTACGTTTTGTTTTAAGATAGCTCAACTATCTTGAGCCCCAGATATTATCATCTCGCCATGTTGCCTTTCAAGACCCTATTCTCCGCCATTTTCTTGGCTGTAGGAGGTTGGTCAAGCGTTCTTACAAAACCCCATTCGCCATACTTATGCTCGTCTTTAGGTTTTCTCTTCGGCTATGATAGCGGTATAATTACCTCCACGATCTCGCTACCCACATTCCAAGAGTACTTCACCAACCCCAGTGACACCGTCACTGGTGGTATTGTTTCAGCATTCCAGGGAGGCGCTATTCTCGGTACAATAGTGAACATGGTCTGGGCTGATTGGTTAGGTCGAAAGCGAACAATCCTGACAGGTTCCGTTATCTCCTGTCTCGGCTGCGCATTACAAGCTGGTTCCGTGAATATGGCGATGCTTATTATTGGCCGCTTCATTGCTGGAATGGCCGTGGGAATGCTCACAGCTACGATCCCTATGTACGCGGCTGAGTTATCTGAGCCAAAATGGCGTGCTACTCTTTCTGGGTTGCTTCAATGGATGTTGAGCTGGGGCTTTCTTGTTGCTCAGTGGCTTGGATACGGTTGCTCCTTCTCCTCTTCAGAATTTGCATGTAACGTCTCACCCCTTAATGAGATCAACGAAACATACTGATCAATTCTAGGGAGATTCCCTCTTGCCTTTCAGAATATACCCGGTCTAATTCTAATTACCGGCATTTGGTTCCTCGACGAGTCACCTCGTTGGCTGATGGAGAAGGACAGACATGACGAAGCCAAGGTGGTCCTTACACGGCTTCGAGGAAATTCCTCCCCTGACCTGATAGAGCTGGAATTCCGCGAGATTCGAGACGTCATCGAGGCCGACCGTGCTGCTGGAAATACCACTTGGAAGACAATTGTGACGAAACCATCCTGGCGCCGCAGGCTGATTCTTGGTTGTGGTGTGCAGGCATTTGGACCTCTCTCCGGCATTAATGTCATTAATTAGTACGTATCCAAGTTACTCGACATGGTGAGATCAGTGCTAACCATATCAGTTACGGTCCCCGGATTTACCAGATCTTGGGCATCGACAACAATCAGACTTCCCTCATGATCATTGGGATCAGTGGAGCGCTTTCCATCGTGTACTGCACCATCTGTCTCTACCTCGTGGACAAGGTTGGACGTGTTAAGCCGCTGATTGTTTCTGCTGCATTTCTCGGGGCGTCTTTGCTCGTCAACGCCGTCCAAGCCCAATACATGAACCCCAATAACCCACATCAGCTGCGGTCAATGGTCGCCATGAATTTCGTATTTAGTCTCTTCTACACTCCCTTGGGCATCATTTCCTGGGTAGGCATTCTCCCCTGCATTCAATGCCGGACCCATTCTGACTCACTATTTCCTAGGTCTACCCTGCAGAAATCTTCCCCGTTGAGGTCCGCGCGCTCGGCAATGCCCTCACCACATTCACTAATTGGACGGTCAACTTAATCTTCGCACAGTTCACACCAGGCGCTCTGTCCTCGGTAGGGTTCAAGTACTTTTACCTGTTCTTCGCGCTGAATCTCATCGCGATGCTCTGCTACTACTTCTTCTATCCAGAGACCAAAGGGCGCACTCTGGAGCAGATCGATGAACTGTTCGGCGACCAGCTCGTACCACACGCCCTGGAAGATCCGGAAGGTGCACAAGCAGCCATGGAAAAGGAGGCACAGGTGGCCCATGTGGAGAACTGAGGGGTGGAACTGACCACTGACCAGGCTGGAGGCTAGTGGGAGGTAGTATGCAGTTCAGTGGGTGAATATGGCGAGGGAACTAGATACTTAGTATATCGTTCGAGACAGAGAAGCCAATCATGCCACTCTCCTCTGTTGGCCGAGTATTGTATCTCATCTAGGGTAGGCCAGTGAGAGAGGAAGAAAAGAGTGCCAAGTCAGCTGTGCAGCCACTGAATATTAGCGGCGGCGATAGACCAATGGGCGTCCGAGAACGCCGCCGCCCAACCCTAAAGTGATATTGATACGATCACGAAGATCTTTCCTTGTAAAAAGTGTCCTCCCTCGGTAGATACATTGTGGGGATAATGTGGGGACCGACCCATGGGCAACCGTTTGCTCAATGATATTCTTATTCGAGCCGAAGAGAAGCTGTATGCATGGATACCCATGTACCCGGACCCCAGGGACGCCGGGGTAGTCTCAAATTGGCCTTCCTGTGAGTGTGGAGTGATCAACCCTGGCGACCCTGCTTGATTTGTTTGAACATTAACACAATGGTACTTTTTTATATGCATATTCTGTGAAGTAACCTGCAGAGGAAGAACTATTTGGAAGGCCAAACGCGCGTGATGGTAAGTTGATAACCAATTGCTGGCATGCACCATGCTAGTCATGAAGACTGCACATGAAGCTTCATCATTTACTGCATGCGCTCGCTCTAGCGTCCCCTGTTCTCTCTACCATCACTTTCCACCCCACGAGCTTCGAAACCTACTTCCCTACAGGATATTGTGACGTACGACGCAGACTCTCTCTTTGTCAAGTGCGAACGTATCTTTATGCTCGCGGGAGAGTATGCTCCATCTCGTGATCCTGTTCCTAGTGTGTGGCTAGACGCCGTTGAGAAAGTCGGTCTCCTTGGGTGGTTGCAGAGAGTAAAGGACATTTTGCGCACTACTGCTCCTAACCTTTTGTCTGCCATTGATAACTACATGTCTCACGTGTATAAGATCATTGCCGACGCACAAATAACAAACGGCGGGCTTGTGATACTTCTGCAGGCCGAGAATGAGTACTCCATGTTCGAGGGAGAGGCATTGGGTCTAGATAGACAGTACATGCAATACTTCATCGATAAAGCTCGCGATGCTGGTATCGTCGTCCCTATAACTAGTAACGACGCCAACAACAACGGTTACAATGCTCCGGGAACTGGCTTGGGCGTCATCGATATCTACGGTTATGACCAATACCCCATCGGAGTGGGGTGTTACAATTTATACGACTGGCCGGCTGGGTAGTTGAACGACAGCTACTGGAATGCACGCCTTACATTAAGCCCGAGCACTCCACACCTCATCACGGAATTCCAAGCTGGAACATCCAGTGGATGAGGCGATCCTGGGTACAAAAATTGTACCCCAGTTAATAACGCGTAGTCTTCAAGCATATCTATGCTTCTGGTGTCAAAAGCTTAGCCTCTACTCCATCGGAGGTGGCACGAACTGGGTAAACCTAGGATACCCAGACTTTTATGCTAGCTACGACCTTGGAGCTATAATTGCTGAGGAAGGCACTGTCACCCGCGAGAAGTATTCCGAAGCCAAATCGCAAGGCCAATTCTTCAAGGTGGCACTAGCTACTACCCTTCACGGCCTGTCAAATCAGATTCAACCACGGTGTTACCACCCAGCCTATGAATATGTCCACTCGCCGTATACCTCAGCCAAGCACCCGATGGAATTGAAACAAGCTCCTACAAAGGTGACGTTTCAAGCTTTATTCCATGACATACATGTCTATCGATGAGTTCGGTATTAACTGCGCGAATTTCTATGGTAGCCTGCCGATTCGGAATTTCACTTTTCAGCTTCTATCAGATCTACCCCCGAGCAATTACCTCATGCGTGGGGAGCACTTTGGGTTTTACCAGGCTGGGACATACGGACAGTCTCAGTTTTACATCAACTGTGCACAATTGACCGTCATAGGAGACGGCATTGGAGCTCCCAGTCCCACGGTCAAGATTCCAGGGGTTTATAATGGATATGAACTTGGTATCCTTGTAGATATTGGTAACCATGTTCCAACAAGCTATACTGCTCCTGGGCCTGCGAAGTGCCTCAGTAAATGTGAGGATGGAACACCTAATCTCGTCGGACAGGTCAGTGATGGTGACTGCAGAGCGTAATTCCACAATTTACACTACATCTTGCCATCCTTCAGCAAATGCCGAATCGAGTGTTATAGTTTTGTCTGATCCTGTTAGGAGGGCCTTGTTAGCTAAGAACTCAACTCATTCATTTTTAGATTAAACCTTTCCTCAATGCACCTTGTCCTGGAAGGCCTTGAGTGCCAATGTACCTACTCAGTCTACCCTTGAATGTGTTATGGGTTCAAGTAGTTGACCTCCCTCTGTATGGCTTACCTGTGCTACATCATCGCTCTTTATTAGAAGCACTCAACTCATTCTATGATTGTTCTGTGTTCGTATAAGCGAAGCACACTTATGAGCCTTGTTCGTATCCTCCGAAGTCTGGGTTGTCAGGCCCGAGCCCGAGCTATACAAGAATTTCTCACTATCCTCTATTGTTGTACACGCGAGTCTTGGCTTGTAGAGACTTTATACCCATTCTTTGTAACTTCAGAGAGAGAGGTGTCTATCGACTTCTGTGTACTGTATACGTCAAGGGAGCATATAATTGAAGTTCAAGAATCCCTCTTACGAATCTAGCAGCGCCAAATGACCGGGACTCATTCTTATATGCGATTGGGCAGAGATACAGACCATACTAGGTTGAGAATCAAATGATCTTATCCAGATTGTTATATCTGATGGTTCATCTTATTTTTCGGACACTCTGGGAAGCTAAGCAATGAACTCACAGACTCTTATGCGGATGCGGATATTAGAGGTGCGGGCTCTGTCAAGGAAAAGGGACTTATGAGCTTCAAGGTGATTGACAAGAGCAGGCCAGACTGGAACTTTTGCAAAACATCTCTCAGTGGAAGCAATGCTACATCCATTCATCTATGTTTCCCTCAGACTAACGTCATATCCTCCGACCTAGTATCTGGAACGAATATCTACGCTATAAACTAGCAATCGTGTGATGTTGATTCTTCTCATATTCAACCGTTGAACTATCCGGCGAATGGTTAATCCTACATACCTTGCTTATAAATCCATTGGTATGGGTGAGAGGATTCTTAGAGGATCATTTGTCTATGAATGGATCGGATATGTTATTTTTTAGTGCCGGGGTCTAAGATATCCGTCTTTAAATTACTCGCTCTTGACCTTAATGTTGAATAGGGACGGCAAATTTATTTAGCTTACCGATCACAGCATTCAATAGAGATTATCCTGAGTACGGTTGCATTGATTCCCGTGTATAATCGTGTCCCTCCCTGTCAAAGAGAGAAGGAACAAACACAACCACTACCTGCCTCCACTTTCTACCTTCATGTAAAGCTTCAGAATTCCCTCAATGTTTACCAACCGCTCGTGGGGCTTTAGTCATAGAAGGAGGGTCTTCTCCCTATCGTGCTTTCCAAAGAATGCCCCGAACAAAACCGTTGTCACGGCCATGACGCCCGCCAATGACGAATACATGATAACCAGATGAGGGTCCTTGGTTATTGGCGTAAAAGCCATGGCCAGGCAAGCTCCAACTCCAGCGGTGGCCATCCCCACCGATTGAACCATCGATTTCATCTTCTTTGGGGCTTGGTTGTAGGCGTATTCTGTCCCCGTGGTGAAACAGAAGATTTCCGCAATTGCACTGAGGACGTAGATTGGCGTTTGCAGGAACATGGAGATTTGATTGGGAATCTGGCCATGATCTGACTCCGGGCACGTCAGGGGATGGTTGTAACAAGGGCCCGTGGAGTAGACTAATTTCTGCAGGATCGCGGTGTAAACCATAGCGAGGGTGAGAAATAGGAATCCCATGGCAATCCGGGCCATGGGCCCGAATCGAATCCTGCGCCGGGTCAAGAAAGGTATAGACCCTTTGAGGCCACTGGAGTCAGGATAATGCTGGCAATAGGGTTGGGTGACTTGATGGTGTCGTTCGGAACTCCGGAATTAACCATCTGTCCGGCCTGGGAAATGAGGTTATTGAAGGTTTGATTCAGGCACAACCAATGAACGGGAAAGAGGAGACTGAAAGAGGATATCATGTCAGTTGTCCATGCCTTTAAGTTGACATATTCACACTGGGGGCGTACAAAACCCGACATGCGAGTAATCCACTCTTCAACTCGTCAATGAATGTATCGGTCCAGGGCACCTGTCGGTGGTGCTTCTCTTGTTGTTTTTCTGGCTTGGCCTCGTCCATCTAAACCCCTTCGCGTATACCATACACCATTGCTCTACTGGCTTGTGGCAGCACAGAGCCACTTGGTGGGCGTTGGACTGATCGCGGGAACAGTTGGCATCTATTTCTCTGGCGTCGGTGTAAGGCATCACTTACCCAGCGTATGTCGCCACGCCAGCAATGGCACAACCGATAGAGCCATCATGCACAAGGGCACCAGGTACGCGACCCAGTATCCAACATACTTCTCAAGAATTGTGGTCATCAGGGCCGACAGTCCACCCACATTCACCATCCTAGCCCGAGGTGTCAACAGTGCTAGATGTCGAAACGAGGCACGAGAACGAAATACCAGTAGTACACATTGTAGATATATTGAATTGTAAGCTCTCGATCTGTGATGAGCTTTTTTCCGTTCTTTAGTACCTTGACCTTGGGGTTTATTTCAGTGTACTGCTCCGCTATGGCCGGTCAGCTCGAAGAGGTTGTCAACTCCAGGCAACTGGTGCTTCCATTGTGACATACCGATAAATGAAGCGATGGAGGATCGCACGCCTCCTGAGCCTGGAGAGATGAGCACGATAGCGGTGGCTAATCCACCTTCTGCGGCACCGGCTTGAACGGCGCGAGGAAAGGAGGTCCCGAACAAAATCACAGAGCCGCAGAGTTGGAGGCTGTCTGATGATTAGCCTTGACGAGCGTGGTAGCAATTCAATCAAGATCATACAGAGCAGAGACCAGAATAGTTCTATAGCGACCCAACCACATATCAGCCATGACTGCTGCTGGGATCGTTGCGAGATAACCGGCAGCCATCATCGCGTTCACAATATTGGTTGCCATCGCTTCGCGCAGGCCCAGTACGCCGGGAATCTTGCTGGAAGGAGAATGCTGGATGTAATTCTTTGCTTGAGATTAGAATTCCTTGTCTAGCTTCAGAGTCAATCAACAGAAAGACTCGTGCAAAGGGGTGGTCGGCCCATACCAGGCGAAACGCTCGGCAGCTCCCACGAACGCGATCAACCATACTGGGAAGGATACGTCGTCTACCACAGGAAGTAAATCTTCTTCGTCATGCGCACTTACTACCGTTTGAAACTGCTGTGGATCCCCTTTACTTTCATTGGATGTGGCCACTTTCTGTCCTTCGATATCGTCTCCTGTGCTCATTGTGTCTGACGGAAGTCGCTATGCTTGCAGCTTGGTACCGGTGGAAAGTAGAAATCAAATCGAAAAGGACAGATGGAATCAGGAGGCATTTGGTTGAAAGAAATAAGCCAAAAGATTTTGGCCGCATATCCATAGACTTAAGAAGTAACTAGTATGAATCCGTGATGTATTTATTTCATTCCGATAGGGCTCGGAATACAACCCCAGATAACATATGGTTCGTCCCGAGAGCGGAGTAAATCTGCGATTAGTAACCGGCAGGAACTCCGACTCTTCTTCCACCTCCTTCACCATATTCACCACCGACAAGCTGGGAATACGAGAATAAGGCGATGCTGGATTATAGATCTAACCACCATGAAGAACATTTCTAGGGACATGGTCCGGAAAAATGGTAAGCTAGTCTCCTGTGAGCCGTGTCGCATCTCCAAAATCCGGTGTGACCATCAACAACCGACGTGTAGACGATGTGATATTAGGGGTTTAAGTTCTAAGGTATGTACAAACTCCTTTGATTTTCAAATCCGATCTGAATCTGGACACGAACCCAGAGCCTGTAAGTTGCGGACTGACAGTACCAGTGCTACTATCATCCGGCCCCTTTAACTCGACCACGGAAGAAGAGACAGGCACCTCGCAGCGTTTCTCCTGCCAACCCATCGCGCGAAGATGAGGTCTTCGATGTCTCTTCCAGCCGGGGTGACAGCATCGCACCAACTGGGCCTCAGATGGGCGTGACGTCTGCCTCCCAGCCAACTTACTTGGGATCCACCAGCTTTATATCTGCATTTGACCATGGTCAACAAGATATGTGCCTCTCAACACCGAAAACAGCACATGCATCCACCCTGCGCAAGGCATGGAGTGCCGACTTCACTCACGTGTTTCCCCGACTGGTGCAGCTTCTGCGTCCCCTGAGGCTCTATGAAGATTTAGTGACCGACAAATACTATCGAAGCTCGTTCACAGTCATCCCAGCTCCTCTTGTCCTTACTCCCTTAAGGCTGCTTCGAGATTACTGGGACAGGGAGAGATGGCCGCACGAGGGTTTAGGATCCCAGATCACTCAGAACACGGCTACCCAATCGATCAAGGTGGAAGCGAACATGACAACGGACCGGTTTTACAATTTGTTCACGGGTGCGAATCTGCGATGGGAGTTTGTCGGTATCATCTTCGCTATGGCGGGACTCGGTGCCAGCGTGTCGTCTTCCTCCCCGTTGTTATCTCTGAATGGCAAGGATGAAATCAGTTCAGACGCCTTTACCATGGAGATGGCAGCTGCAAGTCATGCATGTCTTGAAATCTGCAGGCAGTACGACAATGTGAATGACTTGGTGGTTTGGCTGAACTACGCGTATTTCGTATTGGCATCAAATATAATGGGAGAGACAAGTAATGCCAATGCACTCTATAGCGCAATGCACAAGGCTAATAGAGAATAGGTCATCAGATTTACACCCAATTTGGGGACCTTGTCTCCTGCATCCATGCCATGGGCCTACACCGTCCACATTCTCCTGAGTCCTCCATTCCCTTCTTTCTCTCGCAGACTCGCAAGAGGGTTTTTGCAGCATCATATCGCACCGACAAGAATCTTGCTACTTTCCTGGGAAGACCGCCTCGACTTCCCTACCATTACTGCGACGTGGGACTACCCTTGGATCTCGATGACTATAGTCTCGTCCTGGATAACCTTTCCCTCGACAAGGCTGTCAGGCAACTGACATCGGATGGGTGGGGCACGTGCAACGGTGGTCTTCGCCCTGCAACAGTCATCCGGCTGCGATACATGATTGCGAGGTTGCGAGAGCAGGTGATGGAACTGTCCTTGGGGCGGGACTCGGTTGGTTCTAGACAGAATGAACTTCAGTAAGATGAACGGCGTAGACTTCTCTCTCAATACGTGGAATACTAATATGCTTATAGCATTACTTATCAAGAGTGTAAGCGATTGTGGGATAAGGTTCCCAATGAGTTTCACTACAGCAAGCACACCTGGGAGGTTCTAGGCCCGCACCTGTCCATAGTAAGTCTGGTTATCCATCTGGAATACCTCTATACGGTGTTCCAAGTCGAGCGTATTCGTTGCAGTGAGAGTCTCGATGCCATGACCGATCTTCTAGACTCGGCCATGCAGATAGTCTCGGTAGTCACGGACTTTACAAGGCAACGCGATCAAGAAGGCAGCATTCGGGAGCAGTACACGTGGATTGTAAGTCATTGTAACCTGTTTCCATGTCTATCCCCTATCCTCTAACCTGTCGGGGTCAACTAGTTTCTCTTTTATGCTCTCCCGGCGGCAGGCGTTGTTGCTACCGAACTCCATCGCTGTACGGTGTCCAGGGTGCCACTACCATGTTCCATTCCCAGGTCCAGAATCATCCGTAATCTAAGCTTACTTGTTTCCTGGTTCGAAAGTGCTAACCCACCGAACAATAGCACACACCAGGCGTGTGTGGAAGTCACAAAGGCCATGATCAAGCTCTTAGATGATACTTTGGATTACCCGTCAGGTGGTCAGATGGCAGATGGACCACAACCCGGCACAGGCAATCGGCCTGCACCAAACAACAGTGATCGAGTCGGGGATAGTTCCCATTTGATCGGGATGTCCTTAAATGCCCACGAACAAGATGAGACAATACCGAACGTGGATACTCTTGAAACCAGTGAGGACTTCTTAAACTGGCTGGACGAGTTGGGGTTGGACACCAGCGTGCCTGAGTTCTTTCGGTGGCAGTAGATGCATTAGCCATCACCGAGTTCTACGTAAGCGCTGTACGACAGGATATGTAGGCACGTTGATTAGATATGTTCTTTCACTATTGTCCAATACAATAATGCTAGGTTCGACGGCTTCAGTCTCCGTGGGAAAGGTCCAAACGGTGTCGTGCTGTTGGTCAGCATGGGACTGCGACTGGCTGGGGCTGAGTATAACCCGTCCAGAGAAAAGGCATTGCTCTGATGAAATCACTGCGGATTCTATGTCTCTGTTAATTGACATTAAATTGAAATTGAGGCTATGATCAATTGTACCTCATCAAGTCAACCCTGCTCTAACCAACATATGGATAGCCCAACATCATGCAGCAGTCATTCAATCGTGTGACGCCAGTCCCGTCGAATAATAGCCATATTACGCAAATGACCTCCTCGTACCTTCTCCGAACGGATCAGAGAGAAATCCCATGGTTGGTGCGTCCGGACCCGGCACAAAGTCTCCTTTGGCAAACAGCTCTCGTCGCAAGAGGTTATCCATGATTCCGGATGCTCTTCCCTGAACGTCTCTGCAGGGAGATGTGAGGACTCCTCCTCGCTCCAGAATAACTAACATGAGTGCACTCTTGACGCCGCTATTGACCCCATGAATGTGGAATTACTTCTAAAAATCAAGAATATTTTATCTTTAGAATTAGCATATTACATATAGACTTCAAAGGTGCAATCCTCGTTATCTTGATATAGTAAGAGTCACTTAGCCTATCCTTTTAGCTCTCTATGGTAGTCATTTGAACACGTTGCTTGGTTGTGATACCTGGTTATGCACATAATGATAAGGCACAGCACCTTCGGCATAGTATGTATACTAGTCAGGTGATCGGGGAGAGTTCAGATGAGATCATTCCTCTCCTCTCTCCTTTCAAGTTTCATCTACCCTACGCTGGATAAATCTTTCGTTTTTCAATCAGGAAAGCGGACAATCCTTGTCAATAGATATTGCAAAAGCCTCTCGGTTGCTATACTACTTTGCGTCTTCGCAATGTCTCTCCTCAATCTTCCAAATGAAGTACTCCTTCTGATCATCGAAACCCTATCGAGTCAGAAGGACATTCTATACTTTTTGATGACGAGTCGCCGAATCTATCATATTCAACAAGTGGATCCGCTCTACAAATTTAATATCAAGTTTGGTGGAAGCTCATCCCTGCGATGGTACTCACGAAAGGGTTATACACTACCCATAGAGGCACTGCTCAAAAGGGGCGCTGATCTGGAGTGCACAAATGAGCGTGGTTGGACACCACTGATATATGCCGCTCTCTATGGGCACGAGGAGGTGGTGAGATTATTGCTTGAGAAGGGTGCTGTTCTAGAGTGCACAGATGAGCGTGGTTATACACCACTGATATATGCCGCTTCTTTAGGGCATAAGGATGTGGTTAGACTATTACTTGAAAATGGCGCTGATCTTGATAATGATGATCATCCGTATGGGCGCACACCAGTGATATGGGCTGCTATGAATGGGCACGAGGATGTGGTCGGACTACTGCTTGAAAAAGGTGCTCGTCTTGATCTTGTCGATAATGAATATCATCGCACACCAGTTATATGGGCAGCCAAAAAAGGAAACGAGGGTGTCGTTAGGCTGCTACTTGAAAGGGGTGTTGACCTTAGCCACGGAGATGGGCAAGGTTACACACCATTAGCATGGGCTGCTATAGAAGGACATGAGGGAGTGGTCAGAGTATTGCTTGAAAAAGGCGCTGATTTCAAGAACAAAATTGGAGGCAGCCGTACACCAGTGTTATGGGCTGCCAAAAGAGGACACGGGGGAGTGGTCAGAGTATTGCTTGAAAAAGGTGCTGATCCCGAGGAGAAAGATTCACTCGACCGTGCGCCACTAGCATGGGCTGTTATGAAAGGACATGAGGATGTGGTCAGACTATTGCTTGAAAAGGGTGCTGACCTCGAGACTGAAGAAAAGTTCAGTTATACACCACTAGCATGGGCTGTTCTAGAAGGACATGAGGGTCTGGTCAGACTATTGCTTGAAAAGGTGCTGATCCCAAGCACAGAAGCTTTGACGGCAGTACACCAGTGGTATATGCTGTCACAACAGGACATGAGGGTATACTTAGGCTGCTACTTGAGAACGGTGCTGAGCTGTGGTGTGTATCTAAACGGGGTCACACCATATTAGCAGAGGCTACTATTCATGGACGTGAGGATATGGTCAGACTATTACTTGGAAAGAGTGCTGATCTCGAGCACAAAGATATCGAAGGATGTACAGCAATGATGCGGGCTGCCGAACGAGGACACGAGGGTGTGGTCAGGCTACTACTTGAAAATGGTGCTGAACTTGAGCACAAAGATAACGAAGGATGTACAGCAGTGATGCTGGCTGCTAAAGAAGGACACGAGGGTATAGTCAGGCTACTACTTGAAGGGGGTGCTGATCTTGGGCACAAAGATGACGAAGGATCTACAGTAGTGATGTGCACTGTTCTACAGGGACATGAGGGTGCGGTTCATGTAATCAGGCTACTGCTGGAGGGGGGTGCTAATCTACACTGTGAGGATAAGGATGGCAACACACCACTGATAATCGCTGCTGAGGATGGATTCCAGGATACAGTTAGGCTCCTGCTTGAATATGGTGCTGATCTGGAGTGCAAAAACCAGCATCGCGAGACGGCACTTGCACGTGCTCAAGAGAAAGGGCATCAGGAGGTGGTCAGTCTGCTGCTTGAACATGGCGCTAAGCAAGAGTAATGTCTATAACTACACTTGCAAATATCATCATATTCTCCCTTATATATGTATCAAAAAGTTGTGAATCCCTCAAATGCATCATATCCCCTTGAACCGGCCCCCAGTTGAGCAGGACATAAATCTGTTGATCGCGGTAACACCTCCTCAGATCCTCAACCACCCAACGACAGATTTGCCAATATGCCACTGTTGCACCAGCTAATCACCTGCACCATGAAGCTTTCCAAGACGGGTTGTCTGTGACAATCGAACGGGCCAATGAACCCTGTTGCATGGGCACTGATGAACACCACAATACCATTTTAACCGTGGTGAAATCGAATGTTTCAAATACTGGGTTGGAGGTGCAGACACCTCATCGGCAGAGGACTGGGGGAGACTGAATCGGCGCTTCTAACAGTCGAGCATTTAGCGTTGTCGAGTGAGCAGTTCATACAGTTAAAATAGGAAACGCAGATACTGTCTCTCCGGCATGGAGTGGAACTCCGGTAAAGTCCCTTGGGAAGCCATGATATCGACGACGGTGCCCTTGCTTGTAGAATGGACTGTGGAGATGGATGAGAGCAAGTCTGGCTGCAATGTGAGTGAGACACGATGCCCAACCTCTCCGCAGGACTTGCTAAGAACGGAATTTGTTAGTGGCTATTTATATGCTATATTGGGGTTACATGGCGGACCGTGGCTGTCAGTACTCTAGATATGAATATTGGACATTCGGAATAGAATCCGATAACTTCCACTCCGCAACCAAGAACTACACGAAGTATACTAGTAAAGTAACGCCTAAACGAGACTCGCGAAGAGTGAAGAGTTATACAAGCGTCTGTTATTGAGCTACATTGGAGTTATGGGCATACGTCATGTTAGTTCGGTACTTTCGGTGGTTATAAGAAGACCGGCTGAGTGCATTATTCTAGGCAGCTCTGACAGATGACAGCAGTAGCCCTAACTAAGAAGGTTATTTTGATGAAAGAGCGCCTGATTCGGCAGGCCTCGGTCCAGCGTTACTAATACGGAGTGAGTAATTGATTGATACACAGTCATTCCGAGGGAAGACGGAATAGATACATCTTAGGGATAGATTCAAGCCTGTCGCGTTTGGTCGGAATTTGTATGACGAAGGTCAAACTCTGACCACCAGGATGCAGCCAACTGCTTGGCAACGTGGATCGATACCATTCACTGACTGCATGTTCGGTCATCAGAATGCTGCCATCTTATATGACTTCAGTAAACCTGATGTTGACCATGCTCAACGAACAACGATGTTCACGCATTTTCCTTGTGATTTTCAAGTAAGTCTACGCGCAGCACCATCAGGAGTCAACAGGCCGCCAAGGCATTAACCAAGTGCGCTTCCACTAACTCCACATGTAGGCCAGGATCTTCCCGTTGCCCCCACTGGGTTAAGACAAGAACGGATGTAACATTCCCTTGGAGACAAAGACTGGAACTGATCCCTGGAGTCGGCTGTTGGAGCATCTGTGTGTTGCTAGATTTCCGCAGTTTGTTCTAGTAGATCCCTCCCTTCCAGAGAAGAATCCGCGAGCGTCTGCGCTTCCTGTATGGCCAGAAGAGGTCATCGTACCGACGATGTGGGCATAGTAATATCGACGGAGGGTCGTAGATGAAATGAAACGGAAGAATTGAAGGTTATCTATGTGGTATTAACATACTCAGATGAAGTAAACACCAGTGCTTGAGATCACATGCCGCGGGCGAACTCTGGTCACATCCTAGGATTTTTACGGCCATTCAATGATCTTACTAACTATCGGTATAAATAGACTCTACTAGTAAATACTACCTGAAAGCCTTTGTTCTTTACTTGTTCTTTCTTGTTCCCACCCACATTCAACCATCCAACACTAAAACTTGACAAAATGTCCTCGAACAACTTCCGTATCACCGAGCATACCGTACCTGGTTGTCACATTCGGGAATATGCTGGCAGTACTGCTGGTCGCCAGGAAGACGTGCTGCGGCTACATGTCAAGCAGTATACGCCTCTAAACCCACCAGAGCCGCTCTCCCCAGAGGCCGTTACGATCACGGTGTTGGCCTTGCCAAGGTATATCCATGATTACTCGCCGTGGTCCCCTCCCAAGGTTAGCTAGTGCTAAACTGACTACAGGAATTGTATGAGCCGCTGTGGAATGAAATATTACAACGCGCCGAGCGAAATAGTTTCCAGATTCGCAGCATCTGGGTTGCAGAAGCGGCAAACATGGGAATGAGCGCTATTTTTAATGAAGACAAGCTTAGTATTGGTTGTAAGTTCCACAACATTCCCAGGCAGCTGTTGAGCTGGGATTTAACTCCTTTTTTTGGTCTGTTAATATAGTTTCCTGGATGGACCATTATTGTGATCTTCTCTTTATGATCAATTACTTTCGTGACGAGATGCCCCGGCCACTGGTTGGACTGGGCCACAGTTTCGGAGGAAACATCATGTACGTTTGAAATCCGTGTACTTGACTCGATGCGAGACAGTCTAACATGACTTCGACTGACCTAGAACTAATTTGGTCTTTCTATATCCGCGGCTCTTTACTACTCTTATCCTCTTGGATCCGGTGATCCAATTGAACCCTCTACCCATGGGTTTTGGATCCGACCCCCTAAGTGCTATTAATTTTACATTATACTGTTAGGACGTCTGGCTAAATTGTCAAGCTGCTACGGAAGTCTATAAAGAGATGTTCCCTAAGATGGACCCCCGCTGTGTGGATCGCACGACGAAGTTTGGATTTCGTGACCTCCCAACGGAACTGTATCCCGAGTCCTTGGAAGGGAGTAATCCTGCCAATCCACCTGTGACTCTAACTACTTCTAGGTACCAAGATATGATCGCTCAGATACGTGAAAACTTCTCTGCACGCACACTAGACGGTCGAATTCAGATTGACCGTTCAACTCATGCCGAGATGGACCCCATTGCTGCTTTTTTCCCTATGTATTGCCCGGAGCCACGCGCGACGTTCTTTCGTCTTCCAACCCTTCGACCGTCGATGATATAGGTTCTGGGAGAGAAAAGCTATCTTCGACTCGATGAGGTCCGTGAAGGGATCAAAATATGTGGTCACGGCATTGGAGGGAGTGGAGGAGACTCGCAGGGGAAGGTAAAAGAAGCCGTGATACCAAAGGGCAGCCATCTATTCCCTTTTGAAAATGTGGCCGAGGCCGCTGAAATTAGTTCCGCATGGCTGGGGAAAGAAGTCCAAAGCTTTGCCATTGCGGAGAGGGAGTGGGCTGAGAAGAGACAGTCAATGGATAAGCGCGATCACCTTGTCCTTGGTGAAGAGTGGTTCAAGACTATCAAGCCTCTCGGCGCGTTTCGCTCTGCTAGAAAGCCGGGCAAAGAGCGATTATAGCTTTCCCGTTAGCTCTAGTGGGGTGTACTTGAACCTGACTTCGTTTATTGTGTGGTAGATAGTGGTTAGTGCGGTAATCTCTTCTTCTATGATACATTGCTTCATACAGCTGAAGTTGGTAAGTTCACCTTAGGTTTCCTAAGACTGTTAAACATAGATTGAGAACAGTGGATCTTGCGGAAGAACTAGATAGAACCATAGAAACTAGTACTTCTCTCATTCTTCGTGTTCCCAAGCCCTAAAGCCACTTGTGATTATGTTGTATCGGTCCCTCATTGTCTACAGTGAAGTTATCCCAGATTTTGTCTCCGCCCTCAGGATGGAGTCCCATCTTATTCAGTTCCTGGAGCAAGTCAGTGCGTGGTCAGGAAAAGCACAGTATCTTAGAGCACAGTTCACTGCATGACTTTGGGTTATGCTGGTCTTCTAGCGATTCTCACCGGATACTACTTGTCGGCATATAAGAGGTGGGCATCATGGTAACCTACAATGATAAGACCAAGAGGAAGGCCTAGCAAAGCCTAGAAAGTTAAGACAGGGAGCATGAAGAAGAGCAAAATTCCTAATTCATATGTTAGAAATATCCAACCGGGGTTGGGTATCAAATGAACATGAAAAAGAACAGTTCCTTCATACTGAATCTCCCGTATATGCCAGTCCCATGGTGCTTTGTGTAGATATAATATAAGTTATTCTACTTCTTATATAAACCATACTGCACTGCAAGACAGCTCAGAATATTTAATATAGCTGTGGTAGCTATAGCAAATCCCTCCTGTTGCATATTATTTTATCTTTGTATTATCAGGTTAGACTTCCATTTTATTCGAGTAGTAGAAAAGTTTCCTTGAATTCTTCATGCGTCCTCGAGTACCAGGAATTCTAATCTATGATCCCACCAGCAGCATACCAGGGCCAACAGGAGAGCTGATAGATTAGCTGCAAATGGTATCCGGATGCACAGCACTATGTATCTCGCGATTGTCCGTAAATCCACCAAATTTCCCTCCCCAGCTGCTGGATGACATTGGTGTTTTCGCTAATAGGCCACTCGCGGCGAGGGGTGGCGATTGCACGTCCGAGAGAGCAGATTCCCCTATCGGAGTTTAGTCACAATGGTGAAGGCAGGCAGGATAAAGGACACCTTCCATACACTTGTAAGCCCTGTCTGTCAAGGATAACCTTACTGGGGTCCCCCAGGGTATACGCCCGGCCCCGTTGCCTCAGTTCCCTGCCGAAGCCTCCGGGATTAGCAATCCGATCCTCACGAACTAGGGCGCAACTGATAGGTTAGTTGGTCTTTACCTACCTAACTATCCGCAGCACTTCGCCTTTGGCATAATCCACCTCCCACGGCTCAAGCTGGCCTTGAAAGAGATCCAGCGGATAACCGGGAAGCCGGGTCATAGCCACGATGTCCAGCACTCCCCCAGGATACTCAAATTCCGGGCCTTGCACATCGCTGCAACGTTCGAGAATGTGTGGGAGGCCCTTCACATCTTCCCCTGCCTCGAGTGCTTTTATCTCAGCCTCGATGGCGGTACGTCCGAGCCGGCAGAAGATGCGCCGGCGTATGTCCACAGTGGCGAGAATGGGGTGTTGCCTACGGTTGTCTCTCGGTTAGCTTCAGCATGTTTTAAACCTTTGTTTTTCAAAGGAAATAGGGAAGATTCTGGAGCTGCACTCAATAAAGAACTTGATGATGGCCTCAAGGCTGTCACTGGCCCTAGTCGCCCAGAACACTGCGCGTCGCTGATTGTAAGAGACGTTCATGCTTTCTCCCACGAGACGGTCCAAACGATACTCTTTAGCACCGACGACATAAACCTTTCCTTCTATGTGCCGCAGTGTCTCTTCCTCCAGTTCGGGGTAGCCCTCAGGTTCAGAAGCCGGTTCATTCATGGTGTCAGGTTTACGGTAGTAGGTATATGAGGCTATGGAGAGAAAAGCGAAAAAGAAAAACGAGGATAATATGAAGGGAGAAGTGTAAGAAGGTAACAGGTGATGTCAGGTGATGGAATTGTGACGATCCAACTGGTTAAGCTGAGTCTATCATTCTCAACCCTAACCCGACAAACCCAGGGACCACCGGCAATGAAGGGCTTTTCAGCCTTCGTCAATTTAAGTGAGAAGGCAACTGGTACTAGCATACTATATCAGCGTCAACGGTATTCCAGAGGTGTACAGAGGTAGAGCAGACAACAATTGTTCAGGGTACAACCGTTGTAACTTTCCACCTATTGAAAAGCGGAGGCCCAGTACCTTGTGCCCGGTATGATAATAAAGGACACGCACTTGAACTCACGTTGAACCAGACCTGATAATCATATCGATGGACAAAGTCTCTATCAGGTAATTCACGGTAGTCATCCATAAAGGCTTAGAGGTGGTGCAATATCAATCTCAATGTTTGTTCAAGGTGCCATTGACCCTAGTCTAAGTGTGATCTTACAAAAGTAGCAAAACATTGAACCAGATTACAATATGATAAAATTCAAAGAAGAAGTGAAGAATAAGAAATAGAAAGGAAAGAAATGTGCATCATACATCCACCACCAAAAAACCTTTAATCAAGAGCATCGATATCAGTTCATGCACCCGTCAATATAGCCAGACCTCCGTAGTTGTGAGACTGGTCCTCACCATTAGAGAGACTACTGGAACTTCCTTCCCTCCACCTTAACCACCGGTCCATCATAATGCTTCCTCGCATATGTCCAATACACAATCGTTGAGATTCCCATCAGTCCCACGAACAACACCGACGCCCAATTAAAATTCTCAGCATTGACATCGTACGCATTGGGCCAGAAACTCCAGAAGAAAGACCAGCTGGCATACACCATGGCCAAGATGTTAACGGGCATGCCAAAACGTCCCAGCGTCCATCGGGAGGGTGGAAGTGGTGGGTTGCAGGAAATACGACGAGCAATAATGCAACCGATAGAGATGAGATAGGTGGCCATCAACGCAGTGGTTGATAAGGAGAGCATGGCGTTAAACGCGACGGTAGAGCCGATGTTGATGAGAGACATTGCCATTGAGAAGAGACAGGTGACAATGATAGAGTTGACCGGGATATGTAGTCGTGGGTTGACCTAGAGAATGCTACGTGTAAGTTATAACGAACAACAACCGGACATCGGACTAGGAACTTCATGGAGCCTACCTCTCCTAGCCAGTTTGAAAAAGGTAGGCCATTATCACGAGCAAAAGCAAATGTCTGCCGCGAAGCCGATGCCAGAGAGCTAATCGTGATCATGACAATCAATACAAGGACAATCACTACAAGTATAGTCGCACCGGCAGTATTGTTAACTGCCTCGCGGAAGACGTGGATAAAAGGGAAACCCGTGGGAGAGTCGAGAGCGCTTTGCACGTCGGGCATACAGAACAAGTAGGTAAGGAGCAGACCAAACGCGAAGGGGATGTTCAGGAGAAACGCCCAGATCATCGACTTTGGAACGATGACGCTGGCATTTTCAATCTCTTCCGCTACCGATATGTCAGTAAGAAGCTCTGTTTGATCTAACAATCCTCACTTACACATGTGTGCGACAGAGTCAGAACCTAGCAAGGTGGAACATGCGTATTAGCTACTACATAAACTCTGATACTCCAAGATGTAGGTCTCACCTAGCACGACAAACATGCAAGATACCTGGCCGACCATGACCGTCCATGAGACAGATGGCCATCCGGACCCATAATCTGTAAACCCAGTGAAAACATCTTCTGCCTTGGCCTTCGGAGCGAGCACAAGCAGGGTGACGATCACGGGAATGAAAGCGAAGAAATGACAAGTAACGAAGATTCCTTCCGCCAGGGGCAGATGCTTCGCACCGAAGATATTGAATAACGACATGCCGATTGCTGCAGCAAAGACAAGCAATGTTCCCTGCCAACGCGCCGGCGTGTAACCGTCGTCGTTCAATGAGATGAGGCCTTGCACTATCGTTCCAGCCAGGTAAGCATCAAGGGCGACGATGCTCTGCCAGGAGATCGTTGAGAGCCATCCTATCACACTCAGTATTGAACATAATGAGGAACATCTGCATGTACTTACCAGAGGCATAACTGAGGAACTTCTGATAGGCCCGAGGAGCGAATTCGGAAACCCACTGCCCAGCATGTCAACAAAGTCCAATGAGTTACTCTTTCTATACGTGACTTACATGGTACTGTCCTCCCGCTGTAGGTGCCCTAGACATGGTCAGATTACAATCCCAAGAGCAGCAACCATGCTTACATGGATGACATCTCTGCCATAGAGAGCACGATGAAGAACTGCCCGCAGTATGCCCATACTAGGGACCAAAACAGAGCAGGTCGTCCACCAGCTGTCAGACCAGGGGTGTTGGATCTGGCTTCGGGTTAGCCTTCGTACTAGATCAAACGTGTAAGACGGGTAGTATACGTCAATAAAATCTCCCATGTCCCCATGACGCAAGTCGTGAAACCGATAGTGCTGGCCATGCGGAAGTTCCTCTAGATGCTGAGTCAGTACTGTCGGAAAACCGTAGACCCCAGATATACAGACCCGTAACTCCTGCTTCTTGCCCATGCGCTGCATATCCCGCTGGTCATTCACGGTGAAGCCTGCCTTAACATCGTCGGACAAGTCGGGGTCAAGAGAACCATTTCTCTCTTCTACATGTGGAGAACGCGCCGAGCCGATATCCTTCAGTTCCAGCTGTCCACTGGATAGCATATTGACGAGAGAGAGAGAGAGAGAGGGCTACAACGAAGGTAAGGTAAAGGGGGGGAGTTGTAGAGAGAGGGTGTTGTTGAGTTTGCTCTTTTTCACATTCTTCTCTGACCGTTCTAGGTTCAAGTCACAACGGGGCTAGTAACATGTACGTAAATAGTGCAAGAGACTACAAGTAACGATGAAGGGTTTTGACAGGGGGCTATAGTGGACCTTTTCTGTTAAGGTTGCGCCAAAACGGTTTTAACAGTCTAGGCCGGCGAGTTAGGGCACGAATGGGCTCACTACCCGTATAACGTTGCATTTAACTACTAATAGATACAGGATCGCCCCGCCACGAATGGGATCTGCCGTGCAAACTCTTCCGAGCCAAGATCCTAGTGACAAATGTGTAACTTTCGTCAAGGTAAGTCTCTTTCTGGCATGGGGGCGATTTCGTTGTGGATTGTCTCTAGTTCCAACAGCCGTCGTTACGACTCCGTGTCGGCTTTTGCATATTGACATAATACCACTAAAGAACAAGAGGAAAGAGATCAGAAAGACAGGAACTTGTATAAAAATGGCATTGAAATGATGACAATCTAGTACAGTTTAAGGTAATGTCCATAGGCTAAGTTCATGCGCCTACTGCCGACGGGACTGGCAGTGTTAGGGGTATTGCAGCTATTACTATACAGATGCAGGGATTAATTCCTTCGGTGAGCATAAACCAAAAGAGTTACATCGAAAAAGGGTCCCTATTCACGTTAATTTCAATCCCACTCGACTAAAACCCAATTGGCACTTTAGTCGTGCGTTGGACCCAGTATCCAACAGTTAACACAGCCCGATGCCGGAGGACCGCACCAGAGAAACTTCACTAGTATAGTTCTCTTTTCCCTTATGGAATGTTGGACGATATCCCCTGGCTCAGAAGAGGCGGCCTTCATAGAAATAGATAATGCTTTCGTCTGGCTCTCCGGGTCTTCATTGCAAGATTGATCCTTTTGCTTGACTCGACTCCGGGAATGTGCGTTCCTGATGTCGTCCGGCAACCCAGATGGAGACTCCTACGTCCAAGTGACACCCGATGACCATAGCGCCTTCATCATTATTGCGGCTCTGATTGGCCTGAGCTGGTCAATTCTCATCATTGGCATCAGGGTGTATCTCCGCTTGAAGCTGAATCCCCCCTTTGGCTTAGACGATGTAGCCGCCGTATTCGGGACGGTAAACATCACATTCTGCAATCTAGTCATTGCCAGCTGACGAGATGATACTCAGATCATCGGGACCGTGCAAACAGCCGTGATTCTCCAAGCCGTACGAAACGGGATCGGTAAGAAAGAAGCTTTGCTCACCGATGATCAAGTCGAATCTGGACTAAAGGTAAGAAAGCCAAGTATCTGTGGACCAAGTTACTTGGACGACTGACTTTGGCGTTCTGTTAGGGCATCTACGTCGCCTGGCTCCTGTATCCCGTCGTCGTCTGTTCGTCCAAGGTCTCAATCTCCCTCCTCATCGCGCGTCTTACCAGAACGAAACTCCATCTAAAAGCGAGCCAACTTCTGACTGGATTCATCCTTCTCTGGGGAGTCATCTCGCTGTTCCTGATTGCATTTCAATGCAAACTTCCCATGCCATGGAACGTCGGGGCAGTAGATCATTGTGGCAGCATGGTATGATCATTGTCTTCACCGAACAAGGGCCATATCTAACAATGCTATCAGTTTGCCCAATGGACGGCAGTTGAGGCGGGAAACATCTTCATTGAGCTTCTCCTTCCATGCATGGTCATTCTAATGGTGTGGGATCTACGCGTGGCCTCAGCGACCAAGATAACCGTGGTGATGGCCTTTTCGCTTCAGTTGCTGTACGTATCCATGATCTATAACCTGTCACTACTAACCGTCATAGAGCAACAATCCCCATCATTGTGCGTCTCGTACTCCTCCAGCAAAGCACGACAGCAGACAATGCCGCCAACCCGACGTTCACAATCACCGACACCGTCGTGGTTACAGAAGTGGCAATGCACTTTTCCCTTATGTCGGCCACATTTCCGTGCCTTCGCAAGTTCCTCCAGGTATTCGACTTGAACATGGGTGCCACAACGCACATGGACTGTGAGCCAGGTGGCACTTACTACAGTCGGTCTCGCTCGGCAGGGAGCTATGCGCTCCAGTCGATGGAGCGAGGTTCCCGAGTGGGAAATGAGGAGCTGCCTGGTGCAAAATCTCGGTTTAATTCCAGAGGGCAATGTCAGACGGTCACAACAGTATCGGGGGGCTTGAGTGATGGGGTCAATACACAGAAGTCGCATCAGAATCGTGCCCTTGACGATGCTGAGATGAGGAGTATCGACAGTGATGGAAGTCAGCATGCGATTATCAGGCGGACGCAGTGGGAGGTTAAGGTGGAGTGATTTACTGCGTGTTTTGGTGGCTGGTGACTTCGATTTGGTAGAAGCGTTATGATATACTCTTAAGGCTCTTTATAACATATCAATTGCAGTGATGAACTTGTTCTCGAAGCTTGTGTATATGTAGACCGAGTGGAGTTTATCTAATCGTACAGCACCAACACATCTACAATCGAAGTAATAAGGTCTATAGCATAGAGAGATATCTGATTATGTTCATTTTTATATTTCCTGTCAATAAAGATGACCAATTGCTGTGAGAAGTATTTTGTCCTTTGGTACAATCGCCAAAATGGGTACTATACAACTCTCGACAAGCTGGGACGATATCACAAATGTTACCAAGTCTTCCAAAGCTGAATGATGTTGAGCTCATGTACTATATAATAGTGCACATGCCTTGGAACACGTTAATAAGCGGCAAGTCCGGATGTTAAGAAGAGAGTAAGTTAGCTTTCCTGGTTTATACCCGATTCTGCGATCGATATTCGACGGCGGTTAAATCGAACACATATAAACCATTCGATGCGGTTCATCTGAATACCGCACATGAAACGACTTTCAATGCTTCTGCACGCGAGGAGCAATACTCTATATAACGAGGCCTAACCCTTGTCGTCCCTTCGTTTCAAAGGGAAACATCCACGGCTTGAGAAGTATCAAGAATATATGGCAACTTGACTGGGCAGAAAACATATGCACTGGATGCGTCCAGAAATATGTGAGGTCTCTAGAGCCAGTAAGCCCTTCGTATGAATATTGACCTGCTCCATCCTTGTATCAATGGTAAGATGCATATCAGCAAAGACGAGAGAGTTCGCTCCGCCGTAGCCCGAGTCTAATTCAAGATCACCATGTGCAGATTGTGGTCTTAACAAGTCCTTTGAGTGAAGGACAAAAAGTAAACGCGTTACTTTCCGGCGGATCTTACTAGAAAGATGTATCTCTGTGAAGCGGGTAATGAGACTTTTAGTGCGTACAATTCTTGCCTTACCTTTACCTGCTTAGCTGGTCATGATTTAAGCCTTGCTGCAATTGTTGGTGATGGGACCCGACACCATTCCCAGCACACGAAGCGTTGGTGCCCGTGCTTGCCGATGTATATGAGACGCCAAGATGATATCTTGGTTCGACTGGTACGTCTATCGAGGCATGAGAGTAATGGAGTGATCCCGCGAAGGACAATTTGCCTCAGGCACGCCCAAAGGCGTGTATATGAAGTTGATCCATAACCGTTCAATGGCGCGGGAATCATTCGAAATCCCCTTCAATGTAGTGGCCTGGCCGTCTGGAACGCACCCTTGACCATGATGTCGTTTGGGCCTCGAGTTGAAAAGCGTTCGGTGACCATCAATCGAAGCGGATTTGCTGCTCCAGAGCTTGTCATTACCCTGATAAAGGAAACACATCGATCACTCACCGACCAAAATCACACGGAGCAAACTGAGCTGTCTGTGAGGTTAGCTTCATCCAAATGCCCATCACATGATGAGTCTACGTCGGCGCAAAGAAACGGAGTCAATGGATAAACAGTAGGTCATGAAGCCTACAATATGTATATGCAAAACACGTTATGTACAGGGGATCGACTGTGCATCAAAAGGGTATGAGAAAATCACAATCAACCATGGCCCAAAAACCAATGCAAGACAACAAACACGATAAGAGATACATAATGGCATAAACATGTCGGACATCACATTCTTATCATCCATCAGCCTCCGGGGGAATCGACAGATGGCTCATAAGAAAAAGGAACCATAACACCGTTGCACCGTGTCCACCAGGCACCTGGGGAGGTCGAAAAGAAGAAAACAGGCATGTCAATGCAGATAAAGCAACAAATCTATCGCAAAATGCCCACGGGAATCAAGTTTCTATGGTAAATCCGGAAAGGAGCTCCTCAAACGAGCTCAACGAATAGCGTCAGTTTGGAATTGCGTTGGATGGCCGTGTCGAGATCGCTGTCGCTGACCAGATCCACATAGGCGCCCGACGGCTCGTCCTTGTATTGCACCGCGATTTCATTGTTGATCTTCAGGCGATCCATGAGCTTCTCCCGCAGCTGCTGAAAGCTAATGTCGTTCGGGACCCGAATCGCGATGAGATCGCCCTGGAAGGATACCTTCACTTTCAATGCGCCGCTGCTCGAGCTGGAGACCTGCGTCAGAGAGCTGGCCTGTCGGTTCATCGGGGGAGGCATGCCGTTGCCCTGCGATATCGACGCCTGGGCGCGCTGGTGCGAGTTACGGTCGTGCGAAGGGTTGATCTGGGCCTGCGAGGACTGGCGGGAAGCGCTGCGGGGGGGCTCATGCGCGGAGTGGTGCGACCCACCGGAGAACCGCGCATCTTCTCCAAACGCGCTGGGGTCGATCTCGAAGTCGCCTGCACGAGGAGCAAACAATTCCCGGACCAGCTGACAACGAGAGATGTGAGGAGGCATGCTAAGCAGTTTCCGAATATACTCGTCCAAGTTCTGGCGGCGGCCGTTGGAGATCGCATCGGTAACGTGGGTAACGGGGCCGGGCATGAAGGGCAAGGTCCGTGGCTTGCCTCGGTTCCCAGCCTCTTCTTCAAACTGCGTCAAGAGCGCGATCTGAAAGTCATAAAAGTCATGATAGTATCGGGAGAGCTCCCAGCAGCGACCGTCCTCCATCTTCGCCTCGATGATGTACCAGTATTTATCGTTGTCGAAGCAGTAGCGCGGAATGGACGCGGCGACCGGGGCCACCAGGGGCTGGTGGTAGCTGTGCATCGATTGGTGAGACATATGCTGTGCGAGAGAACCCTTGCTGGGATTGCGATGATGGTAGCCCTAACCGGACGGGTTAGCACGGCGATCCCGGGGATCCCGAACGGGGTTGGCAGGGAAAGCGTTGCGACTCACATAGGAATTGCCGTTTTGGCTTAGATGGGAGGTACTCTGGTGGCTCATGGACATCTTTTCCATGCCGGAGGTCACCGAGTTCACATTATTCGCCGCCGCCGCAGCGGAGTCGATCTTGCCCAGCGTGATACTGCTATTCTTGTAGTCGGCGGTCATCTTCTTCCATTCCTCCACCTTGGGTACTCCGGCACGTCGCACGGCGTCCAGGGGATCCGTCACCGCTTGACCCGACTGCATGTCCCTTAGTTCAATGAACGAGACTGGAATGAGACCGGGGCCGCCCAGGCGACCGATGGGTTTGGCGACAAACCATTCCGGGTTGGACTGGGCGATGACGATGATGGCCTCGCCGGCTTTGGCATCTAACTCATCGGGCCGCTCGGCCTGAAAGTCGTATTGGACGACCCCATAGACCATGGGACTCGAGCCCTTGCCCAGTGTTGACATTCTCGGGAAGGCGGGGGGAGGGTTGTGTTTCGGCGAACCGTTGACAAAGTCGGGACCGGGGAAGGCAGCTGGAGCTCGATCAGAGAAACCGGAGTCGTGGGATTCCTTCTTCTTATGAAGGTCCAGCGAGCCGGCGCTATTTCTTTCGTTCTTGCCAATGACCTCGAAAAACGACACAGGTACCAACCCCCTAGCGGTAGGGATGAGGGGATTGCACGCTTCGTACCAATCTAAATCGTCCTCCCTGCTGATAACGTGAAAAAAGTCGCCCTTGCTGAAGGCCAATTCCTGCGTATTACCAGGATCTGGTTGGTAGTCGTAAAGAGCTTTGATGACCTGCGCGCCACCCAGGGGGGTGGTTGATCAATTAGTCGTCTTTTATTTATTTATTTATTTATTTTATTTTTTTGGGCCAAGGAGGGGGGGGGGCCGATCCGACTAGTAAAGCCGAGGGAAGGACGAAGAGGAGAGAGAAGGGGGGAAGAGAAAAAACAGAAAGGCAGGACTGGAAATGAATGGCAAGAACAGCGCAAACCAAATATGGCCATTACCGGAATGTAACGAAGAGTGTGAGAAAAAAAAAAAAAAAAACAGATAAGATTAGAACGAGATACACACCTTTTTCGGGGGCAGGATAGCGATGGCTGACTTGGGCGTAATGGAAAGATGGTGGTGGTGGTGGGGTTTGGGGTCTTTTTCCCCTTTGAGGGAGCGTCGGATGGCCTAATGAATGAATTAATTAATTAATAAATCGATCGGAGATTCCAATGACCGACCCAAAAATTGGGTGACAAGCGATAATCGAGATAAACGAGGGGCGGGAAAAGAAGAAGCGCGAGCGAGAAACTTGAAACAAGAAGGGGGGAATGTGAGATCCATCAATTCATACCTTCATGGCAGTCAGGCGGACCAACTAGTAAATCCGATGTGTAGGAGGTAAAGTTGGAACAACTTTAACCCAAATATTTCCCGTTCAAATAAAATAGAAGAAAATAAATATATAAATAAAAAAAAATACAATCGTCGTCCAGTAGTAGGGTTGAAGGCTGCAGAAGAGACGAAGATATACAACGGATCTGCCTGCTATAAAACCCAATCTGCGCCACCAGAGAAGGAAGGACGAGAGGCGATGGCGACAGACGGTCGAATACAAAGAAAAGGAATGTGTGGGGGGGCGAGAGTCGGAGACTCGGAGGAGGGAAACTCGAATGAATGAATGGAAAGAGTCAAAATAATGATAATGATCTGGAGAGGGAGAGTCGGAGATCAAGAGGGGAATGCGAATAATAAAAAAGAAGACTAAGAAAAGGCGAGTATCAATCAGTGAGCAAGAGAGAGAGAGAGAGAGAGGCACATGTACTGTAAGTATGGAGGTATGGATGTATGTATGCCTATCGTATGGTCTCTTTTTCCGTTCTATTTGGCGACTTTCTGCTCACTCAACACTGTGTCTGTCTCTCGCTCTTCGCCCGCTTGTCAGATCTTACAACCGCCGCTGGGTGAGCCAATCTGAATGGACGTTCTGGATTGCGACGACTCCGAAAAAGCAGCGAGGGCCCGCTTTGTGTCGCCCGCCCCTGATATTACGGAGTCGGAGGAATCTGGATGGGGCGAGTAACAATGAAGGATGGAGCTGACAATCCACGCGTGACAGCTGGGTTTGTCCTCGAAAGCCCCAGACTGGAACCACTTTTTGTTTGTCTTTTCGATTGTTATTCTTGGTATCCTGCGTTTCTCTGCATAACCCAAGGGAAAGGAACCTGGTGGCTGTAAATCGATTCAAGGTGGATGGGGGGGGAAGAGAAAGGGAAATGAATGGGACCGTGGGGTTCTCTGTTCTGTATGCTGTTTGAAAATTTCGTGGGTTCGTAGTGGCGGGAATTTTCAATCCTCCGGCTGGGTTGACAATCTGGATCCTCTTTCTGCAAGATGTATGTACGGGATGTATATAGATCGCAAGCAGGAAAGGGAGAAGCAGGGAGGGAGCTCTGAGACCTCCCAAAATAAGAGTCAAGCTAAAATCGAAATCAAGGAATAGGAAAAAGCAAAAGAAAAGAAGAAAAAAAGAAAGAGGGAAAAGCGAACAAAAAGTCTGTACGTCGACAGTCGACCACTACAGTACTACTGTTAACACATCTGCAATAGGTGGTACGGTACTGTATGGAATATGGATCGACTCTGTCGGGTACAGTCAGTGTGGGAGGGTGGAGACGTGGGATCCGTTTGGCAAAACTTACTGTACCGTATGGATGAGCAACTTTTTTTTTCTTCCAGAAGGAAATTCCATGAACTTTAAAAACTGGGAATCTTGGTTTCTTGAAATAAAAAATAAGTATAAAAAAAATCAAAGAGGCAAGAAATCGAAGAGAAATTCGAGGGAAGGCTAAGAGCAAATATCCTACAGGGGAATATCGACGGATCCCAAACCGAAAAAGAAAAAGTACATACTTCATCAATAATGCCTCAAAAATCCAACCGAGACCGTTGCATGCCTAAAATTACGGGAGAGACTCCCCGTGGCTCCTGCTGCATCAACTAAACCCACTAGTGTGATGTCGATACTCCCAATGCTGCCTTAGTCTGCTTCCCTCCAGCCCTGCTGGTTTCACTCGTCCTCGTACGGAGGACGCCTCTTTGAATTATTCTTTTTGTTTTGATTTTATTGCTTTCTCGGACAAGGGAAAGAAAAAGAGGAAAAAAAAAAAAAAAAAAAAAAAAAAAAAAAGGAAAGAAAAAGAAAAAGAAATAAAGACGGTAAACCCTGGGATCAACGCGGTTGGGCAGCGCTCCTTGTCCCCGATCATTCTTCCTTGGTTGGTTGACCGTCCAGAAGTTTACGCTTTTCTGGTGAAATGTTGGAACGGACGAATATACTAGAAAAGAAGGATCCGTACCAGAGTTGAAATCTCTGGACGCTAAGAGCAAAAGGCAGTTGCGTACCGCGTGTTCAGATGGAGATCCCATGTGGAATTGCCACACCCTCTTGGAGATGAACCAGACTTATGGCGGCGGGGGTCAACTTACCAAAGTTGTCTTTACTCCCATGGGTGACTTCTCCGAGTCGTCTGTGCTTTCCCTCCAATTCATTCATTCATTCATGTCAATGATCGAGGCTATCAATATAATCCCGATAGATGCCCGACAAAAGAACGATGCTCGCAAAAGTCAGCCCTGGTCAAGAGATGATATGATCGACACGTATCAATCTTCTGTGCCGACACTAGAGATTCTTATCTCTTTCTTTCAGCTTCATAGTCGCCAATTAAGCTCACTTAGCCTCAGCTTCTCCAACTCACCGTCTCTCCATCGTCCTTTCTTTGGGTCCAATCCCTTTTTTCCCACTTTAAAACATCCTCCCGCATCTTTTTAACTTTTAGACGATGTAAGAGGATAACCTAATTTGGTGAGAAAGAGAAAAAAAAAATGAAGAAAAAGGGAAACTAAGGTCCGGGATTGACGTTCGACTTGAAGCCGCACCATCTTCCCCGTGCAGCGTACAGCTGGAGATGCATACCGACTGGATCCCATCTAGATCTATCTTAGTCAGGAACCCTGGTCCAATCCCGTAGCCCAGAATAGTTCAACTGATGCAGGCCCAACTGGAACGACTCCATACGGTTCTCGTAGGTCGCATGCATAGCTCCCTCCCAGCGCAAGCTTCGTCTATGCTTCCGATGCAGGCCCTGACTCATTCCGGCGATCAGCGCCCTTGCAGGGCGACTGCAGACCGGCCAGTTGGGTTGTTGGTTATGAAGACTTTTGCCCATCGATCATGGACACAAGAGCTGAGGAACACAGCCCAGCCCAGCGGCCGTGGATCATGATTTACGTTTGGCAAAGCTACTCGCGACACACTGCCCATTTAATGATGTCAAGGCCCAATAGACTTTGTACTAGTGTGTCAAAAGCGATCGACTCTACCAATCTCGAGGGAGTTTACTGGTTTATCCCGGACCACCCAAGCTGAAAGGCAGGCGTTGGTCTCCTTCGACTGACCGCCAGGTGCGAATCACTGACAAAGTACCACACAGAAGAAAATCTCTACACAGGCCCCACTGGCTCCTTGTCCAGTACGCCGAGGAAGATGGAGGTACTGAATAGTAAATAGGTACACACTTGATAGGTCCAATTTGGGCGTCATTAAACTTATTGCCTCGTGCGGCTGTCAGACCCATCTATCTCGACTTTTTTCACTTGGCATGACTCATGGGAGATCAAGCATGTCAGGGCAATGGAATCGATGTATCAAATAAATGAAATCGGATCGGAAGCTCAGCCCTATCTTCACCAGCACATACCTTAAAATTCAACTAGATCAAGAGCAGAATAGACTCAACACTAGTCGTAGGTTCCTTGGTCGACGCCATTTCCCATGAAACGTGGTGATTCAACTCAGGAAGCACACACTCGGAGATGGTTAAGAGCAAAGCGACTGTACCGGGACTGTAATCCACCGATGTGAAATGATTCCAGAACAAAAATCAGACAATGTGTACATGCATCGACAAGGATCTGGCAGCTTACAGCCCACATATCCAGGTACGAACGTGCTGAGTCCTGACAGTGGACGAATGTTGACTCGTCATTCTCCAGAAGACGTCCTGGTAATTTCTGTTGACGGACTTTGTCCGACCATGTGGGCCGGACACGTTCGAGAACCTCGTTGCGGGTCCCTTGTGTACTCCTTATGTTTGAGCACAGTGTACACTGTTTGTGAAAAACCGGGCCTGCAGAAATCTGGCATGTAGAGCTAAGTGACCAGGATAACATGATTCGGTGTATGTATGTATATATATATGTATGTGTCTCACGACAAAGGTAATGAAACCACTCCTCCCGTACGGACAGAGATGAGCTTCCCGGCAAAAGGTCGATAGCGGCGTCTGCCGATGTTTCTCGGGGACCCGACGGACCAGACATTCGGCGGCCCACTCCCTCGCCCGGTGGGGCCGCCTCCACGGTCATCGACGAAAAGAGGGCATTTAATCGATCTTATCTTCTACCATCCTTGCTTACAGTACGCCCGGGAAGGTATACACGCCAATCGCCTTGCTATTTATTCTGATTGCTAAGGACTAATCGAATCCGGTGCCACATATCATCCGTGCCCTCCAGCTCCTGTCCAAAGATAAAACATCGCCTAGTCGAATTCAGCAACACTACCAACGCTTTTGCGGTCGAAATGGGTATAGATCTCCTGAAGCTGTAAAGATATAGACGCAGGGACGCTCCAAAAAGAAGAGCCGATCAAATGATGGATAGAAAAGAAAAGAAGGGGGAAAGAAAAGAAACCCAGAACGGGGAAAAGGAAAATGAGAACCACCAAGAGCAGATATAAAAAAGAAGTGGTTATAGGGTGATTGACATGCCGTCTCCCAATTGTGTGTCCTATGGGCTATTCAAGAGTTTCATATCTGACCCTTGATGTCGACTATCCGATGAGCATCAGCCTTGGCAGCCTCGAAAAGCTGTGCGGCTTTCGCTCCCGTAAGCAGCCTCACGGCTCCATCTTTTTCCTGGAGCAAGTCCTCCGAGGTGTGGTCCAGGATGAAGTGTGCGCTCTGCTCGTCAGACTCGAAACCAAGTTCTTCAGTAATGAAACGGATGTTTACATCGGGCTTGTAACTGTGATCAAATGGTCAGCGTGCATGTGGGAGAATGTCAACGGGCTAACACATACGCTTTACAAATGGCTGTCAGCGCAGACAGTCGCTCTCGGTCCACGAACATGTCCATCAGGTAAGCTCCCATATTCGGGGTGTCCAGGTAAAGTTGAAAGAAACGGTGGTAGTTTCCAAGCGCAAGAGCTGAGCGGACATCTAAGGCATGTTTGACAGCAGGGTCTCGCTTGTCTGCTGCTGCTAGATCGGCCAGGGCATCGTTCATGGCCGTCCAATTGCGGGTGTGGATGAAATACAGAATACGGTACGCCTTGAATTCCGTAGGGTGGCCCCCAAGTTGCTGTGCGTACAGCGCGCGCAGCTGAGTCTGACACTGATTATACTCACCAAGATCTCCTTTCTCCAGAGCAATGCGCGCGTGAATCTCGTAAACACTGACAGTAAACTCATTCCTAATGTGCTGCACAGTCAAATCTTGCCGCAGCGACTTGAACTGATCGCATATATAGTTATAGTTGTTGTCTCTCTTCCACTTCTTCTTCAACAGATCCAGTGTCTTGACCAGGACCGGCAGAGGGCGGACGGTATCCGGGTTCGGCGCTGAGGTCAAACGGAAATAGTTTTTCTCCAGATCCTGGCACCGTCCGACAACAGGGCCCTGGTTCGCACTAGGAGAGGGGGAATCATCGCGCGACGATGGCGAGGAACCATATCGAGCCCGTGGTTCCTCGAAGCGTTTTCTCCGCAGTTCCAGATTAGCTTTGGACTTACTTGTGTTCTTATGATCTATCCGTTGGCGTTTGTCTGTTGGGGAATAAGTGATTCGGTCTTCAAATGCATTGTGATTGTTAGTTTGTCTCCATGGTGGACAGCTGTTCGCGTCCCCGTTGTACTCAACCGACTTCCTTTTCCTCGACGAGGCGTCGGAGGAGCTCTCATACTTCTGAGTAGCAACAGCGCTCCAAGCCGGCACATTGGGGCTGGCCAGGATTCGGTTGCGCTCGTTCTGGACCATGACCTGGGGTAATGGCAGGCTTGCCCAGTCAATCTTATCCAGCTTGTTATTCTCTGCAGCCTCAGTAATGACGGCCTTTAACTTCGATTCCATTTCCTCTCTGCTAACTGAGGACATTTGATGTTCCGGAGCAAAACTTCGTTGTACATACAAGCGAACTGGGGCTGGCCATTCTACTCGTTTGCGAGCGGCTTCGGCATCCGACGGCTGCGACGCTGGGGTTGGGGTGGGACTCGCCACGGCTGTATGGGCAAGGCTACGGCGTGCTTGAACGGGGATGTACGCTGGGGTCGCTATCACACGGTTAACCAACCTTGGCCACATGACTGGTGAGAAGGAAGCATACCATGCGTGGGATATGTTTGAGCAGTTGCGGTGGCTGACGCAGAAACACGCCATGGTGGAATGCCCGAACTCATTATTGAGAGATAAGTCTAAGCAACGGGCAATAAAGAAGAGAAGAAAAGAAAAGTGATAGTTTGAGAGTGTATAAAACTACGGGATTCTGATGTGACAGGGATACGCTCAGAACACTCCTACACAAAGGGAAGATGGAAAAGGTAATAGAAGAGAGGAGGAAGGAAAGAAGAAAAGAAAGGTGACTAAAGAAGACGAGGGGTTTGCGTAGAGGTAGAGAGGCTAGAAAGGCAGCAAAGTACTCCGTACCGGGCGCCAGATGGAAGACGTCGTGATGGAATATGAGGAACGAAACGTTCCTTTTTTCGCTTACGTTTCGTGGCGGAGATGCTTGGCGCGGGTGGTCTTGACCGCCTTCCGCATCAGGACACTGACATCAATACCTACTGTAGAATCTCCTCCACCGACCAGATAAGAACATCCAAAGTCATTCGTTCCCCCTCTCCACAAGTTCTTTAAGCCATAAGAGAGATGCTGGTCGATCTACTAAATGCTCTTCAAGCCTTTGGATCTCAGTACCGCACTTCGTCCCTCGCTGTTGCCCGATGAGACTCTGCTCTTCGTCCAGGATGCGGTGGGGTTGTACGAGGGGTGAGTGACCGTGGGTTCCACCGGCCCTGTAGCTGTACTGATTGATATCTGTGCGAGTAGCAAATACAAGATCCCACATTATCAGGACGGCCATGCATACCTCACATCCCACCGTGTCTGTTATGTCGCGGTGGAGGAGCCACGCAAACACTCTGTCGCTATTGACTTGAAAGATATTGATAGAGCCGAATACCAAGTATGAAATATCTCACTCTTCATTTTCTAGTCCGGCCTCATACTTATCCATACCCAAAACTTAGGCAGGCTTCCTCAAATCTTCCCCCAAGATTACACTGCACCCCAAGCCACCCAAGAACAGCTCCAGATCGAAAGGCACTGGTCTATCAAGGTCGCAGTCTCCTCGGGTACAAAACTCTGCACCAGTAGTGAAACCATCAGCATCAGCATTGGTGAATGCCACATGGATCTGCCCGATCTGCACGTTCTCCAATCCCATACCGTCCAACTTCGACCCGTCCACGGCGACGGCGACAAACATACCGCCTTGTCTGACTTGCGGTATCAAGCCGCCGTTCACAACGGTGTTAAAGGCGGCCATTGCAGCTGCGGCATCCTCCCATGAGGGAACTTCCATAAATTCAACGCCTCTAGGTGGTGGTCAGGATACAGCACAGTCTCTGGTTTCATGTCCAAGGTGTACCTTTGTGAATCATCCGTCTCTCCACGAGTGTGAAATATGCGGTGCTTCATTGTCGGGCTTGTTAGAGACTCCCAATAGTAACCAGCATCGCGCCGAATCACCAGCGCCACTCATTCACCTGCAGGGCAGTATCAAAAACACTGAGATCTCGGACAACATCAAACTATCCTTCCGCGGGGGCGGCGAGAAGACCTTCTACGAGCGACTAAAAGGTGCATTGGTCCAGAGAAAGTGGCTGCTCTACAATGCCCCGCCCGTCCCACAACAGCCATCGCCGAATACGGCATTACCTACGAATGGGTCAGTGTCTACTCCAGCTCGATCCCCTGCTCCTGGGATTGCAGGCCTAGAGCAGCGGGGACTAGAAGCTCGCCGCAACAACGAGGTTGTGATCGGTAACGCATTCGAAGACCTCGAAGCACTTATGGCATCGGCGAAACAAATCGTCACGCTCGCGGAAACGCTGGCCAGAGAGTCCGGCATGGGCGATGAGACTTCGAGCGAAACCAGCGCGGTCCTTTCGGAGTCGGCCGCTGCCCTGGGCATGGTTACGACAAAGGATATGCTGAGCTCAGGATCGGAGAACTTGTACCTCTCGGAGCTATCTCGGAACCTCGCAGAGTATCTCACCGATGATACGAAAGGTATCCTGCAGAAGGAAGGCGGGATCATAAGCCTTATCGATCTCTGGGCCCTCTTCAATCGATCCCGAAACGGGGTCGAGCTGGTGAGCCCTGCTGATTTCCAAAAAGCAGCCGAGTTGTGGGAATCGTTACGACTACCAGTCCGTCTACGCCGGTTCAAGAGTGGTCTGCTCGTTGTCCAGCGGTACGATTGGAGCGACGAGAAAACCATCCAGCAGCTGCAAGACTGGCTCCTAGAACTTCAACAGATTCCGCCAGCTGAACCTGCACCGTGGGATTGGCGCCAGTTCGGGCGTGCGATTACTGCGCAGGAGACGGCACAGCGGTTTAAATGGAGCGTCGGTGTTGCGGCAGAAGAGCTTGAAATGGCAGAGGATCGCGGCATTCTGTGTCGAGAGGAGGGCATCGAAGGGCTGAGGTTCTGGGGCAACCACATTACATCTCACGATCTTGAATCGAGTATCACGAATCTTGTTATTTAGCATGCGTATATAGAATTGGACCAGCACACGCGAGGATAGAATTCGTTAGTCATGAAATGAAACCAAGGCTGCAGGGCGGAACCAATTCCGCCAGCAACCTACAGGACATTTCCGAATGGAATGGACTCGGTACAGGATTTGATCTCGAGTCTATCCCAGAGATAAGAAGCTTCTCCACCGTCATAGCAACTCTTATCGTCTGCGGGGATTCCCCTTCTATACCAACCACCTCCCCTTCTCATTGGACCATAATTCCGTCTCGGAGCAGAACAAGTTGCATATCTCCTTTAGCCCGCATAGACCTGGAATGAGGAGAAAGAGAGGAGTACCTATAAAGGGACATTCCTCCCTCGAATTCCATCCTCTCTCCCACCTCCATCTCCACACCGAGTAATCAATCCAACGACACTTGAAACCATGTCCACCTGGCAAACGGAAGCCCTCAAAGCCAAAACCATCCTGCACAACTCCATTCCGACACAATGGCTTCTCCCCGAAGACAAACTACCCCCATCGGACCAGAAGAATGTCGCTGACTTCCCCAGAGCCAGCGGACAGTTCACTGATAGAGAACTGTCGATCACGGAGATGTCCGCCACGGCCCTGGTGGCCGGGATGGGGGCTGGACTACTAAGTGCCGAGGAGGTGATGGTAGCATTCTTGAAGAGGGCTGTTCTGGGACATCAATTGGTACGCTTTATCTTTGTATTTGTCAGCCGAGCTTCTACAGAATGCGCTGATGAGTGCAGCTGAACTTCGCGACGGAGTTCATGGCAGACAAAGCCATTGCCCGGGCCAAAGAGCTGGACGCGTACTACCAGCGGACAGGGAAGTTAGTTGGACCCTTGGTAGGTTTACTCGTGTCAGATACTATAGTAGACTGAAGGTTAACATCCACAGCACGGAGTCCCCATCAGCGTGAAAGAGCACATCGGCATCAAGAATCTGACCTGCAATGGCGGCTACGTAGCATGGTGGGTTCACTACACATCGCAAAGAGATACGCTAACAAACCCAGGGTGAACGACATCGCACCAGAAGATGCCCTCATCCTACAATGTCTTCACAAAGCAGGCGCCATCTTTCATGTTCGGACAAACCAACCCCAGTCTCTCATGGTATGCACCCCACTTGCTCCGCAATTCAACAGCCATATCATGTCTGACTAAAATAGCACCTCTGCTGTAGTAACAACCTCACCGGCACGACGACGAACCCTTACAACCGCACTCTCACGCCGGGCGGCTCATCCGGTGGAGAAGGCGCATCAATGGGCTTCAAATGCGCCCCGCTAGGCATAGGCACGGATATTGGGGGGTCGATCCGAGCACCCGCTGCCTTCTGCAATGCATACGGATTTAGGCCGACAATGCGACGGAACCCCTGCTCGGGGATCAAGGCACCTGAGCCCGGTCAGGAGGCCATCCTGGGTGTTGTGGGACCACTGGCGGCGCAGAGTCTAGATGATCTGGAGCTGTTCCAGAGAGTGGTCCTTGATGCGGAGCCGTGGGACATTGAGACCTCCCTGGTACCTCTTCCGTGGAGAAGGGTGAAGGAGAACAGAAAGTTCACTGTGGGAATTATGTGGGATGACGGGTACACATCTTTCCTCTTCATTCTATCCTTGAAAGGCTTTAAATACGTGGAAATGACACCCTACTAACGAGAAAATAGAACGGTCCGTCCGCACCCACCCATCACTCGAGCACTCCAAGCCGCCAGATCCAAACTCCAAGCAGCCGGCATCAAAGTCGTAGACTGGGAGCCTTATAAGCACGCCCACGGCTGGGATATAATCGTACGTCTCTCTTTTTCTGTCTCCTTTCTCCTTCAACACTCCTCCATCTACACTTTACCCAAAACCACATAACTGAATCAAAAAAAAAAAAAAAAACACCAGTCAAAACTCTACTTCCCAGACGCAGCAACCTCCCAAAAAACCCTAATATCCCAAACCAACGAACCCATCCTGCCCCTTACAAAATGGGCCTTTTCCTACGCACACCCGACACCCTTATCCATCGCCGAAGCATGGGCATTGAATGTCGCCCGTGACGAATACAGAGATGAATACCATGCACGGATGAAAGACATGGGGGTGGATTTCATTCTGTGTCCTGCTTATGTGGGCGTTGCGCCTGTTTTGTATGAGGCGCAGTATTGGAATTATACGGCTGTGTGGAATGTTCTTGATCTGCCGGCGGTGGTGTTTCCTTCTGGCATGGTGGCTGAGGAAGGGGATGTAGGGGGGGAGAAGAAGGATGGCTGGGTGGCGAGGAATGAGGTGGAGGAGAGGGAATGGAAAAAGTGGTGGGTAGATCCTGGTCGGTTTGTAGGGGCTCCTGTGGGCTTGCAGGTAGTTGGGAAACATTTCAAGGATGAGGAGACTATTGCGGCGGCGAAGGTAGTTGAGGAGGTGATTCGGGGCTTGGAGGGAAGGGCTAGATTGTGAGTGATTCCGATGGTGGGATCTCATGTTTATCACAACTACTGAGAGCTTGATTGACCGGTGACCTTCTCCGGGCCATGCATACTGTTGTGATCCGGTGAATATTAAAGGCAAGCAACAAACGGATTCATAATTAGGAAATATCATGAACATCATTAGACCATGGTACCATCATCAGTACATACAAACCGAGCATGACAATATTTTCATCAAAAAGCAAAAGCATGGAAACAGAAAGGAATCATTTCCGCCAGAACATTACCTTCCCCACCTGCTGCTTCATCCCCCATTTCGCCTCGGTGAACTTATCTCTAAACGTGCCGCCGCCGCCATACTGCACTGTGCTGCCGTTGACCGCACTGGAAGTCGCGCTGCCTGTGCCATGGGCCAGATTGCCCGCGTCGAACTTGGCTTTTCCTTCCACCAGCTTCTGCACCACGTGCAAAATAGCGTACGTCGTCGAGCCGATCACACGGATCAACGCCAGTCCGGTCACGGACCACAGGATGATGGCGAGGTAGATGTTAGTGCCGCCCGAGTCCACTCCGTAGACCTCGGACACCGCCATGGCGAGGATCACGTTGGCAACCATCCAGATCGAGACCATGTAGGTACGGACCGCCCGGTAGTAGTCTTCTTGCAGCTGACTTTCCGAGACCGGGGGCTCGGGCACCTCCTCTCGATCCCGGAGATTGCGCAATGCTGCATCGTAGCCACTGTCAATATCGAGCTGCTCCGACGGCATTTCGACTTCGACAATGGACCCGTTGATTATGCGCGCCGCACCCAGGTCGGTGTTGATCACGTTGTCTCCCTTCGTACCCCATGTGACGTCGTGTGTGTTACAAAATGCATACACTTGTAGCGTGCAGATGTAACTGGGCAAGAGGGCGAAGTACTGTGCCGAAGACGTGAACATGTGCCACGGGTCCAGGTAGAGGAATGAGGAGAAGAAGTAGAGACCGACACTCGAAAGAAGTGACACCACGATGTTGATGAAGAGCCCGTCGCTTACGGCGAGTTCAGAATCCCCTCCAGTTTTCGCGATCAGCTCCAGGACAACCAGGTAGAGCGTACAGAAAATCGTATAGACCATGATGATGCCGTACACGATCATTCCCGAGAGATACAACTTCTTGGCTCTGCGGATAGTTAGCGAAGAACGGTCGTGCAATACGGATACGATCACTCACCCTTGCGGACGGTTACCCATAGAGATAATGAATTGCAAGCACATGACCAATACGCAGGCATATCGAAGGATGATGAAGATCCATTTGCCCATGCTATGGCCGAAGGGGTCGATCTTCGGGTCCGATAGCGATCCGGCGATGAAGAAGAACGCCAGGTAGAAGTTGGCCTGGAACATGTCAGTATGGATCCCAGTCTCACTCGAATCACAGGCAACTCACCAATCCAAAATACGTGAAAAGGAGCTGGACAAATTGGTAGACGGCTTCGATCTGGAGGAGAATCTTTCGTGGCAGGGAATGGTCGGTCTTCCACAGCTGCTTCCCGTTGACGATGGAGTACACAGCGGCGAAGAAAGCACCGTTCAGCCATCGTCTTCGTTGCGAGATGAACTCCGGAATATTGTCAGGAACGTCGGTTTCTCCCACCGCACTCTTGACGAATCGCAGGACCCATCTTTCTTCTCGCTTGGCCACCAGCTCCCAGCACAGGATACGATCTTCGGCGAGGTACATGTTTGCCGTGAACACATCCGCATCCTTTCCATGTAGCGTCTCGCCCTTGAAATACTGATTCAACGGCCCGTTGCCCTCGGCATCGTTCTGCAGCGCGAAAAAGCGATAAGCACTCAGCGCACCAGGCAGCACGGTAATGTATCCGAACACGGACTCCAGAGGCTTGTCCAGAATGTTCGACATCTTGTATTCGAAGTTTTGACTGGCAATCAAAGGGTTCAGAAGACCCAGCATGCCCTTGCCTTTTCCGGCTTTGATCTCACCAGCGGCTCCGGCAACGTTTGAATCCTGATCGAACGCTTTCCATAAGTGGTACAGGGCAGTAGATGAAGGCTTGGTACCAACATCCAGGAGGATACAGATGTTCGGCTGGAGGGCGCGACCAAAAGCGTTGAAGAACCAACGATGCGAGTTAAGTTTCTTCTTGTTATGCTCTTTCAGACAGAAGATGACCTGGCACGGCATGATGCCCTTCTCGGCTCCCTTGAACTTCAGGTCGGAATCGAGAGATACCTGGGTGGTGTACTCGTAGACGTGTGCATTCACTTGCTTCTGGTTTACGATGTTCTTGGCGATACCTTCCTGGTATACACCAAGCGCCGCCAGCGCATTAAGGGTCCTCGGGTGGACCTTTTTACGGCCGTCTGCAATAATACAGACAACGATCTTTTTCCATCCGTCTTTTCCCCATGTTCGCGACTTCGAGCGGGAGCAAAGATGACTGATGTTTCGCATCACGCCGTGCATGGTCCGAGTAAAACAGATCTCATCCTCGTTGTACATGGTCACACAGATAAACAGTTCCGTTTCACGCATGGTCGTGCCGATCTGCTGTCGTAATTTATATCCTCGCTGCGTGAAGTCGTCGGGATCGCAGGTCACGGCGGTGTAACGCATGTGGGTAAATTCTCGGTCGTCTCGACGCGGCAAAAAGCTGTGGAGGATGGTCGGAATCTTGCACTCCAGGATCAGTTCACCATTGACCAACTGGACTTCTTTCTTGGTCATCTGGGCTTCGCGAACGCCTCGACGACTCTGCTTTTCTGGGGCAGGCCCGTAATGCAGGTTCGGGTCCACCATTCCCGTCGCTTCGTCATCCTCATCGAGATCAATCTTATTCATCGCTTCTTTTTCGTCCGTGATCACAGTCGATTCGCTCATGAAGGAATGAACGCTGCCATGTTGGCCATGACGGTGAATCGTCCTTCCGCCGCCACCGAACACGTCGTCGTCCGGATCACCGATGTCAATGCTCGTATCCTGCTCGCCCATCATAGATCGTGGAGCCGTGAACAACGGGGCTGGTGGTAACGGTCGTCGTGGACTGCCCCCATATCTCGAACTCGGCGTACCTGGGCGCGGACTGCCATTGAGGTCGGCTCGCTCATACTGCGAGCTCAAAACTGACGGGGGTCTTGGAGCCCTAGCCCACTCGCCGACGCGGTTGGGAGACCAAGGTCGGTTGGGAGAACCAGGGCGTGATGCGTACTCGGGCACATCCACTACTGACGTCGCGGGTGGCGGGATGTTCGGGGCGTTCCGCATGCTGGAAGCCGGTCGTGAAGGCGCATCCTCCGTTGCATACTGATAGTACCGGTTCGAAAATTGTCTCGGATGGTCCGTCCTATTACGAGGGATGCGGGCGTTAAATCTCCTTCTTCTCTGTCGGGCCATTCTGGGGGACGCAGGTAAAATGTCCTCGGGATATAGTCCGATACTCGTGTATAGAGCTCTTAGACCTTTCCCAAGATGAAACACAACAGAGGGGCAATCCGTGCATATATCATCAACTTTGCGGGAACAAGGTAACCCAGTGGTTTTCCTTGTTTCCCCAGCGGACGACTTGCAATGATTGCACCCAGAGCCATCATTGGCTCAACACAAACAAGGGGGAGGGAACTGGGCAACCGAACCGTTGGGCCAGATTCCAATGGAGTCATCGGTATGCGGGCAGAACATGACAGGTGCATTACTTACCGAGAATCTTCGTCCTCTTCATACGCCTCGCCGTAGTGGTAGGCCGAGGTATTTCCCACGTTTTCCCTGAAGTCATCATCTACCGTGGTGGTGCTTGTGGGCAGCAGTCGCATGGTCGGCGCAGCATGACGAGGGGATTCGTTCTCGGAGAGGTACGAGCCTCCATAGCCGTAAGCTGGAGGCTCTTCCTCGTAGTTCGGCGCCGGCGGATACATGTGCGACGAGTTGGAATTCATGATTGCAGACGCTGCGGGATCAGTTTCTCATGATCAATCGATCCCGAGCGGGCACGTGGGGACTCGGAGCGTGCAGAGATAATGTCTGGATCACAGGGCAAGGTCAATTGGAGTCTGCAGCAATAATCTGGGATATGGGTAGCAACAAGTCGTTAGTTCCGCTGGCTCTGCAATGAGCTTTACTCCAAATAGGGGTTCAAGAATGCAACTCACAACGGGAGACTTTCTGTATCTTGTTCCAGGGTAGGTAAACAAACCCGGAATGTTCCAAGTCGCCACGACAAGACTTCCGGAATCACTGTGAGGTAAAGGCTATGTGCGAAGCTCTCTCCAGGATCTTAGATGGTGGTTCAGTCGGGTGGACGCTGACTTGTTCATAAACAAACCACGATCGCGGAGCAGACGTCAATATCACACGCGTCGAAGCAGGGAGAAATTTAGTAAATTAAATCCAGGCCCCGTACCTGGCGACCTCCCATGGATACCGACCTGTTAGTCCGATCGCAATGAATGGAGCAGCGTGGAGGCGCTGCCGTCGCCCCGGCAACGGGCGCTTAGAGGAGCCAACTCGTCAGCCGTCCTTGCAGTGGAGTTGCAAAACATCCGCGGTACCCTTCCTCATTCCGAGACATTTGAAGAGTACCGAGATTAACTCAAGTCACTGTGTCTCTGTTCCGTTGGCTCCTGTTTGAATGGCTCTGGTGCAGTTTCTCGATCAAAATAGACTTACGGAGCTGTACAAGACCCAAAACAATCACGGGTGGAGCACCTGATTAGATTGGACTTGATGCTTTAGCGGCGGCAGTGACCACAACTAAATAAATATAGTAGATAGATAACACAGCTTCATGCGAAATCCACGTAACCAATCAAATATCCACCTTCAATTATTACAATATTAAACATTTGGAGTCGATCAATTCCCAGCGCAAGACATGACAGAATACCTGAAATCAAGTGGAACAAAGAGTGGGGTCTCAAGACTCCGTGCATCGTCCAGATCCAGTTGCATCCACCCGGTTTAGAACGGACAGAAAAACTAAACAGGTCAATTTGGGGTACAGATGTAAGTGACTCCTGACGGCACCGTCGTGTACCTACTCCGTTAAGGGCTTGGTGGGCGACCCACCCTCAGGCCGCCGCTCCTGACTGCTCGTTGAGCAGCGGTTCTCGCTCCCGATCCGCCGTTTCGGGGTGGGTGAGTCTGCGGAGCAAAACATCGCGACCGGTATATTTAGTGCCAGTGATGTAGAGTGACTCTGCCAGGAAGACCGCGAAGATTACAAAGGCAAAAATCCACTGCAAGGCGATCGTTTTGACGGCAATTTGCTTCAGTGCCAATCCTGCATTAGGGTCAGCCGTTTATCCATATACCAATCCTACGGGACGATGTATTACTCACCGAGAAACAAGAAACTCAGGCAGTAGCCTAATAGATCGTCCTGTCTCACGGTAATATGGGTAGTCCCGATGAGGAAGATCACCCAGATGAAGATATTGGCGACGATCCGCGCCGGCAGCGAGCTACTATGCACGGCAACGGCACCGTTCCAGAACAGCGCCATCAACGTCCAGGCAAAGGGCCCCGCGATTGCAGATAGGTGTACCAGCGGGGGCAGCGCACGGTGTCTCCAGTAAGCCGTATGCTGGTTGATCAAATGGGCGATCAGGATAATCTCGGAACCCCAGAAGTGGCCCCGAGTCCAGAGGAGGATCCAGGCGAAGATGAACAGGTTGTTGAGAATAAAATGCGCACCCACATTGGCGGTCGCCGTCACGATCGAGGCATCTTTATGGAAAAGATGGTAAACATAGCTGAGTTGGGAGAGGAGGAGAAGGATCCTATGACCGATGTCAGTCAGTTTACGTATTTTATATTTCCGCAGAGTTGGAACATAGAACTGCTCTGAACCCCGCCGGGGGGAAAGTAGAACCGGATAAAACGTACCAGTAAATCCCAGTAACCGTTGTGCTCTGACTAAAAGGCGTTATATGGTGGTTGGCCTGGTTGAAGATGCCATGGCCATGTTTGACATCGGCGGGGGCATGGATGGTGTAGTAGATCCCGACCACCACCACCAATAACCACGACAAAGGCACCAGCAAACGGTAAGACCCCAGGGAATAGGATCCGTGCGACTCTTGTCGGGAAAATGGATTATCTTGACCAGTGATATGGTTAGCAGGGAAATTGCGGATGTTTTCTCCGAAACACGACTTACACGAAGCCATCACCGCACTACTAGTGGTATACTACTGTTATATTCCAATATAGTAGTAGTAGTAGATGTACGACTGCGGGGTATGAGCGATGAAAAAGGAGGTCGCTGAAGAAAGCCGGGGCCAAGGATTCGATATATACGAGAGAGGTCACTGACGGATACCAACCAGTACGTCGTCGTTGTACTTGTAGGAATTAAATACTCAATGGTCGTACCCCCGCATTTCATCGGATCTTCTGACGTCCACCCTCTCTCTCACCTTCTTAGGTTTGGAGTTAGTTCAACCTTCTCACAAGCACTTGAACCGTTCGGGTATAGTCCTTTGTCAGGTTCCTGCTCTTCCGTCCTTTCTTTCTTGTTTTGTTTCTTAGTTCTCTCCTTCCCTCTCACCCAGGATGGTATTGTATTTTACACCCTTTGGTGGGCTGGCATGGGTCATGACGTCATGGGCCTGGTCATGAAGAGATCATGCCATCATCAAAAGATCCAGGAAAAAAAAAAATAAAAATAAAAGGGAAACATCGATCAATAAATGGGAAAAAAAAAAAAAAATAGAAATAGGCATAAACCCAAAACCCCACGTCCGTCGATCCCACGGTGCACGGTCCTATTTGGTGATAGGCATCGGACTCGTCATGCTCTCCCGAATCTAGCAATTGATACTCGTACTAGCAGTTTCCTGCGCCTCCCAAAACCAATCAACCCTTTTCTTCTACACCGTCACGCAGTCAAATGATGTAATAAAAATAGAAAAAGAAGAAACCAAATAGCCCAACGTAAACTCCTTTGGGGAATCAAATAATTCTTTCTACATAATCTGCTTGACGGCTTCAACCAGCTGTCCATGGATGGAGGCCGGCGCCACTATCATTCCGTAACAACTGGCCAGGGTCCTGCCCAGACCGCAGTCCACCGGATTGCCGGCAAGGTCACTGACGATACAGCCTAGCTCCTGCACGATCAACATGCCCCCTGCATGATCCCACATCTTTGATCGATAGGACGCGTTGCGTGGGATCTTGATCAAGGTATTGCAGCCACCGACCGCAATGGCGACATATCGCAGTTGGGCCGCCCAGAGATCCGTCGTGTGTGGCCACGGCGCACCCAGGTGGGACGCAAGGCGTTCATGCGCCACAATGTCTGAGGAAGTGGCCGCGACGCAATCCACGAAGTCAAGATCCTTAGGGTCGGTGATCTGAGGCTTGGCATTAATGCGAGTAGCAGGCAGGAGGGTCCCGGTCCCCATCTTCCGCATGAATGCACCGTGACCGGCAACGGCGAAGAGTTGATATCCATACCCATCTCGGTCCACTATATCCTCGTGCATGCGGCCCGTTTCCAGGTTGAGATTCGGACTCCCCAAGACGCCGAGCTTCTGGACCCCGTTCTCTACGAGTGCCAAGCAAACCGCATACTGCTGGCCATTGATGAACGTTGCGGTGCCATCCACCGGGTCCAAAACCCACGAGCGGTTCTCTCGGCTACAGGTGCCGCGGGCGCCCAAGTCAATTAAGTCGAGCATCTCCTCCTTGTTCTTCGGGGAGTAAAGGAGCGCCTCGCTCGTCTCATCGTCAAGATGAATGGAGGAGACGAGTTCCCACGTACGCTCAAGCAAGGCCTCATTCCCCCGAAGAGCCTTGGAGTCTTCTTCTCCCACAATGTCATCGTCCGGGAAGGCCCGATGAATTGCCGCAATGATCAATGCTTGGGCAGCAAAGTCAGCAATGGTCACGGGGCTCGAGTCACTTTTGTCCAAAGCCCCTTTGTCGACCGCGTCGAGCACCTTCTTCGTCAAAAGAGTAGCTCTTTGCACCGTTAGACAAGCAATTTCGAGCTCCTTCACGTAAGGATGCGTTGGCTCCATAATAGTTGAGTCTTTACTGCGGTTGGTCCCTCAAAATGTAGGTCAAGCCTCAAAAACAACTGTCCAGCAGTTCGGAAATAGGCGAAGCATGTAGTGCCCGGGAACAATAGTTTCCGATGGGTATGGTGGATTGAAAACTCAGACACAACTGAGTGGCAACACTATTTTAAGGCTTAGCGAGTGGGAACGGTGGATATATTCTGGGAGCGTCTACCTAGTGATCCGTTTCTAAGCACAAGACTCAATCGAACCAACAAAATTAAGTTGCCAATTGGGTAAAAGCAACACAGTAGAAGAAGCCCAGGTTCCAATGGTACGTATGATGCCTCCGAGGAGGCTCGATGTTGAAATGTAGTAGTAGTGGCGAGGAATTGAGTCACTGGCTGAATCCGAAATACCCTGCGGTCGGCCAAGCTTGGTCTAGCGTGTCTGTTTTGGGAATAGCGCGATCAGGGCCCGATCTTTTTGTCTATGTATTGTACGGTACTGTATGATACATACATATCCATCTTCCCATAATGTGTACCTGTATATACTCCTTGCGCGACTTTCTTCTCGCCACTAAGAGTAGCGGTGTCTATCCAGCAGCTTCTCGACCCACGCTACTATCATCGATCCACAACCCCTCAAGCCCACCTAGTAGAAGATTCAATGAGGAACGGCATCATCCGGGTAAAGCTCTGGCGAACCTGCTGACCGTCTCTTGACCGCCGCGTATAACCCTTCTTGCTTGAAGAAAAAGAAATTCTGGGACTGGAACTTCTCAGGATTTACGATCTCCAACTGTACATAATTAGATAAATATATTTCGCAAATTGCCAAGGGAAACAAAAAGTATTGCAGACCTCGTAATGAAGCACAAGAGCGGAGGTGAGCTTCTTCAGCTCTAACAGCGCAATGTTTTTCCCAAGGCACACTCGCCTCCCAGCGCCAAACTAGACAGTTCACCGTTAATCTTTTTCGTGTCAAGAATAGCATTATGAACTCACGCTTAGAAGAGTGTTCTCCATTTGCCGCGTGCGAGCTGGATCCTCGAGCCATCTTTCAGGTCTCCAGGCGTCCGCGTCTTCGCCGAAAGTTGGCCGATGGCGGTTGATTACCCAAGGGTTCATACCAATCACTGTCCCACCGGGGAAGAAATGATCGCCAATAGTCATCCCTTCTGCGGGAACGATTCGTTCGAAGGGAAGGCAGAATGGTGGATGTATCCGGAGCGCTTCATTGACACAAGCATTGAGGTACGGTAATCCGGAAATCTCGTTCCATGCCGGGAACGGATGAGACAGCTTCGACTGCTGCTGGGCTTGGACAAGCTCCTTGCGCAGGCGATGCATGGTCGCTGGATGCAAGAGTAAGTTATACCACAGTGTTTTCATAGCCACAGCGGTCGTGTCAGAGCCCGCTATCACGTTAGAGAATGACCACGCTGTCACAGCCCTATTAGGTCAGTTCAAGCTGGAACATTTATTTCCACGACTCACTCACCATGGTGGAATAGTGTCGCTGTTCGACTGGATGTGCATAAACCGGGACAGAAAGTCCCTTTCATTTACCTTCTCCGGAGTACTCGTAGTACTGTAGAGCTCATTTCGTCGGTCGTTGATCCTTGACAGCACAACGTTCAAGATCGGCTGTGCTGGTGTAGCCCGAAATAGAGCGATGAAGGGGTTCTTATTCCACACCAAGTCAACCCATGGCATCTGCGTGACCTATTGCGAGTTAGCTAGACTTGTTCTATGGCTGCCATAGTAGCTCAGCCTTACCGGTGCAGCAGCCTTCATAAAGGCCCAGATAGCGGAAAGGAGACCCGTGTCGTCTCGCCCCTTCTCTAGGAAACCATAACGCCGAGAGAAGGACATAGTCCCCATCACGTCAAATGCAAAATACTGCAGCCAGTTTCCGAGGTTGAAGGGCGCCTGATCGGGAACAAATCGCTCCTCAAATTGGCGAAACAAGATCTCAAGAACCTGATCGACAAACGCCTCGAACGTCAGGATATTAGACAAGGAGTACAGGTGTGCAATCGGAGTCTTGAGTCTTTTATGAAGGTCTTCATCCCGCGTATTGAATACAAGCGGCAATGAACGGCCTTTCCTGGTGTATGGCATCATTGACCGATAAAAATCACTCTTGACAGACCAATTTAGGTCAGCACAGATCCGTCGCTTGATCCCATGAGCAAGGTGTCTGCATCTTGCTCACCTTTGGAACCCCCGGGCGAATCGGATATACCAGCGGAATGGCATCGGGGTCCGAGATAGATATCATATTAGGCCCTAGCCGAACATATTGGCCATAGCGACTGTGTAAACCCATATGGTGGTGGTGCGAGCGAGAGGTTTTGACCCACCAAAGCCTTCCTAGATCCGTAAACCGCGCTACGAGCGGGCCGGGAAAGTGCCTTAATCTCCAATACGTCCGGGCCACATAGAGGCCAGTGTAGAGGCATAGTAATCCGAGAAGTATTAACATAACGCTAGATCGGAAGGGTCTAATTGTTTAGAGTCAGTTAGCCCCTAGGGGCTTATTGGAGTCATCTTAAGGGGTCATTAAGAGTTCAGGAGGAAGACTCACTGTTTGTATTCAATAGATGCAATTCCTTCCTATTAAGGTAACGGTCGGGGAAAGCTCTGATGGCAAAATAGCCGTCGCTTTAGGATAGGTACGTCAATCTATGTATAGGCTATGGCGAGAGAAAGCTACAAGCAAAGTTTGAGGAGGCGAAACCAGACCAAAAAGAGAGCAAGCTCGACCGACACATAGCGCATGACCCATGCATAACCTAGCGGCTCCGTACTTCGTACTAGTGGTAGTGGTCTCCTTAGGTACAGGACAACTAGTAAAAGTCCCTCCTCCACATACTCCTCTCTTGGTCTAATTATTGATCTAGATGCCTGTACACGAGGCCTGCATTGCCCCTGTTCCACTGCGTAATCCGGTAAGAGTTTCCACGAATATTTGGCAAGGGAAGGTTCTCGACGTATGCTGCCAGGGTTCCTTGTGCATAGACGCAATTAACTATCAGTGGCTCACTTTGCAATAATATAGGTGGTCCGTGCTCTTTTCTTTGTTTCCTGTTGTCTTTTTTATCATCTGATTCTCCCTTCCTTCGTCGTTCTTTTTTTCTGTGTTTCGAGTTACACGATGAATACATCGTTGGTGGTCTTTTGCTGCCTGATCAAAAGCGATGGCCAGCATACGCAACAAAGAAAGGATTATGCAGCTTAGGCCTAGCATAAAGTTCGAATCTAAAGTACCCTGGAGGATTTGAAATTCCCTTCTCTTTTCACGTAATGATGCATACACTAGATTATCCCCACCGAATGCTCCACGCTGATGACTTGGAACCCATCTTAGCCCTTCCACCTTAGGTAGACGGCTGGACGGAGATCACGACAGATCGCATGGGTTGTTTGAAGTAACTAAAACAACTATCTGCACCCGAACTAGGTCGGTGGTATCCTTTCTTGAGTATACAGGAGCTACTAAGAGACCCTTTCGAGGATTATTATACTACTACTCCTCCTCCTCCTCCTCCTCCTCCTCCTCCTCCTTTTCCGTGGCCTTTAGTATGGATCTATGGCTGCCTGACACGTATCCGAGGAGCGTGGGTCTTGCAATCATATGAACCGTGTACTACAATGATGCACGACTGTCAGCTAGGCTGATCATGACCGAGACATACCGTGGCCAGTCCTCTTACTTGAGCTACATGGAGGGCACGTCGCATCTGTCAGACCTTCTTCTTTATTCCGTTTCTATCGCCCTGCATGATTGAAATTCGATCTATGCCTGGCCTCTTGTTCTCGGTGACTGCTTTGTTAGCCTGTGTAAGTATCGGAAAGGGATGACTCACTGTCGGTGAGGTACAATCAAGGAAATAAACTGGCTTAGTGCGGGTTTCACTTGGGTTCTGTTTGGTTTTTTTTTTTTTTTTTTTTTTTTTTTTTACCTTTTTTCTTCTGGTTCATATGACCTATATCACGAATGTTCCATTGGCCCTGTGTCAACTATAGTCTATGTCCTGGCAGTTCCAATTGGAGCCAGGGACAAAAGCAAAAGCCAAAGCCGCATGCATTCCAATGCATAGCGGTTTCTTGTTCATGCTAGGTAGATCCGCCCTGCTTCCAAGATTCTAGATCATGCGAACTTTAAGATAAACCTTAACTCGTGAGTAGTAAATGTTCTCGCGCCAGGTGGCAAGGAGGTAGCAGCTTAATGATGCTAGGAGACTCAGTTGGCACGAAACTCATTCCACTAGCTTGTTAAATCTCTTGCACCGCTGAGCTGTGTCCCACGACAAACAGTGGGGCTTTCAGACACACAACTCGGTCAAGGCTTACACCATATATATAATGTTGCAAGAATAGTTTCACGACCCTTATTCAGCATTCCTTGCGCTCATCAATACGCGGTCCATCACCTAGGAGCTTTACTTTTGAACAAACACTGGCACCAGCCCAGGGCATCACTGTATATATTAGGTTGGCCGATCATTGCAACGTTCCTTTTGTTTCCAAGTGCTATAACAGGAGTCAAGATGGAGGCCAACGTGAGAACTCTTCCTATCGGATAAACGGATCATTATGGATTGGTGTGCTAAAGTCTTTCAGGATAGTCCACACGATGTCGCGGTGGTGGGTATGGGATGTCGTCTACCCGGGAACAATAACACCCCTGAAGAATTGTGGCGGTCAATCCTCCAAAAAGTCGACGCCTCAAGTGAGATACCTAGAATGCGGTGGGAGCCATACCAGCAGAACGCACAGAACGCAAGGAGTATCGGTAAAGTGCCCCGTCGGGGCTATTTCGTGAAGAATTTAGAAAATTTTGACGCAGGCTTTTTTAATATTTCGCCCAAGGAGGCGGAGCAGATGGATCCCCAACAGCGCCTTGTATTAGAAGTGACGTGGGAAGCGTTAGAGAATGCAGGTATTCCTTTGAGTAGCCTGTCCGGGTCCGACGCTGCTGTCTTCATGGGCGTGAATTCTGATGATTATGGAAAGCTGCTCCTCGAAGACTTGCCCCACGTGGAGCCATGGATGGGGATAGGAACCGCTTATTGTGGCGTTGCCAACCGAATATCTTACCATTTGAACCTGATGGGTCCAAGTACTGCAGTAGATGCTGCTTGCGCATCTTCACTGGTCGCCATTCATTTGGGAAGACAGGCAATCCTGAGTGGGGAGTCCAAGGTCGCCATTGTAGGAGGAGTAAACGCGATTTTTGGCCCAGGTTTAACGAGTGTACTTGATAAAGCCGGTGCTTTATCATCCGATGGCCGTTGCCACTCGTTTGATGACGCAGCCAGCGGTTACGGTCGTGGTGAAGGAGCCGCAGTGGTTATTCTGAAAAACATGGCAGAAGCAGTCAAGGACGGTGACCACATCCTAGCTACCCTGAAAGGGACAGCAGTTGCTCAGGATGGGCGCACAAATGGAATCATGGCCCCAAATCAGAAGGCGCAAGAGCTGGTAGCGAGGAAGGCACTAGACGTAGCTCGAGTTGACGCGTCAACCATCGATTACGTGGAGGCCCATGCGACTTCGACACCAGTTGGAGATCCAACAGAAGTCTCCGCCATCTCGGCTGTTTATGGAAAGGGTAGAAGTCCGGATAAGCCATGTTACATTGGTTCAGTGAAGCCAAACGTTGGGCATCTTGAAGCAGGCGCAGGCGCTGTTGGCTTCATTAAGGCGGTCATGTCTGTACAGAAAGGCATCCTACCCCCTCAAGCCAATCTAAAGACACTAAACACCCGAGTGAACTGGAGCGAGGGGGTACAGGTTGTACAAGATATTGAAGACTGGCCTAGCTCGGGATATCCACGCCGTGCTGGCGTATGTTCCTATGGATACGGAGGTACGGTCTCTCACGCAATCATTGAGAAGTACATCCAAACAGGTCCAGCCATTTACTCAAAGGAACAATGGCCGAAGGGAACACAGGTTCTTCTTCTTTCATCACCGCAGAGAAGGTCACTTGAAACCCAGGCAGCCACACAAGCAGAGTGGATGTCCACCGTTGGAAAGCAAAATGATCTAAGGTGTGTGGCAGCCACCTTGGGAACACGTCGAAGCCACCATAAGTACCGGGCAGCGTTTGTCGTCGAAAGCCATGATGATGCAGCTGAGAAGCTGAATGCGTTTGCCTGCCAGACGCCTACAAAGTGGACCACGTCTGGTGGAAAACCAGAAGGTGATGACCGGCCTGTGGTGTGGGTGTTCTCAGGCCACGGCGCCCAATGGACTGATATGGCCAAGGACCTCCTTCAATATCGAGTCTTTCGGGATGTTATTGAATCAGTCGATATACTTGTACAGAAAGAGATGGGCTTCTCAGCCATTCAGGCCATGGAGATGGGAGTACTCAATGGCTCGGACCAAGTCCAAGTTTTGACCTACCTCATGCAAATAGGGCTGAGTGAGGTGCTGCGTTCCCTAGGTGTGAGTTGCGGTGCAGTCATAGGTCACTCGGTTGGTGAGATTGCAGCGTCAGTCGCTGCAGGGTGCATTACTCCAGCTGAAGGCACCCTCATTGTCACTCGGCGTGCGAAGCTCTACCGTCGTTTCATGGGAGCTGGCGGCATGGCTTTAGTTTGTGCCCCCCTTGAACAAATTACAATTGAGATCAGCACCCAGAATGTTAATAACCTTGTGGTGGCAATCAACTCGTCTCCATCTTCGTGCGTTGTCTCAGGACCAAAGGAAGAGATCGAGGCTTTCGCTCTGAATCTGAACAACAAAGGCATCAAAACAATCCACGTAGACACCGATATTGCGTTTCATCATCCAATGCTAGGTGAGCTTATGGAGCCTCTAGCAGAAGCCCTAGTTGGCTATGTTTCTCCCTCGCAGTCAAAGGTAGCAATCTATTCTACCTCAGCAAGTGATCCGCGCAGCACCATGGATCGCGGTATCCGCTATTGGTTGGATAATATGGTCAATCCAGTGCAGCTAACTTCAGCTATATCTGCGGCCGCAGAGGATGGTATGAGACTCTTCTTGGAGGTTTCCTCACACCGTATAGTCTCCCATTCAATTGAGGAGACCTTGCTCGATATTGGCGTTGGGGACTTTACCGTTACCAACACTATGTTGCGTGACACACCAGCTGAGAGAACCATCCTTTATAGCATGGCTCAACTTCATTGCCAAGGGGCTAAGATCGACTGGAATCAGCATATGCAAGGTGCCTGGGCCCCTAATGTACCTACAACGACCTGGAACCACCGGCCAATATGCAAGCAGGTCAATGCACGATCTGAACACACTACCAGAATGCATGACGTCGACAAACATAATTTGCTCGGCCATAGAACTATCATCGCGGGTGATAACACGGTCATCTACGAAACCAGGATTGACGAACAGACAAAGCCCTTTCCAGGCAACCATCCCGTGCATGGCTGTGAGATTATCCCGGCCGCAGTCCTGATGAACACCTTTCTTCAAGGGACTGGGGCTCAAGTGCTGTATAACTTTAGTTTGCGTGTGCCTGTTGCTACCAGTGAGCCCCGTGAGGTTCAATTTGTTGTCCAATCGAATCAGTCTCGGCTATGCTCCCGCCTTGTCGAAGGCAGCCGCACCGAAGGCGACAGTGGCTGGCTAACACATACTACCAGCTACTGGGCTGTAGAACAGGATGAACAACCGACCACCCAGAACATTGACATCGAAGCAGTCAAATCCCGTATCAACAACAAGTTAGAAGATAGCTTCAGCATCGACTACCTTGCTTCTGTCGGGGTCTCAGCCATGGGCTTCCCATGGGTCGTCACTGAGCATCACGGCGATTTGGACGAGATGGTCGCCCGGGTCGATGTGAGCCCCAACAATGACAGTGGCGAGATACCCTGGGATAAAGGTTCATGGGCACCAATTTTAGACTCAGCAACATCAGTGGCTTCAACACTATTCTTCGACAACCCCTGCCTTCGAATGCCTGCCCACGTCAAGGAGGTCAAAATCCTAGTCGAACAGCCACCTCCTAAGATAGCCTGGTTGTATGTCAAGAAAGCCACAGGCAGCGATTATGCGGCACATGTCAGCATCTGCAACGAGGGCGGGACTGTCCTGCTTCATGTAAACTCGATGAGATTTTCTGAAATTGGCGGCGCGCCCGAAGACACAGGCAGCCTGGAAGGCCTTGTGCATCAGTTGGCGTGGCCGCCAGCCACTTATAGCGAGAGCCCCCTGGCGATCAGCCATATTATTCTCATCTCAAGAGACGAGGGTCTGGCTAATGAGTATGCAGCTTCTATAGATCGGGAAACACAAACAGTCAGCATTTTAACCATTCCAGAAGAGCTGGCCAAAATTGCAGAGAGTGAAGACATCTTGCATCAGAAGGACACGATAGTTACCTATATCCCAGGGTGTGTATCCAATCCCGATGACATCTCTTCTGCCTCTCGGGAATATGCCTTTGATCTTGTGAATATCATGAAATATATCTCCTCTTCCTCACTTTCAGTCAGGGTCTTTGTACTCACGCAACGTGTGATAAAGGCCGACACCGCCACCTCATTAGCCCAGGCGCCTTTGCACGGGCTCTCACGCATCATTTCATCAGAGGTACCCGACAATTGGGGGGCCTTAATTGATTTGGAGATACCAGTACTCCCATTGGCAATTATGAAGTATGTTCGGAACGCGGACATCGTCCGGATCTCGGACGGTATTCCACGTGTTGCACGTCTACGTCCATTACCACGCACCAAAGCACTGCCACCTTCAGGACAAGATTCGCTTCTTCCTTGTCCTTCTGGGACCTATTTGATCACTGGCGGCCTGGGAGACTTAGGCCTAGCAACAGCAGACTTCCTCGTCCAGAAGGGAGCACGCCGAATCATTCTAGTCTCTCGTCGTGCACTCCCCCGCCGCAAGAACTGGGCCGCTCTTGTCCACTCAGCCTCCCCGTTGGCACCGATAATCAAAAAGATCCTTTCAATGGAGTCTCGCGGAGCCACTATTCAGGCAATTGCCATCGACATATCTTCTCATGACGCAGCCTCGCAACTATCCAGTCGCATCGATGACCTGTGCTTCCCTCCCATTCGGGGAGTCGTCCATGCGGCCGGGGTTCTACACAATGAGCATGTCCTGTCTGTCACTCCAGATTCCTTTGAACGTGTCCTCGCACCAAAGATTGCAGGTTCGCTCACCTTGAACATGCTCTTCCCGCCGAAAACAGTAGATTTCATGGTTCTATTCTCCTCATGTGGCCAATTCTTTGGTTTCCCTGGGCAAGCGTCGTATGCATCCGGCAATGCATTTCTCGATGCTCTTGCAACTTATCGTCGCTCTCAGGGAGATAACACTATCGCCATGCAGTGGACGAGCTGGCGCGAAATAGGCATGGCGGCCGGCTCTGAGTTCGTTAGGGCAGAGCTGGCCACCAAGGGAATTACAGACATTTCACAGGAAGAGGCATTCCAGGCTTGGATGCACGTCTCCAAATACGACGTTGATCACGCTGTGGTACTCCGGAGCCGTGCATTGGAGAAACACGAACCACTTCCCAGTCCGCTACTCGTCGACATTGCTATACATAAGATCTCCTCAATCCTCACACCTCCACCAACCCCCCCGTTGAGTGCTTCCAGCGATTTACTTCCTCTGCCTCGAAACCCTGCAGACCGGTTCGATTCTCTTAGTAGGCAAGTACGAGAATGTGTCGCGAACGTGCTGCAGATGGAGACCGACGAGGTGGCCAGCCAAGAGCCACTGAGCAATATGGGGATGGACAGCGTGATGACCGTCCATTTACGTGGGCGATTGCAAAAGAGTCTGGGGGTGTTAGTCCCGCCGAACCTTACCTGGAGTCATCCATCGATAGACCACATCGTGAAGTGGTTAATGGAGAAAACCAATGATAAAGAGTAATGAGATATCTGGTCTAACCATGATACAAAAGTTATCTGATATGGCATGCTGGGAGGACCTGTGAGATAATTGACTGCTCCAATAAATTTAGCACTGAGCCACATACCTCAGCTTTCACTTAGAAAATATATCCCCAGAAATGCCGAGAATGGTGTCTGTTATGCGATTATAGCGCTAGTGACGATGATGATGATGGTGAGAAATAATTTGACTGCAACGAAGACTCTCACGTTCATTCATGGAGTGGTACAGAGGGGAACGACATGAGACACGTGATAAAGCCTTGAATGAAATTGGCATCCAGTCGCATGTTAAAAAATTAGGACTACGTACGGTAGTAGTGTACCGAATGAGTATATTAGAGCATCAATCCATTCTTGAAAATCATACTCCTAACCATATATCTCAACAATCATTAACTAACCCTGAAAAGTAATTTAGTAGATGAAGTTCAATCTTCTAAGGCTATTGCACTCATTGGCTGTTAGGAATAAGTCGTGAATCATAACCCAAGATTAAGAATTAGAGAAATTGTCCAAAATTAAAACGAAGCGAACGCTAACTCATAAGCAAAGCCAAGAGTTAACTTCGCGTGTTCCAACATATGGTCAAAGCTTAGGTATTTAATCCGGTCATCGGTGGTGTGGATCCTCTTGTTGGTGTTCTCCATCTCCGCCTCGGTAGCCATGGCCGAGGGGTAGCCATATTTACTTGCTGATGTATGGTCGGAGCAAGCGTAGCCACATTTCGTCTCGAGATACCCAACATTGCAATACTGGGAGACATTGTCAGCGAGCCCGTATGAGTGGAAGTGGGGCGATTGGGAGGGCTTACTGCAGTAACCACATCTTTGAGGAATTGCGTCAGGCCCCGATCAACATAGTCAATCATGATACCCACGGCTTCTTTACGACCAGCATTCAAAGCCCCCTGGACGTAACCGGTCATGTCCTGCTGGAGCATAGCTTTGATGTCGCGTCTTTCTTGCTTGTATTGAGAAAAGATAGCCTGAGAGCCCAGCATGCCACCTTCCTCTGCCGAGTACCAGTGGAACTCAATCGTATTCGGCGCCTTACCTTGGGCCACGGTGTCTGACTGCAGCAGACCACGCAACGCCTCCAAGATCGTAACCGTTCCACTGCCGTCGTCATCAGCTCCCGGGGCAGCCAGAATAGACGGGAGGAACAAGTTGATACTGTCTTGGTGGGCGCCTAATACGACCGTCTTGTTCGATTTACCCGGAATGCGGGCTATAATGCTGAACTGACCCCACGAATGGGCAAACCGGTCCACGGTCGCGCCATGTTCCGCTGCCCCCGATTGTTCGATCACCGTCTGGACTTGATTGTAGAGCCACGTCGCCGATTCGATTCCGGTCTGGGACTTGTAGTAGCGCGTGTGGAAGGAGGTGAACTTTTCCAGATCCCGCTCCATGTTGGCCTTGGTGAGGCGGTGGGTCAAGCCGACAACCTCCTCGACATGTTCCATCTTCGTGGGATATCGGACGTTACTAGCCTGGTGCAGTGTGGGGTAAAACCCGGGGTTTCGTTCCTCGGTGATGTCAATGAAATTCACACCATCCTAAGCCAGTGTTAACCGAACCGTCCGCAACGCAGAACCGAATCGTGGAGATATACCAATTTCAAAGCCCATTTTTCTTCTTCCGTCACCCATCTTGTCTGATAAGGTGCCAATTCTATAAGGTATTTTTCATTTTCGTGATGGATTTGGGGGTTATTCAACAGTGCCTGCTGTGGAACTACGGCGGCCAGAACGCCCGATGCCGTTGCGCTCAGCGCAAGGGCTGCTCGGATCTTCATAGTTAATGCGAAGAGATTGTCACAGCAAAAGGACCGTCAAAAACAAGTGGGGGGGATTGATTGTTAGAGGATGAAAGACTGGGTCACCAGAGAAAGGGACAGGATGGGAGAGAATATGTGATCAGAGGAGTATTCGATGGACGGTGAAGGGGGTGCTGGAAGTACCCGCTCTCTCCAACGGTGATGTAAATGATCGAGTGCAGGAGTTGGAGAAATGGGGAAATGATAAGCAAGAGCAGAGTGCAAGTCACGCGCTGCTGACTACTACCCTATAACTAAGTGCCGATAAACAACAACAATGATACCGGAGATTTGAGGGATTTGATTGGGGTTTTATAGCTGAATCTTCGATCGATTAAATTGCAGCACGAGAGACGGATCTCGGATCTTTCATGCGTCAGAGACACGTTTGTGGGATGACATCGTAGAATACTTATAAGTTCCGGATCAGATGGACTAGCAGGTAAGGCAAGGCAGTATTTAGTAGCACAAAAAGTAGGGCACCTAAATTGAGAATCTCCAAACTTAATGACAGAAGGCGCAGGCACATTAGCCGCTCTGGTGGAGTCGAAAGAGCAGGGTCCAAAAGTATTATTTCTTTACCAACATGCTACCGCAAACTACATCTGTCGACGTAGTATCCATTCTTGACGCTCGTCACGGCATACAAACAAGAGACTGCAATGACGTTTTCGAAACGACTGGATGGTCAAGCCTCGTTTGCTAGTCAATTTTTGTCAGGTCCTCCTTTAACCACGTCGCGTAGTCCATACAAACACCAGCAGTTCCCTGGTCAATCAAAACCAAGGCCATCACAGGGTGAAGCCCGACTCCACCAGCCAAGACTTAAACGCTATTAATAATCTTTTGGTTCACCCCGCGTTGCGACCGTGTCGGAAATAACAGGAGCTTACAGTGGCTGTACACAGTCGGCCCCGTCATCTCCGCCGGAATGCCCACTATGCCTTGTCAGGTCTTGACTATGACATTTATTTCTTCTTCGGCTGAAGAAGCTCAGTCGCTCAAAGGAAAAGAATAAAAACGAGAGAGAAAGAAAGAAAGAAAGAAAGAAAAAGAGGGGGGGATTCTAGGATCTAGGTACTAGGTATCGATTCATTCAAAACTGCCTTTCAGAATCAGGCAACCGTATTAATGGAGCTTACACTCTCATTTGTCTCATGTTCTGAAGGAGCTGTTCCTGCAGCCTCCCAGCTTGGAAAAACGCCGAATAGCGCCCTGTAGTCCCACTTCAAATGACAGTAGGTACTAGTTCATGCCCGGTTGACAGGGTCGGATTCTACTTGGGAAGAGCATAAAACCGGGCATCATATCGGCATTCATCCGTCCAGTCAATATAATGCTAGCAGCAAGGGGATCTTATACTATGACCAGACCTGTCAGACCTGGCTACGTTGCACACCGCAATTGTGAAATTTATTGGATTGACTCTCGCATGAAGCCAGTATTGGTTTACCTCAAAAGGGCTGACCAGTATGAGATAACTGTACTGAAGGTACTAGTTAGTATTGTTGACTTCATAATACGACTCACATTCAATCCTGGATGAATCACACTGACTCGTGTAGTCTCATCAATCCTGATTGGGAAACCTTACCCCGGTTAAAGTTTCCTAGGGCTAGGGCTAGAGACTCCTTACCCAATTAGGTCCAGTTGTCAGGACTCGTGCCCCATCGTGACTCAACTCGTAATTGGAAGCCAGAATCGCCGGACGCGACCGGGACGCGAAACGATCCAGGACTCCGGTCCATATCTCTTATCTCCTTCTAGTCTTCACCACCCCCCGCCCTCTCCTCCTTTTCGCTTCTACTCAACTCCGCTTACAGCAGTTGTCTATACGGGAGGTAGACTCCATAGGAATCGCGACACCCTCTACGTGTTTTTCTCCGCCAACCTTTACACGACTCATCACCCCCAGACTCCGAGCGTGTCTTGCGCGATGGCCATCCACCCGACGTTGAGTCCTCAATCGAATGCCCAGGGAACTTTGTCCCCGCAGCAAGCCCGGGCGATATCGGCTTGGTCAGAACAGGCGGCTGCGCATCTGGGAAATCTGACCATCTCGGATTCCGTTCCTGCGGCCGACCAGCATCGTGCTGGTCCGGAGTCCCCTTCCACACGCGGTGCCTTGCGAGGGACCACGGTTACACTATCAATTCCACTGGATGACCCGGTCCCCAGCACGGGGAATACATCTGCTCCGAGGGTCAAACTCCTGGGTCAGCCTTCTGCCCAGACACAGCAGGTCCCTTCGGTCAGTTTCCGGCGCCGAGAACCACTCCGTCGTGATAGTTTGAAGAGGCGCGAGGCGCTGTTGAAGGGCAAGGATGGAAGTCGTCGCAGGCAACGCTGGGAGAACGGTACGTCTTGACCGACTGGTTGCGTTTACCAAAAAATGCTCTACGCGACTTTATGCACCTCGAATCCCGAGTGGCGAACATCTTCGACAGTGTTGTACTGACGGGCCCCTTCACAAAAGATCGCCTCCTGAACAACCCTTGGGCCGAACCTCCATCTTCCAGGGACTGGGCCGTTGAGCCAACGTACACTCGACACGACCCGATGCCTTACTACCTCGCTCCTCTCTGGGACGTCCATTACAAACACATCGATCACACCTCGTCAAGGCAGACCGCAAAGGGCACGAAGGGTGAGAAGCATCGTGTTCCGAAGGACCTCCGCCTCAAGCTGAAGCATGCGCGTGCTGCACGGGGTATGCTTCAGGATATCGAGGAGGATATCCGACAGTTCATCCAGAGATGGGGCGAAAAACAACTCTTGCTCGAGAGGGATGGCCTAGCAGACGCCCCAGGATCGTCTGACGAGGACTCCGAGGACGAAGTTGTGTTTGTGGGTAGAAATGGACAAATGCACGACTCTCCCGAACGCAAGAAAAAGCTGCAACAGATGCGGGAAGCAATGCATGCCAACAGAGAACGGGATGGGGAGAAGTTGGTCTTTGAGAGCCTAGTAGATGATCGGGCCTCTGGGTTTGGGTAAGATTTGCCTTTTGCTCTTGCATTTATGGTCCAACGCTTACCGGTTCATTTTGTTAGTCGCTGGCTCGTCCACTCCATTGCCTCATACTATGGCTTACATACTTGGTCCGTCACTGTGGGGGAACCCGCCCGCCGCGAGGCATACGTTGGATTCTATCCTCCGGCTCCGGGAAGTCGCGCTGGGCTTGTAACCACCCAGCCTACCTGCCGTCAGGAGGCGATGATTCAACCGGGCGATGCTCTCCCGCAGCCTCTGTGGACGCAGGTATGAGCTTGTAGGGTAGAAAGCCCTCTTCTTGTTGTAAATTTTTAGATCCCTGTTATTGGTAAATGATTGGCGTTGCCTTGGTTATTCCAGGCTTAGGGATTAGAGTTTGGGCTTGGTGGGTTGTATCTAAACGCGGTTTAGGCGTAAGATAGACAAATCGACGTCGATCTGTGATATGGGGATCAGTGCCTGCTCTGGAGTACATGCCTATCCCACATTACCCAGTAGCCATCACCAGCGCTCTCCCCATCCCATATGGCTGGGTGTTTGTAGTATCCTACATGCCTGGCCTAAGCTACTGCTTAGGGAGTCCTCATATCTAGAGCTCATACCATGAGGTGCCAGGATAATCCTTCGAGACGTTGCCGACACACTACAGGGCATTTGATGGCCCATCCCACTTCGCTGTGTGCTCTGTATTCGCATCATGTTTGGGTGTGACTGCTATGGTGCGCATCTGGATGTGCCTTTGCCTATGTCCAAGTCAAGGTGTTGTTGTCATGGGCACGAGTTGGTCATACACTCTATCCCGAGTACAGAGCTTATGCCCTGGAGGTTCAGTAGATTTCAGACATAGTTCTCAATAGCCGGTAACCCTATGTTCGGCTTGGATCTGTCTCTGTGGTAGTATAACATCTTCCAGTTACTTATGGGGTTTATCCCTCGGAGAGAACTGAAGCCTTGTGTTGTCTCGGTAAGAACTCTTATCATTTCCGATGTCTGTATGTTTGGGTAGGTATAATAGAGTTGCTCATGTTCGGATCCAATTTAATATTTCACCGATAACCATGTACTGCTTGGTTGATACAAACAGATTCCCCAGTTTAGTGAGCGATTTCCTGGGGTAAACCGGAAATATATCATCGCGCATACGGACTACACAGGACATACCGTCTCGATTACTAGCAAATTCATGACCTGACACCGGTGAACAGATTGCTGAAGAGATGATACCATTTGATACATACCACAGAATTATCAGACGACTTTGTCTGTACGAAAACGAGATGGGTATCTCCTAATTACAATGGAGATAGACGTGTGAAGAGTGCTTATATTATTAAGCCTTCACAGTTTCAACTTTGCCCTAAAAGAACCGTCAATAGGGCTTGTAGCTCAGTGGTAGTAGCGCTCGCTTTGCATGCGAGAGGTCAGGGGTTCAATCCCCCTCGAGTCCACATCTTTTTTTTGTCGTCCACCTCTTTCTCTGACCGAAGTGAGGACAATCAATGAGCGTGTCAACACAGCTCGCAAATCAGGTAGCCTACGGAGCATAAACGCATCATCGACACCGGTCATTCATTGCGCAAATTTTTTGGGATTTGAGGAGACGATCATTGTATAGAGTCACTCTACACGCTTTACTGTAAGAATGTCAATGTCTTTCCCTACACATATGCAGTAAGCGGCCCTATTGTGGATTCTAAATGGATGCCAGTGGAGGATACAGAAATGGAGAGAGAAAAGGCAGACAGAGTATTGCGGAAATAAACAAGAGAAGTACAAATGTCGGGTAGGATAAACAAACATGAAAAAATAAATACTTACAAAAAAATCGTGGACTCGAGGGGGATTGAACCCCTGACCTCTCGCATGCAAAGCGAGCGCTACTACCACTGAGCTACAAGCCCTTTGTGCTTATATAATTAAGCATAACTATGGTATAAGCAGACTACCACCTACCAGTATATCGTCCTACTATGTTGTTGGCATTGCATCGCATGTCTACTCCGTAAGTAGGGTATACATCATATTCATATGGTTCGAATGACATGCATCCCAGTACGCATTCCAATGCATCTTACAGCCATGTAACCTGTTGTATTCCTTGCGAAGCTGACCAGAACCTATTCTCTTTGCCTGCACACCAATCAACGTTCCCATTCTTTTTTCGAGTATTTCATGTTCAATGTTACTAGTCACTTCCTGTGAAAGACAGCTTGTAGATTGCATGATTGATGATGATCGACACACAGATGCATCCTGTACTAGGTACGTACCCATGCCTGGTGGTTCTGTTCTTTCTTCATTCGCACAAGAAAATTGACCCAGCAAAACAAGAACCCTTTGGACAATAGTGATCTCAAAAGACATGTACAACAACCGCATAGATCCCAAGCGCAAATGCCAGCCCTGCTTTCTCTCTACTTGGGCTGACCAGGTAGACCTTTTTTTAGGTGAATCATGATCTAGGTCCTTGCGTGAAGCCTGCCAAGGGATTGGTGTGAGGTAATAGTACTTAGATAGGTAGTCAAAGAACTACTACCCACCGGTTATGATATCCACTGCATGAACTTAAATTGAGGTTGTTATCGCACCCAAGGCGCTCATGCATCTCTAGACCGGTCTATTTGTTGCCACCATCTGCCAACCTCCCCTTGCCTCCTGAACTATATCCGATCTAGAAGCGGAAGTTGAAAGTGTTCACACCCACAGCAGACCTTGGCTGACAAGGGTATGCCTGCTGTCGTCACCTAGTGTGACAACCACTGTTCTTCTGTCTTTATTTTTGATTTTTTCCTAGTTCCCCGGATACTAGTATCGTCTGTCAGCCGCAGTCGACCAGGACTACAGAATTGTACATACGAGGGAAGTTGAACCTGACGTTGGACACTCTTCAAGTAGTATCCCATCCATCCTGTCAATGCCACTCGAGCTGTCGTGACTGTGACGATTGGATAAGTTATTCTTCGATAATGTAAATCAGAATGCTCCGTGTCTGGTTGCACACGGCTCGTGACCTCTCAAACCAGGAAATAATGTACAGTATTATCTACTATGGGGCTTCCAGAGCAGGCCTAGAATCTCCGTAGAGATCACAGGCTATCATTGGCGGGATGTGGCTCGTTCTATGGAGTATTTAAAAATCTCCGTCATTTTGCCGGAATAGCGTTTGTTCTTATATGAGCGCCAGGCTAGCCGTGGCATCCAGTTTACGAAAGATAAGGTAGAGATCAAAGGTCCCCCGGCAATTCTTATGAGACCAGGCGATCGGTCTCCTTACTAGCCAGCTACCGTAATGATATCAGTCAAGGTGGTTGGAAGTCTGTTGTAGTACATCTTCATTGCGTCATACGCACGAGCGGGTTCCATCAAACAGGATACTTCGCTCTGATCAGGAAAGTAGGTACTCTAGAGTCATAGTACATATGTACATACCTTGGACTTCTCGTCATTGAACCTAGGTTACTACCGGCACGAATGCCTTGTCAGGCCTGACTTGGACTAGGCAAGACGAGCGGCAACTTCAGGAAGAAACAGAAAGAACAAAAGATAGAACAAATCAATGAGGAGCTGTGATTGCCATCCAACACCGTGGTAACTATGGAGAGTTTGCCGTTACTAATGATGTAGAAGCACTGACTTGGCTTCGGTCCGATCCGAAAAGGCCCCAGTGGGTTTCCCTGGTACTGTAACTGCCCTAGTTGTAAGTTCCCCGGTATGGTTGTTGCGTGTCAGTATTTCCCAAGAGGCAATCTCCGTGGTAAGGTACAGTAATTTGAAAGGACAATGGTTATTATCCGATAGGAACGAGATGCATGACCGTGAAGGTTTCCCCAGTGATACGACAACGGTATCGCTTTCCCGTCCTGCACTGCATGTGAAACGGGTGGTCGGAGGCACAGGAGAGAACTGCAGGGGCGTCTTTCTGGTCAGAAGATCTCGAAACGCATCATGCAATCCATCATCCTGGCATTCTTATGAAGGGAGGAGAATATATGTGGTGGATATACAGCCGTGGCCAACAAGCGATCTCCCGGAATACTCCGTGTTAGGGTCTCTTCAGTTGGTGGGTCGGAGAATATCGCAAGCCACACGGCCATTGCCAATGGTCACGATCCCTTACATGGATTGAACCAATTTTACTGCCGTCTTACTCAGAATGATCTCAATTAGTGGTCGGTGAGAAAGGTCAATCAATAATTGTCGGCCTAAAGGTAGATCTGGGAAAGAATCGGTTGCAACCCATTTTCGTTCCCCGGTCAGGCTGGTGTTTTCCAACAGTAAATAGTGGGGGTTAGGCAGCGTTGTTATTATTGTGAGTTTTATTATTATTAGTATTAGTATTATTATTATTGTTATCGTTATCTATGGATTTGTTTCCATAGTACGGAGTTGATAGATCGGGTATTCGGGCGTCCAAGAGATCCAATTGTGCGGGGTTCATGTTTTCTTTTCTTTTTCTTTTTTTTATTTTATTACATGTTTCCATGTTCAGTGCAACATCGCCATGATTCATTGATAAGTCACTATATTTAGTCGCCATAAATGAGGGCTCTCGCAACCCTATCGAGTTCTGGTTGTAGTAAATAGAAAACTTCCATGGCTGAGTTTTGATCCTTGGAGAGTTTAACATTCCTTAGATGAGGCGATGAGATCATCCATCCAATAGACACATGCCATCTAGAATTCGATTTTCGTTTTCTTTGAATTTTTAAGGTACTGTACCGACTAAACAACTAAAAGATGTGCAGGATTAGTCATTAGTACAGTGAGGTAGACAATCAACCGTTCGTTTGCATCCGAGTGACCGTTGTGTCTCATTCTTTGTGACCGGTGAATTGTTCTCTTCCTCTTCTTCTCCCCATTTCTCATACTTTGGGAATCAAAAAGAAAGAGAGAGAAAGATTGAAATCAAATAAAAAATTAAGATTTTTTTATTCTCCGCTAGATGTAGCGTAAGTAAATAATTGAACAATAGTAAGGCATCATTGATCAACAGTGCTCTCCAACCTTGAGGAACTAAAAAGCGTCAGCAACGTGGCTCGCTCCGTTTCCACCACATCCAACCCTTTGATCCATTCTCTTTCGTTGCCCTCCCACTGTTTCAACTCAACTCCCTGCGCCACGCGCATACCTTGTCTCTAGGCCCCGCCTCGTCGTGTACGTTGCTAATTTCCCAGTCGTTCCTTGAATCGCAGACCCGGGCTTCTGGAGTGTCCGCTTGGCGTCATCTGCTATGTACACTGACCCCTCCCTTGACAATCCCCTCCTTCTGATCACCTTACTTGATGATGATATTATTCCTTCGTTGGGTTGCTTGATTCCGTGCCTCCTTTCCACCGAACTCCTTATCGTATGACCGCATCACCCTTCTCCTGTTGATCGTTGGGAAGTTAACGCTGCCTCGTGTTGTCGGTATTCGGTGTGAGCCCTAGGCGATCCCCCGTCTTTGATTGATAGGTCATATACCCAATCTGAGTAATAGCTATCAGCCACTGGAATGGGCCTTGCCATCTGGAGTACATATTGATGAATCATCTCGTTTCGTTTTGATCTAACCCGCTTTTTATTATCTTCTTCTTTATTTCATTCCCATCGCAACGACAAACCCTTCCCGACTACATTACTGCACACCCCCCCTGCCCTGACCTGACCGGACCTGCCGTGCAACTAAATTAAAGCGGCATTGTCCACCGGTGATATTTCTCATTCCACTACAGACTGTGTCTCCGCATTGACTCAACACCACCATGGGGTCTTACAGTGTATCGTCGCGACAGCACAGTGCGCGGACGGGAGGAAGTTCGAGCTCCACTTACAGTGATGCTTCCGATCGTTCGAAAAGCACTGCCCCTACGATCTATAGCGAGCGGCCCACATCAAAGCGGAGAGAGAACATGGACCCGAAAGATTCAGTATCGACCTACGCCTCGACGAACCACGACGACGAACTACCGAAGAAGCCGCGCTATGAGGTGGTTACTCGCGGGGCCGAGTCAGATATTTTCCCTTCGGATGCGATTCCCTCGAATTCCTCCACTTTTGGGAAGTTGTTCCCATCTTCGCGACGGCTGCTTATCGGGCATGATGATACGACCCTCGATGGGAACATGAACCTTTGTGTGCACACCCTGGCGCCACGGAGAGATGGCTATCAGCAGGCCGTTATACTTTTTCATCTCCGCATGTACGATTTGTACTCAAGAGACTTTTCGTTTCGCCGCTACTGTCGCAATTCCGAGCGCGAGGTGTGTCACTCAGCACGAAGACCGATATCGTCCGGAGGCCCAAACAAGCGGCCAGGATTCCAACGATCTTTGAGCAGTGCATTAGCCGGCTTACGCCCAGGCTCGAATGGCGACCATTCGACGCATAGTTCCAAGCGTAAGCGGCAGGACCTGGGTCAGAAGTCGGTTAAGGAGGACGACGAGGACTTTGATGGCCAGGACAGTCGCGACCAACCTCTGGCTGACACGATCATGCTGGAATTCTCAAATTACGCTCACGTCGAGATCAAAAGACGTGGTGCCGGCTTGTCTAAGCGATATGAGTTCGAATATTGGTGTACAAGATACCAGTGGCGGCGAGAACACCGAAGAGATGGAGACCTGCAGGAGGTCGCTTTTCATCTGATTGACCTGCGGACATCCAAGACCATCGCCCACCTGATACCTGAAATCTTGACTCCAATGGAAGCTGTAGAGGAGCAGGCCAAGGGTGGTTGGGTTCCGCCATCGTCCATGTGGATCAGCGAGGATTCTGTGTATGAAAAGATGCCAGATGTTGCCGAGTAAGTGATTCTTCGTGGAGCCAAAAATGAGCCGTGAACGGTTACTAACCCAAAGTCTAGTATGATCGTGGTTACAGGATTGATGGTCTTAGTTGATGACTCTATTCGTCGCCGGTGGCACTCCAGGAAACATGGCCAGCTCATGTCCCCCGTGCGCTCCTCACTCACCCGGAGTATGGAGTTCATGGGGCCTCGACGGCTCCTGAGTGAGGTGTTCCATCGACGAGGCTCAGCATAAGCCCCGAGTAACACATGGCCCCGGGGGAGGAGAGCCGTGGTGGTAGCCATGACGTGTTGGTGCCATGTCAGCCGGAAAGGAGGCACTTACTGTATTCGCTTTTTGATTGATGCCAATATTACTGATGATCTTGATGAGTTTGCATATGACACGAAAATAGTCCTTTTCGTTTTCCTTTTTCCTCTTTTGCCATGTTTCGCTTCTCCTCATTTTCTCTTCTTGGAATACTTGGTTTTGGGTTGATATCCCGGTGTATTTTTGTCATGAGCATGATTGGGCGGCAATGAAAACTCAAAGCGGCGTGATTTTAACTTGTAGTCTGCATTCCAAAGCGAATGGGAGGTTTCTGTGATTGGATTTGGGTTTTCAACCTCGCTTGTGCATTTCGTCTTTCTTTATGCTTGTTCCCTGTGATTAACTTACTTAAACTTTGATTCTTTCTTCTCCCGAAATAGCTATTCTTGGAATATCAACAGCATGTATGGCTATTATTCCCCCTTTGGTGGCTCCATCCCTAGCGTTCATGCGTGTCGGGGTTGGGAGATATGCATCTACACATGAACCTAACGGTTAGTCGTTTCGTACAAGTTGCTGCCATGGTCCTTTTAACGCTTCCTGACTTGTCCTCCTGTCTGTGCTGGAGCGAGTCAGGCCCCCATGGTGTTGGCCTCGGGACACAAGAGGAGGGGGCAATGAAGTACGATATTCTGAATTGGGCGATTGCTACGGGGACCGGATTGATTGGACCAGCATGGACGCCGCGGAAGACACGGAAGCTCGAGTTAGCGCTGGACTTGGGTGAAAGGAATTCTGGACGAGGGTTCTAGCCTTTCGCTACCCGTGGGAGTGGACAGAGATCAATTAAGCTTGTCGATGAGGCCGATGCGGGGCAGATCGAGGCTCGTCCCAAACATTGGTGCCGCGCGAATCAACGGCTTCCAGAGGATTCGTGGATGCGCTTCACCCTTCCCCGTTGACGCCGATTATCAATCGCGCCTCCTTTTCATGCAGGTTCCTGAGGTGCGGACGTGCCGCCTTGAGGAATTATTTATTCACGTCTGATTTCTATTTGTTGTTCCATAACTTCGTTCGGCTGCAACTTTCATGTCAATAGTGGACGCAACCGTGGGAAATGAACAGATGCACGTATGTATGCCCAACAACACGGTGCCAGAAGAATGCAGCGAATCATGGCCCTTTCTCCACCGGGATTGGACTGGTACATTCAGACCCAATTCCTTCTTCGCTGGCCGCTTGTGCTTCCCGCAGATAGACCATGTACGCGTTGGTCAACTGTTGAACCGGCTCTTGCTACCGTGATATTGATATCGCGAGTCGGTGGTCTCTTGTGAGCTCGCAACCCCCCTCCTGGAGAGCAATTGTTCATGCACAGCGGCCCGGTCTATGACTGTTTAGCGCAGGGCTGAGGAACGGACGGGATTTTTTTTTTCTTTCTTTTCCTGAGCCGTTTCCGATTCCTGATTAAGTCATTGATGAGCTGGCACTGTGGCCTGTGGTCCCGCCTTTAGCTCTATGAGTGGCTCAAATACCCAGTTGACATGAACTGATCCTGCTTTCAATTCGTTGCTTTTTTATCCTATGGGCCCCCCTCTCCGCTTTTGGGCAACGACCTGGGACCATACCCCTCCACCACCCATTCGTTCCAGAAAGAGGTTTTTTTGTCCCTCCCTTTCTGAGGGAGCTTTCATGAGGCAAACGGCTGGTTTGTACCCGATGGTAAAACACAGTTTACCGGACAAGGGAAACAAAAAAGGTAACAGATTCAATGGCCACCATGGCATAACCCGGGAACAGATGAAGGGCTCTGAGTTGTCCAACGTATCGGAAGTGGCACGTCGCTTTTGTACAACAAGTGTCTCGCTGGGCCTTTGCGTCAGTCCATGGATCTGGCGTGTGTGGAGACTAGTGGCCTTCTATCCTGGTATTCTGGCGTTTCTTCAAGGGTACATTCTCAGTCGGCGTGCGCCGGGCCGTTCCAGCTTGCAGCCTCAAGATGATCCGCATGTTCTCCATGCAACTGGCGCTTCTTAAGTGGAGGATAAGGAGGGGGGGAAATTTGCTGACGCTGTGCCATGCCCACAGCGACATGCATAAGCCTGCCTGTTAGGTTTATTGATTAGGTTCCGTGTTTGTCACGCCAAAAACTGTCTTGCACAGTGACGCTTTGGAGGGGGGATTTTTTTTTTTTCCTTTTTTTTTCCCTCCTAATTTTTTTTCTTAAAAAAAAGCATGGCCCACAGTTTATATGTCTCCCCGCCTCCCATATCTATTGAGACTGTTTGGATTGACAAGAAGATAAAAAAGGTCAACTGTTTAACAAGAGGGGAAAGCAGGAAAAAGTTTTCCAACAAGTCAATTGGTTTCATTCTTCCTTCACGTATCTCCGTTTCTTGCGCAAAGGCAACCCGCACTCCACCCTGACCCGTGACCTCTGATCAGCTTCTTGAGAGAGAACCAGTGTTTCGTTTCTTGGAGAAGAGCCCAAGAGTTCAACTCTGCAAAACGTGCTCCGTCCCTCTGACAAGAGAACCGCGATACAATATGTCAGCAAATAGTGCGAGTGCTCCTCGGACAAGTTGGCAGGACCAACTTAAAGGTATGCCCCACTTTGCAGCAATTCCCTCGAGAGGATATCATTTCCAGATGCTAATGGTCGCCGACAAGCCCACTGCAAGAACCATAAACTCGACGCACCCCTATTTAACATCTACACCGAACGACGAGGTATGATCCCTGTCCTTCCGTTTCCTTTCTCTTATACCCCTCTCCGCCGTTGTATTCTGCTAGTATGAGAAAGCCCTCTTTGTTGTCGAATACTGTCTCGGCACGCACAGAGTGGAGTCGACTTCACCGACTTTTGCAATCGAAACTCAGTGGTACCATACACTAACGGGGTTGTCACTTTTTCTCCTCAGGTGGTCGCACGGCTTGGACCTGCGTCGCCTCTGTCCAAGGGAGGCAGTATCCGGCTCAATTCTGGTACGACGGCAATTACGTCAATAATGCCAAAGAGGATGCTGCCGAAAAAGCCCTGAATGTACTCAGTCCACAGCCGTCCCGTAATAACACCAGTTACCCGGGCCAAATGTATGTTTGCCCGCCTCGCTGAGCGACACTCCTGGTTTTCTGGGTGGCTGTAACTTCCTTCTCTTTTGACGATGCTTCGATCTTGCCGTTAATTCCGGTTTTTGCTTCTCCTTCTCCCTTCCTTTTCCTCTTCGCTTCGAAAACGCTCTTCGAATTGCCGCCGTTTACTCGGGTTTCGCAGACGTGTACAACATTCCCAGCTGTCGACCTATGCGTCTCTGATTTTACAGTACAGACATTCTGGCAACACCGAGGTGGGGGGTACGATTAGGGACACAGAATCTATGGATGCAGATATTGCCTTTTCCCCTGTGGTGTTACGACTCTGGGCACAAGAATGCTTGCAAATTCAGTTGCCCTGTTGACTTTCGTTCTTTCTCTTTTTGGGTGCAAGCTTTCTCAGACGATGGTCCAGTTGACTGTCATGTTTGAGCGTGCTGGTATTATTTTTCTTCCTTCTTCCTCTTCCTCTTCTTCTTCTACTTCTTCTTTCTCCTTTTCTTCTTCTTCCTCCTCTTCTTACTCTGATTTAGCTCTTCCTTATCACTTTTTTCCCTTGTCTATTATACAAACGGTCCAGGTTGCGTACGGGTATTGTGGCACGATTATATTTAACGACAGACAGACAAACAGACAAACAGACAGACAGACAGACAGACAGATCAGATCAGATCAGATCAGGTTCTACATTATGACGAACAACAAACAAATTTGATTTTTTTTCTTCATTCGTCGTACTCTACAGATACGCGCTTTCTTTCCTCAATTTTTTTTTTTTTTTTTTTTGCATCCCAGCTTCCTCCGTGTCTGTTACTCGCGGAAAATAACCACAACGGCAGACTTGCTGCGTCTGTGAGAGTCCGCGCAGGGCAGGTAATAGATGCAGCTGGAGAACTGATATTTCTAGGGTTGAAAATTTGGCGTTCTGTCTTCTTTCCCCAAATTTGAGCTGTGCTCTCGTTTGGGAAGATACTTAGGGTGGCCCCTCAATTTATTATTATTATTATTATTATTTTTATTTTTTAGAATTCATCTGGTATCATTACTGGGTGTCTACTTCGCCTTAGATTTCGCAGCTTGACGAGATATACGATGTGTGAAGGTGGACTGTTGCTAAGGTACAAATCTAAGTCGGGACTGGTTGTATAGGTACAAGGTGAACCATCCATCCTTTTTTCCAGACCCAAATCGCTGGAACCAGTTTCAGGATCCCGCCGTGTCATGTCCTGAGCTTAACCTTATTTCTCTGCTCACGTGCCGCGTACCATGGTTCGTCCGACTTTAATTTCCCTCATCCGCTATACACTGCCGATCCAACGGTTCTAGCTTCCATTGTCTCGGTCGTCCCCCAAAACCACCAAGGAACAAAGAAAAGAAAGGCGAAAAGCAGGACCGAAAAAAAAAATCTTTTCTTTTCTTCCTAATACGCAAATTTATCCTCCATTCCTCTCCCTTTATTCCTCCATCCATAGTATACTCGCAACAACAGACAACCTACACAGACAAACAGAAGCAACGCCGCGTTGGTCCAGTGGCCGGTCGGATAACCCCTCTTCGCTTCGTTAGCTTTATAAATCCACACACCCACGATCTGCCCCGGAGCTCCGACCGATACGTTTAGGGCGATCGCGAGGCCCGTTCCGGCTGTTGAGCGGAGGTTGGAGGAGAGCCAGCCGAGAAGAGGGGGGATACAGGCGAAGGCACCGCTCGTGGCTACTATCAGACAGCCGTAGCGATGCTAGCATAAATTAGTACGAGCCACAGAAGCTGGCAAGATAGCGCGGTCAACGTACGAGGTATGCGTCCGGTGGAAGAACGGCAGATGCGAGGAATCCCATTGCCCCAATGAAGGAGAATGCTGCTGAATGAAGGCCGCGGCTAGAGACCAGTCGCATGAGTTAGACACAATTGAACTTGCCACGTCTAGGGCTGTACACGGCGTACCAATTGAAATGATCTGCGGACCAGGCTGCCGCTGTGGTAACTACGTATGCTACCGCCCATGGCGGAACTGTCATAAGCTGAGCGCGCAAACTGGTATACCCGAGCCCGCTCGTGATTGCGGGCGTGAAGAGCGAGAGGCTGGAAAAGGGGGTGGAGATGCCAAAATAAATCTATACAGGCCATGTTAGCTCAGATACTTGTCGGAAACATGGTTCAATACACAAACGACAGACGCACTATATAATGAGCGTATAACCGCCAATCCGTTAGAATCTCCTTAGCATCTGCCCAGGTCATTGCATGCGCAGCTCCCTTTGAGCCTTCATTCTGCAGTCGCTGCATCGCCAGCTCCTTTTCCTCTGCACTGAGCCATGATGCCGTTTCGGGGTAATCGGGAAGAAAGAACCAGACCAGGAAGGCAGAGGCACAGGAAGGAGCCCCTTCGATGATAAATAGCCATCGCCATGCAGATAGACCGTGAGCTTGATTCATGTGTCCGACGCCATAGGCAATTGCTCCGCCGAAGGCTCCCGCCAAGGTAGCTGATGCGAGGATGAGCGCCACGCGCATCGAGCGCTCTGAGTTCCGGTACCAGAAGGTCAGGTAGTAAACAAGTCCGGGGAAGAGACCCGCTTCCATAACTATGAGAGTACGAGTTAGGTTTCAACTATGAGGTAGGTTGGTTCAGGAGGGCTCTACGCATCTAGGTACCTCCCAGTAAGAAACGAATACCAGTCACCTGCGCGTAATTGTGTGCGCCACCCAAGCCCATGGTGGATGCTCCCCAGCCGAGCATCAAGAAAGCAATCCATTTCTAATTAATGTGAGTGCCTGTGCCCAGGTTTTTGTGACAGGTTCAGTGCCTACACTTGGTCTTAGCTTCTTCAGGAAGTAATTTGATGGAACCTCGAAGAGGGCGTAGGCGATCAGAAACACCATGAGCGCTATACTGTTGCCTTGCTTAGTGAGATAACGGGGTTGACCTGGAACCTGCATACGTGTATTGGTACGAAGTCATGCCAGTCTCCGTGAGGAGATCATTGCCCGTGTCTTCATTGAGAATTTTGGCATTTCCTGCACCTTTGATTAGTTACCCAACCACCTACATCATGTCGCCCAGCAGACAAGGAGCGTAAACAATTGAAGCACTTGCGACCTACCGATATTGGATCTATCTAGATAGCAGAGAAGGTAGATCGCGGCGCACAATGGAAGGATCCGTAGATCTTGCTTCCAGATTAAAGCTCTCTCTCTCGAGTTGTCAATTTCCCGACCGTGGGGATTCTAATGGTGGATCAATTAGTGTGACCACCCGGGCCGATCCTCTTGCGTTGTCATACCTCTGAATCCCTCTCTAGATCGGCATTCTCAGCAGCTTGGTGGTACTTCTCTTTCTCGTCCATGGTGCAAAACTCGGGTCCCCCTGCAACGGATGGTGAAGGCCAAGCTACCCCGAGTGACAAGACCTTTTAAGTTATGCGACGACTTCTCTGAATCAGGAAGGATTTGCAACCCCCGCATGAACCAAACCCAAATAGCCGGGAAAAACTTCGCTAGGGAAAAGTTACGGGCAGAGTACAACTGCCTCCAGAGTCGGTCAATCTCCGACTAGCGCATTAAGTGGACACAGATGAGAGCTTGTATATTAATCTGACTGGCTCCAGCTTCCATCGAGCCATTGGTGATGGCAATTAGTAAAATTGTCGGCCCTTTTCAGCTTGCTCGGTAAATTGGGTAGTTGCATGCATGGTCAGGCGGTGAATAGGAAAGATCTGGTCAGGATATGGGGATCATATAAGACCCGAAGGGTAGTTTCAGGAGGGAATGAGCTATTGAGTCTGTAGGCTAGTTGCCCTCCCAGCCATCAATCATCCTCAGTCGAGAGACAGGGAGATCTAAGATTCCTCCCCAGAGTAGTTTATTTAGTCGGGTATGGGGACGATATGTGGGGAGACGTTTTGTACGATACGATACGGTACGTACTTACCAAGCGCATCACCAGGGGCACTGCAAACAATACAAATAAGACAAACAGTCCTGATCGGCAGACATTGATTGCTCTATCGATAATGAATTGTTGCGGTTTGCGGTCTCGTGCCTCGAATTGACACTTTGACAGTGCGGTCTTCTTGATGACATGCCTTCGACTCTGTTTAACTAGACAAACGTTGTTGCATAGCATTTATAGCGCGACAATCCCTTCGCTACGCCATACGATTCCCTCCGTGACCCTGAGCGGGGCAAGAATCACAAAGATGTCAACGTCTGCACCGGCCACTTCTGCGCCGCGCAAGCCTATGCCTTCCGCATTGAAGTTCGATCTGCATACGAAATGCTCAGTAAGCTGCAGCTTGCATCTATCGCTGGGGCCGATCGTTTCTTGACCGGTACTGACAGTTGCCTCAATATGTTATAGACCACGAAAGCTCGTGCCAGTACTCTGCATCTTCCTCATGGCTCGGTCCCTCTTCCGATCTTTATGCCGGTTGCGACGCAGGCGTCCCTCAAGGGCTTGACGTATGACCAACTCAAACAGACCGGATGCATGCTTTGCTTGAATAACACCTACCATTTGGGGTTGAAACCTGGGCAGGCGGTCTTGGACGAGGTGGGCGGTGCGCATAAATTGCAAGGGTGGGATCGAAATATTCTTACCGATAGTGGCGGGTGCGTTGGTTGTGATATATCCTGGGGAGGAGAGGGTGATGTTATATGCGCGAAGCGAAATCTGACGTGAACCCTAGTTTCCAAATGGTTTCCTTGCTCAAACTTGCTACTGTCACGGAGGATGGTGTTCGATTCCTTAGTCCCCACGATGGCACACCTATGTACAGTGCTCCCTCACCATTTCCATCTCCAGATCATCGAGGATACACCTAACCACGGCGAATTAGGCTGCTCACCCCGGAACACTCCATCTCCCTGCAGAACTCGATAGGCTCAGATATTATCATGCAGCTCGATGATGTTATCGCGACCACATCGCCGGACCACGCGAGGATTGAGGAGGCCATGGAACGGTCGGTGCGATGGTTGGATCGGTGCATCGATGCGCACAAGTACCCCGAGAGACAAAATCTGTTCTGTATCATCCAAGGAGGATTAGATTTAGAATTACGGAGGAAGTGCTGCGCCGAGATGGTAGCGCGAGATACACCGGGCATTGCCATTGGAGGACTCTCCGGAGGAGAAGCCAAGGAGGAGTTCTGCAAAGTGTATGTCAATGCCTTTTCCTCCTCAACCACACGCTTTTCCCAAAGCCGGGTTCCGGCTAACGTTCATAGGGTCGATACTTGTACTGGGCTTCTTCCAGATCAGAAACCGAGATATGTGATGGGTGTCGTAAGTGATTCAAGGCTGACTTGAAGTGCTGTCTAACGTTATCCCAGGGCTACCCCGAGGATTTGATTGTAGGAGTTGCACTCGGTGCGGACATGTTTGATTGCGTTTGGCCCACGAGAACAGCTGTAGGATTCCCATTCCCATTATCGGTTACTAGAGAATTCGGCATTGATTGACAATTGACAATTTAGCGATTTGGAAACGCGGTGGTCCCGTCTGGCACTCTCAACCTTCGCAACCACACTTTTGCCCAGGACTTCAGGCCAGTGCAAGAAGGCTGCACTTGCACCATCTGTCGCCCCAAAGATCAGGGTGGCCTAGGAGTTACACGGGCTTACTTACATCATATAGCGGCCAAGGAAACGGTTGGCGCTCACCTGTAAGATTGCCTCATCCGCCTATAAGGATCTTATGCTAACCGTGAGCAGCCTTACAATTCATAATGTTCATTATCTACTTTCCCTGATGGGGGCTGCGCGACAGGCTATCCTGGAGGACCGATTCCCGGCATTCTTACGGGAGTTCTTCAGCAAGCTTTATGGAGAAAAGTCTAAGTATCCGGAATGGGTGGTGGGGGCATTACGGGGTGTTGGTGTTGATTTGATGGAAGACTAGTATATATCATGTCTTTGAGCATTATAGATAGCGTCTAATGCATATACCATGGCGTCGTGAATGATATGAATCTCTCGGCCCTAAAGCTAGTATGTAAACGGCAAACCACCCAAGCTATCCATCACGTGCTCACGTGCCGCGTCGCGGACGCGTTTGATGCGATAATGGAGAAGATCCGAAATCTCCCAATTGAACTTCACACCCTAGAGTCCCTAATACCAAAAGCTTTCCTACGATTTACATCAAAAGATACCAGCAAAATGTCACCCTCCGCTGAGACACCATCAACCGGCACAAGCAACGGCAGCACGCCGAGCCTAGCACACAACCCCAACCATGAAGAACACCAATATCTCAACCTCATCCGCACGATCCTCGCCTCAGGCGAATACAGACCCGACCGCACAGGTACCGGCACACGCTCCATCTTCGCACCCCCTCAGCTCCGCTTCTCGCTCTCAAAACCTGCTCCCAACCCCGCCGACGACCCCATCCCCGTCCTCCCCCTCCTGACCACCAAGCGCGTCTTCCTCCGCGCCGTCGTCGCCGAACTGCTCTGGTTCATCTCCGGCTGCACCTCATCCCTGCCGCTCTCCGACCAAGGCGTCAAGATCTGGGACGGCAACGGCAGCCGTGAGTTCCTCGACAAGGTCGGCCTGGACCACCGCGAGGTCGGCGATCTGGGTCCCGTGTACGGGTTCCAATGGCGCCACTTCGGGGCCGAGTACGTCGACGCCAAAACCGACTACACGGGACAAGGCGTTGACCAGCTCGCCGAGGTCGTGCACAAGCTGAAGAATAACCCCTTCGACCGCCGCATCATCATGAGCGCCTGGAACCCCGCCGATCTCAAGAAGATGGCCCTCCCGCCTTGTCATATGTTCGCCCAGTTCTACGTCTCCTACCCCAATGGCCAAGACCAGAAGGGTCATCTCCACTGCCAGCTCTACCAGCGCTCGTGTGACGTCGCCCTCGGCGTGCCGTTCAATATTGCCTCCTACGCCCTCTTGACCCATATGATTGCTCATGCTGTGGACCTGCATCCCGGTACCTTTGTTCATGCCATGGGTGATACCCATGTCTACCTGGACCATGTCGAGCCCTTGCAGGAGCAGCTGGTGAGGGAGCCCACCGAGTTCCCGGAGTTGAAGATTCGTCGGGATGACCGCGGTAGTGGGGTGGTCGATGGCTGGAAGCCGGAGGATTTTGAGGTCGTCGGGTATAACCCTCACAAGGCTATCAAAATGAAGATGAGCGTTTAGTTACGTTTAGTCTTTTTTGCTTCTCTTCTCGTGTCTCGTGCGTTATATACCTTTTCTTTTTTGTTTTCTTTTCTTACTCTCAGTCAAAAGATAGTCTATTTATGAACGTATGTATTTGATGTGATCGACAAATAAATAGAGTCAGTTATATAGATTACTCGACGAGCTGCCATTTAATCTTCATCTTTCCGTCTGAACCCGCTCCAAAACGCCTGCATACTGATGCATAATCCTAACGACAATCGCCAAGCAATGCGATGGTATCATAACTTCTCCTCAATCCAAGTATATATAAAATCAAAAAAGAGCAGAGGTCGTAAGATAAGAGCTCTTTTCCCCCAGCCTAGATCTACTTGCCCAGCATCACACCCGCGCCCCTCATCAAGACGATGGTGTGTCCAGACTGCACCTTCCCGGCTCCGATTGCGTCCGAGAACTCCAGGAACTCGCCCGACTCGACATGGAAGATCCGGAGTCGTTCCTTTTCGTCCGCACGATTGTTCACGTTCTCCACCCGCAGTCGCCGCGCCGCATCGTCCAGAACTCGCCCGACCTTCCACCGGCTATCGAAGTAGAAGTCGCCATTCGGTGGGTCCACCCTCTGCGTATCCGATGTGCCGACCACATGTAGATAGAGCCGTTTGTCGGCGGGAACATTGGCGTCGCCCTTGGCAGACTTCTTGAGTGTATTCAGCTGGACAGCCCGCGCCGCCGGACTATTCGGTTTCGGAGTCGGCGTGAGACTCTGGGTGGCCGCGTGACTCTTCTCTTTGCCCCATGTGCGCACCCGGGCGAACATGGAACGCAGCGTCTCGTTGGCGTTGGCGCCTGCGGCGGCCGGCCGACCGCCCAGCGGGGTGATCTTGGCGCAGTCGTGTTCCTCCCGGAGTCGGTGCTTCAGGCAGTATTGGCGGTTGCAGTTGGGGCATCGGACGCCCGGGTCCTTCATCGTGTTGATGAGAGTTTTGCAGTCGAGATGTGCGCATTGGTCCGAGTTGTAGATCGTGGGTTTCTGCGTAGGGAGACTGGTGTCGGGGCTTGCGTTCTGGGCGTTTCGTCGGCGAGCCCATTCACCGGCTTTGGGGCATTTATGAGAGGTTTCGGTGCGGTGGTCCAGACAGAACGTCCCGCGACAGGACTCGCAGCGGAATGGAAGGAAATCAAGTTGGTTGCAGTACTCGAATTGACAGTGTCGCCCGATGGATTCTAGATCTTTGTCGGCCATTTGCGTGAAAGATTCCTGTGGTGAGGGCCGATCTTTGGACATGGAAATGGGCGCCATGGCGGGAGGTGGATGGTGCGAGTAGCTGCTCTGAGCGAGAAGAGGGCTCTCTGCCTCCGGCGGACAAATAATTATAGAATATTTTCAAGGTTGGATTAGAAAAGCAAGAGAGAGAAGACAAGGCTAGAAGGCACCAGCACATGCGGAGAGGGCTTACTCATCAGGGCGGTGGCGCAGGCACGTGGAGAATGTTTATCAGATCTCGGAGATCGGAGATAAGGTTATTACTCGCCATTGAAAACATTTACAAGATGGATGAGTAATTCAATCCGCACTTAAATTCAAAAGACTCCAACAGCTAAAGGGGTATATCAACAAGATGTAATAGAAGTCCAGGGTTATGTAATCTTGCCTGCAAGGGGTCAGGGGTAGAAGTGAGTGAATTATCTAACAAAGAAATATTCGCAGAAAAGGAGGAAATCAGAACCGGTCAAAATTATTAAACAGTAAGGTCGACCAAAAGTCCGATAGACTAGAAGCATTGCTTCCGAGCGAGTTAAGGAGGTGACTCTCTGCTCGTGCTTGGAGCGGTCGCGTGGTGAGCACTTGCTGGTGCAAAAGGAATAGGGCTGTTAGATATAAACACCGGAATGCCTGCTTTGACAGAGGGCTCAGATATCGGTGGAGAGTACAAGGCATGTTGAGGGTGCGTACTATCATACGTGGCTCCCGGCGTAACAGGGGGTGAGATTGACGTCTGTAGAGGAAGTGCCTGTGATGGAACCGCCGTAGACATTACCGTGGATCTATCCAGGATAGCCCCACCATGGATGTCGGATCCTTCGGCCACCACACCGGTAGCCGTGGGTAACGATGTGATAGGATTCTCTGCATCGGGTCTTACAAGAGCCGTGTTTGAATGAGCTGCCATCTTATTCGCGGGAGCATTCAGTCCCTTCGTGCCCGAGGACTTTTTGGAGGGAATAGGTGTCTTGGACACCCTCTTAGAAGTTTGTCGCTCGCGTTCCCTTTCCCGGGCGGCATGTTCCTCAGGTGACGGTACTTTCAGTTTGATGTTGAGTTTTCGAACACCTGCTGTCAGACTATCCAAATCATCTTGCGGTGTATCTGGCGTGCCCCTCGATAACGAGCGTGATTCAACTGGTGTGATCACCGCTTCTTCACCTGCAGACAAATTGGTGTATACGGACGGGACCCGAGGCACAGGAGGTGCCGTTTTGGGGCTCGAGGCGCGCTTAGGAGTCGCAGACCGAGAGCTACCGGGCCTGCGCGTGCTGGCTGCTGACGCCGAGCGAACAGTTTTATCGCCTGGGGCTTTGTTTTCCGGGGTTGATGTTATCGTGGAAGCGGCACTCTTTCTACGGGTTGTGCTGCGTGTGTTAGGAGACTTATCGAAGGACGGATCGGGTAGGTCACTGGCACGTTCGATGGTAGTTCTTCGGTTGCTTTTGATGGCCTGCCGCTTTGAAGTTTCTTTGTTCGGGGTTTCGGGTAATGGAGTCTTGGGTTTCCTCGCACGGAGTTTCATCCGACTTTCTTCATTCCCAGCCGAGCGGACGCTGGTGTGCTGGGCGGCCGTTTGACGTTCCCGTCGCAAACGTGTGGCTTCTGCGTTGAGATCTTCTGGTCGACAGCTTGTGGTTTGCCGATGACTTGGGATAAGAATTCTTGAAAGTTCATGCGTTGCGGTAGCCCAACTAACAGGCGGCAATGGCGGCGCATCAGTTTCCACGCTGATCTGGGAGCCGGTAGATCGTCGATCACGAGGCGTAGTGACCACTTTAGCGGTAAATGACTGGGTCGGAGCAAAGTAGGTTGGTGTAGACTTCTCACGAGGTTTCACTGCTGGCGGTGGATATACTAATGCCTCTAGTTCCTCTAGCAGAGCTGGCGACCACCACCCGCTGTCATAAGCCGGCAGGCTTGATGCGTGTTGGACATTAGCTGAGATGTCAAGCAGGCCCAAGCGATTCGTCATCTCAGCAGTTAAACGATCGGCCGTGTCATCCACCCCGCCAGACACCAGACACGAGGTCGCATCCCCTAGCCCCGACAAATGGCTTAAAACACCCGTTGTCAGAGCGCGATTACTGTACCCTCCTTCCAAAACGCTAACGATCCTTCCACCAACACCCAGACCTTCTTCTTCTGCCATTCGTACGACATCTGCGGTAAACTTGGCGTAGAATTCGGTAGGCACATTCACCTTGTGCCTTTGCATTCCTGCCCCTTCCCATTCACTTGCGTCAAAGCCCGCAGAGATAAAGATAGCTGCAACAGGCGGAGGTCCATTGGGAGTACTAGCAAGGCGCTCAGTGTGAAAGCGTAGGAAGGCACGTGCCTTTTCGATCAGTACCGCATACTTGGATGCGTAAAGGTCCCAAAATTCCGCTTCGGTCTTCCACTGCTCCAGATGGACGTTCCAAACTGACTGACCATGTGCTTTATCAATACACACACTTGCATTGCGCACTTTTTCCGGCTCCCCCATTTCGCAAGGATACGAGTTGATATCATGAAGACTGAAGTACCCAATAGCGGTCTTCTTGTAGTTTGCTGCACTCCGGGGAGCTGCAGTAGCCTTGCGGTTCTGCTCCCATGCGATTTCCTGCGAACCGTCGCCGTGGTGTAGGTCAAAGTCCAGGATGGCGGCGTGAGTCAAACCGTGGGTCATAGCAGCATAGGAGATACCTACATGAACATTGTTAATCCAGCAAAACCCCGACGGATGGTCCGAAGAGCAATGGTGGCCGGGGGGGCGGATGCACACGAACGCGCGCTTTGTCGATCTGGGACCAAAGACGGCGTCCACGCCCTCGCAGACACCACCCAAGGCTCCCTCGAATGCGTTCAAGGACTCCGAGCACAGATAAAGGTCGCCTTCATGAAGTGAAGGCGCGGTTTCTGTGGCGCCGTCCTTACCTGCACTCGGGGGTCGGACCAACTCTTTGCCGTTCAATGCAAGTCGCGATTCCGCTGCGTCGCACATAGTTTTCAGATCGTCCATCCACCTGGAACCATGTACATGGGTCACTGCTGGGGAGCTGAGCGCCATCGACCGTGCCGTTCTGCAGATCTGAAACGGTGGTACGGGAAGCTCGTCCAAGTTCATATCTGGGTGGGGAGCGAACCTACCCCCTTCATACCGGTGAGTAAGACGCACATAAGCTGCAGACACGCCCAGGACACTAGCTTGGATACGCTCGGGTCTTTCGACGATCGAGCCGAGAGCTGCCCTGGAGGCGCGGGGACGTGAGAAGCGATGGCCATAACAGGCATCATGGATCACCACAAGAGTTTGAGACTGCAGGTCAGCGGAGTGGTGCAGCTCTACCTCTCTTTGGAAATGATCCGTCGCGATAGAGGCAGCTGTGGGTGTAGGAAGCTCATTTGCTTTGGTAAGACGCGACTTTTTTGACAGCATGTTGGGATTACTTAGAGTGGTTGGTGTGGTGGCGGTAGGAGAGCTTGAAAGTGACGACGATGAGTGTTGCGATACACTACGGTGAGGGGATGTTGAGGTTCTGCTGTCGTTGCGAACAGATCGCAGCGACGCGGTGGATGAGCGCTTCTTTAGGCTGGAGCTTCGATGTTCATCGCGCAGGGAGTTAGAACTGGAGATGCGCCGAGGGGCTGTATGCGCCTGAGGCGATGTAGAGCGCGCGGGGGCATCTGCCGGGGATAAGAGAGAAGAAGAGGAAAACCCGGAGGGAGAGACCGGGAGAGGTGTCGCCAGCATTGACACATTATTCAAGCGATGCGAACGGTCTACAGGATCGTTGGTGGTTGTTGGCGACGCGAGTGCGTCCGAGGTGGAAGTGGGAGTGAATGATGCAGCTGGAGGATCGTCGTCGCGCTTGGAGGGGTCCATGACGCAAATAGTAGGTTCATTTGGGGGGGAAAGTGGCTTTATTAGCGTTGTTTTTTTTTTTCTTTTCTTTTCTGGTGATATTATAGTAGACAATCGAGAGCCAGACAATAAGACCAGGATGAAATCAAAAAGAAAGAGAAGTAGCAGGTAGAAAACAAAAAAACAAAGAGTAGGGAGAACAAACAGGTGTTGTTTAGTTTCTCGTCGTGTTGGATCCCTTAAAACTTTCTTCCAATAGGGTAAGGGGCAGTCGATCCTCCATTCTTCTCTCAACCTCCCCTTTCATTCTTCACGAACAAATAAACATCCTAAACACATTACTTAAAGGCAACCTGGTTTTACTCTTTAGTATCTCTCGATCAATTTCTCCGCCACAATTTCTGTTGATGAACTGTTCATCTTACCGGTTCAGGGATGGCAGGCTTAAGAACACCAGTACAGGACGTCACCCCCTCAATTCCTAGGTAATCCTCCAAACACAGTAAACGAAGGAGGGATACAGGCAACTTTGTATCATACGCCCTATCAAAAAAAGATTTAATCTCTTAACCAGGGAACCATGTTGCCTTGGTCCCACCTCATCAACTAGCCCCTGAGAAGACCCAACCGCGGCAGCATCCCTGAACTCAGCCCTAATTGTCTCTCGAGGCAACAGATGGATGAGCCCTCGATCTTTGAGATTCTCGTTATACTGTGTTCCCCTTTGTGTGCTGCAATATCAGCACATTATGTAAATTCATGCAAATTAAGTTACAAGTAAAAAAGCACCGAATTGCGACTGTTCTGTATGGTTCTGGAGCAGATCAAGGGTTCCTAGCTGAGCGATGTTGACAATCTGCCAGTTAATCCTGGGAGATACTAGAACTCTGAGCAGGTGCTCTGATAAGTCTTATTATTTAGTAGGTAAATGATCATCTTAAGATTATGCTTAATTGTCCTTTTGTCCTCTTGACCTATTGGTGATTTCCGGGTTTTAGTAAGGTGACAGGTCTCTGGGTCCAGCAATCGCTCCTACTCTCCTGCTTTTCTTCTTCAACTCCGGTTATTAGTATTGTCAACGTACCTTGGAGAGTATGGTGATAGAATCGCCGAGACGCCTCATTTTCAAATAATCGATATGCGCTGTCTGATGTTGCAGGTGGTGAAACTCCGATCCCTTGCATCCGGTGACATTGCATATTCCCTAGATGTCAGGTACTGGTACTGAATAGGCCAAATGGGATTATAATACTCACTATCTAAGTCTTTAAAGCGTTCACAATACTCACATGGCTGACGTTGTTCTGGATTCGAAGAATTGCGGCCAAAGAAAAGAGACTAGTGAGTTGTTCGAAGGACCATACGCAAGAAAGTGGACTTCGGAAAAAATATATATATATATATATGTATCGAAAGGGGAAGGAAAGGACAGAGGTAGGCAGGTCCTTTAAAACGGTAGACCATAGCATACTAGACCCGGGTATGTAGGAGAAGTATGCCTGGTATATAACTAGGTTGGCTAATGGCTATACTGTCCTGATTACATACGATGCCAACACCCTTTGTTCTTACATCTGTTTCAAGATGGTGGACAGTCTGAGAGACCCCAATAGCCCAAATGCCGAATGAGAGACATAAGATATCATTATGTACTACATTACTGCCGATTCACAGTGATCCTGACTGTTGGTTGATCTACCATCAATCCCCAAGTAAATGGCACTGCAGGTTCAAGTGGCGTATACCGAGATTCGAATAATGTCGCCAGTTATTGCTGCCGTTGTCCGATTCAGAGGACCCCTTCTCGTGGACAATGAAGTGTAGAAGAAGATAAACCATTTTATTCCAGAACTTGACATAGATCTTATTAAATCACATTTACACACTAGGTTTAGGGTAAATAACAAGCCAGATATTACTCTGTAGAGAGTTCTACTACAGTGATGCTTTGGAGTCAATGAAATTTGCGAGGAAGACACTATAGATCTGGCTCTAGGAATGATTGATCCCAACTAGAATCAACTATAGTTGACTGTTTGCCAGTAGAATAGTGTACCCTAGGATGTGGTTTTTAGCAAGAGCCGTCTAAGGGAACAAAAGAAGCCAGAAGAGCTCAGTGTCCAGGAGTAGCGAACGAATGTCTACATTAAATCAGAAATATGACCTCGAATGGCTCGGAAGCGTAGCCAAGGCCCACAAGTCGATCAGTCAAGTTAATAATACGAAACGTCAATCTCTATTATCTGGTGTGGACTAAGTATTGCCCGCTTGAGGAAATCCCATGGTTGCGAAAAGATATTCGTAAAGGTTGAGGAGACCAAGTCCCTACCTATATCTACTATTGATTCGTGTAGTGACCCATCCAAAACAATAGCAACGATAGGCTTTTGTGTTACTATATTTATTCACTCAATATGAAGACTCAAGAAGACATGTCAACTGACCCACATTAGCCGGCTACAATTGACCCGAGTCGGCCACCCAGACCATTGTCTGTAGTTCTGACAGGTTTGATTCAAGAGACACACAGGTCTTCTCAGAGATATAGAAAAGAAAGAGGACAAAACACCCCCAATCATCACCTGAAGTAACGCCTAAGACCTAACCAAACACCGGACCCAATGTATCCATGAAACAATCCCCAAATAAAATTGAAACCCCAACCCCGACATGAGAATTCGATGATGCAAAACTAAAAGAAACCAGCCATTGATCTGCATATGATACCGTAAAGGGGGGAAGATCGAGACACCTCAGTACGTTCGTGACCGTCCGCCGCAGATCTGATACCATTTCCTCCGTGGAGTGAACGAGCCCTTCTCATCAATCGAAGAGCCGTTTGACTTCTGAGCTTTTTTCTCGGATTTGAACCCTTTGCTGGCATGTTGATTGCAGAAGCACTGCATATGGACGGTTTCAATCGACGTCCCCGGACACATGTCTCGTCTGCGGGCTGCGCAAAGCTCGTGACCGTTATCCTCTTCGCAATGGCACCATTCATAGATGGTGAAGAATTGGCGACACATGATGCTGTTGGCGTAGTTCTTTTCTTGATCTTTGTTACCCAATCTTGCTCTTTCTAATTATAGATTTCTGTCTAAGGGTAATAGCCGCCAGACAATCTAGAGGGCAGCTGGTTCTGAAGTTGGTGTAGATTTGCCAGTGTTGAATCGACTCCGCGGGCTTCCGGCAAAATTCGTGGTAAGAGATGTGAATTGAACAGTCCAGAGCTGTTTCGAGATGATGGCGTGGTAATTTTTAATTGGTATCCTTCCTTCCTTGGTCAATACCCTTAAAAAGTGCCCGTCAAGGGTGTGAATCCTCAATTTCAGTGGTCGTGAGTGTGATGGCTTCGTTGCTGTTCCGCCGTTGGGCTGAATGCCAGTTTAGAACCTTCAATGCGATAAACCCCGGATTACCGCAGCATATCTGGTATCAACCAGATGGATGATAGAACACAAACACTGCTTCCAGCGATAAGAAGGGAAGCAAGGGAAAAGAAATCAATCAAAGTGAGATAAACCACCAGGTGCAAGACTTGGAGTCGACGGAACGTGGGTGGGGAGGGGAAAAAGACCCTAAAACAAAACCAAATTGAAGGAAATAAGCAGCAGTAAGTAGTAGTTCTTGGCCAAGCCAAAGGAACAGCAAAACACAAAACGATGATGGCAACACTTTTTTGGGGGAAAATAATGCCAGATTAAGTCTTTGACGTCAGCACCCAAGCCGGTGGAGTCCGGCGTCAACAGAATAGGATCAGTACAACGCTACGAACGGTGATTGAATCATTGATTTGGGCCATCTAGCGCCGAGTCTTCTTTTCTTTGCTATGTATAGGAATCGAATAGGCGCTTCTGAGCCGCCGACATTTGCCGCTCAATCCTTCCTTCCTCTGGGGGCCGAGTGTTCTGCTCCAATTGCCTAGGATAGCCATGTGTCTGGGCGACTGGGAGGCACTCTATCGATAGGCTATTAAAAGGAGAATGAGGAACTCGTCGCCGAAGCGGCAGACGGTGGACAATGGTTCGGCCAACTGCGCCCCATTGCGCATCGCGACTCGGGTTCTGTCTTGGCTGTCAAGATGGGGGCAATTGGCTGAAAGACTTTCGGGACCAAAAAAAGGTACTGCCCCAGTGAGGTCTTACTAAGTTAGTGAAGGTCTAGGCTGCAACGATTGCACGGTCATCTTTTTCCTGGTTGGACTGGATTTTAATTCTGGTTTTAGTTTTGGTCTTCTTTTCGTTCTTGCCTGACAGGATTCCTTGCTAATGCAGGAACAAAATCCACAGAAAGAGAATATAATCAACTTGAATCTGATAGTGTCTGTAAGTGAAATTGGATGGAATGCCTGGTGGGTTCTGCAATTCGGTCCGCTGTCACAGGGTCCAACATGCCGGGCTGGCCTTTTTTTTTTTTTTCTCTCTCTCTGTTATTGCATTTTTTTTTATTTTTCCTTTTCTTCGTCCTACTATTCCCTTTCTCCTTCATCAAGAGGGGTTTAAATACCCAAAGGATGACGCACTATTTAAAGCTGAAGTCGTTAGATTTCAAATAGCCCTAGCATTCAAGCCCGAGTGGACCTGACTAGTCGTACTACCCGTACTAATCGAATTAGTGAGTGACCTCATAAATCGTCTGCAGAAATGGACGAAAACGGTGTGCGGCTTCCCCGGATAGGCTACACTAATCCCTAGAAAAGTTAAACCACCTGAGATCTTCTGGAACGGAATCTCTCGGAGCCGATCTCCCGTGTCACGTGTACACGCGCAGTCAGTCCCTACCTAGTTGGGGCTAGCGCTTCTTCAGTGCTCCTCGGGAAACTCCATTTTAGATCTGATATTGAGATATACCCATGTTGATACGCATAGTTCGTTCAGATCGCTATACACCCCCTTCGAAAATCGGCATCGTGAACCCCGAATTGATAGCAACACTCATAGTTGGATTCTATTTTACACAGACCCTGCAATGACCTCCCAACCACCACCACAAGATCAACAGCAACAACCGACCGTCATGCCCGCCTCCCCCGCCCGGACCGCCACTCTTCTCTCCAACCTAGGATCGGTGACGTCGCGCGTCACCGCAGCCGCAACCAAAGCCGCCACGGAATCAAGACCCATCCGGCTTATCGCCGTTTCCAAACTCAAGCCCGCCGCCGACGTCCTTGCCCTTCACCAGCCGCCCGCCTCCCACCTGCACTTCGGCGAAAACTATCTGCAAGAGCTGCAAGAGAAGTCCAAGCTGCTCCCGCCTACCATCAAATGGCATTTCATCGGCGGGCTGCAGTCAAATAAGTGCGTGACGCTGGCGCGGGACGTACGGGGTCTCTGGGCCGTCGAGAGTGTCGATTCCGAAAAGAAGGCTTCCCTCCTGGACAAAGGATGGGGGGAGCGATCGGAGGAGCTGCGCGCCACCGACCAAGAGTCTCAGTTGCGGGTGTTCGTACAGGTGAACACCTCCGGGGAGGAGAATAAGTCCGGAGTCGATCCTGTTTCTGGTGCGGTGTCGCTCTGTCGCTTCATTCGGGAGAAGTGTCCACGACTTAAGCTGCAGGGGGTAATGACGATTGGGGCGATTGCAAGGTCGAAGGCGACCACGCCTGAGACGGAGAATGAGGACTTCGTGTGCCTGCGAGAGACGCGCGATCGGATTGTGCGGGAGTTGAAGCTGGAGGGGGAGGATGCCCGGTTGGAGTTGAGTATGGGCATGAGTGAGGACTTTGAGGGCGCTATTGCCTTGGGAAGTGATGAGGTTCGGGTGGGAACAACCATCTTCGGGGAGAGGCCGCCCAAGGACCAGGCGAAGGTGATCTAAATATGGGTGTAGGATCTGGGCTGTGTTATGACTTATGAACCTTGCATTCAAGAGGGGGCCCCCGGTAATCAGACAATAGAAGCACATGAGGCCTTAAATGGAGCATCCTACTGGTGTATATAATAGGTGTCTGTGACAGTACATTGCGGATGTTAAAATATATACCTCTTTATATCAGTATTCAATAAATACAAGTCGCTACCTCGCGTTCCTGCCAAGGTGACGAATAATAGGAAAGACAGTGAGAAAGGATTTACATAATTAGATGCATTATAAACTTTACGTTTCAACCGGCAAGTCCCGACCCCAGTACCGTAGGCTATGCATAACGATCGGACGTACTTCCCTGCGCCAATTTCTGCTCCATCTGCTTGGCCAGCGCTTGTGGCACGGCTTCTTGTGTGGCTCGGATGGTGATGCGATACATCTACGGAAAGCATGTCAGTTCAGCTATCTTATATTTTCCCTCGGACGCTGAGAGAGCTCACCATCTTCTCATAGTTAGGCTCCAGTCGTAGAAGGCATCCTGTCTTCCCGGTGCCAAAATGGAACACAGCACAGCCCACAATGTTCTTCGGGTTGGGATCCACATTGTCAACGATTCTCCAGCCGAATCCTTCCACAGTCTGCCGCGTGAACGACTCGTTGATGTCCTTTGCTTTTGCTACTACCCCAAACGTATTCTGTGCTTCAAGGGGTGGCCCACCAATCTGTCTCCACCGTTTAAAGAATTCTTCAGCTGACAAGGTCGACGGCTCCATGTACCGGTGCATGAGGACGGGAAGTTGTAACGTATAGGCCTGAAGGGCACCTGCAAGATAAGAGATGCGAATGGTAGGTGCATCAGTGAATGGCCCATTAGCCTCAAAGAAAAACGTTTGCTGGGTTTGACCGGCAGCCGGAACCGAAGGCTCGGGCAAGCTTTTGGAGTCTATCTTGAGGTTGGGCGCTGCACGGTTGTCTAACGTCGTCGTTAATGATCCAATAGGAAAGGACGACTTGTTAGAGATGTAAATTTTCACCACGCCCATATGGCCACGGTACTCAGATCGCAGGCCAACCTGAATTTGAGCGTCCTCAAACAGCACACCTTGCTCCTTGAAATATAATCGGTTGTACCCAATATCCCAGTCCGGCGTAAGATGGGCTGCGCTGGCCATATTCGGGGGAGGCGGAGCAGATGAAGCGCTGAGGTCCAGTCCTGCTAGGTCCCCTGTTGCACTAGATGCTGGCGATGCCGCTGTGCCGTTTGTTCCAGTGCTCGTGCCATTGACAATCGTAGTGAATGTACGCTTAAGCCCGGTATTCTGCGCCATAAGGACCTCCTTCTGATCTTGATTGGCGTCCTTGCCACCCACAACCCAGGTCTTCTTATCGGTTGTGCCAGCCGTCTTCTGGTGAAGCCGAGAGAGGAGAATTGATGCTCTCTCCGAGAAAGGCGGCATCTCGTCGCAAACTGTCCGCAGAAGATCGTCGGTAGGAAGTGTCGCCAGCGACAGGTATTCAAAAGCTCGTTGTTGAAGTTCTGAGTCGGGAGAGTGACTATACAGCCGGAATATATGAAGCAGCTGGGGCTTGATCTCAGGAAAGAGGTTAACAAATTTGATGAAAGATGAGAGAATCATCGCGCGGGTATTGTCGGTGCTGGTAATCATCTTAGCCTGCAATGCCAGGAACTGTTCGATGGGGCTGGAGCCTTGGTTGTCCGCAATAAGATGTCCAAATTCGCCCAGGACGTAGCATCCGATCTTCACCAAGCTTTCGTGGCAGTCGGTCTTTAGATAATTGAGAAGTGTGTGCGCCGCATAGGCTTGTAGCTCCTCATTGTTCGTCACGATCTGGATCACTCGTTGCCACACCTCATCGTTGACATGGTCACCCGCTAAAGATAAGAGCTTCAAGGTCATGTCAATGTACCACTGAGCGTCAGTAGCATACTTTTCCGTAAGAATAGCAACCTTCAGTACCATTTCCTCCCTGATTCCGTAATCGGCTGTCTGAAGGTACCGTAGAAGCTCATTCACAATTGGGCCGGCGTTCGTCGTGTCACACATGCTGTAAACCAGGTCCAGACCCTTGCGACGAACGCTAATATCCCTGTCTCTAAGTGATCCAAGAATGATGTTCTGGTGTTTCTTTATAGGATCAAGAGTCTCTGCCCTGGCTGCAAAGTGCGTCATAGCCTCGAGGCCAAGATACCGAACATTCGTCTCTCGCGATTGGATATACTTGCCTAGGCGTGACGAGACTTGCATCATGAGGCTGTGCTCAGTATCAAGGTGGATGAGGAGGTTGATGGCCTCGAAGAGCACGGCATTTTGCGCATTGTTCTGCTGGACGTTCTTCGGTGTATCCATAGCGATGTTCATGATTTGCTGTAAAGACTCACGGATAATCTCGCGGACATGACTGTCCTCTGTGTTACATTAGTCAGGATAAGAAAAACGAGTCGTAGGGCAGAGCAGGTGATACCTGACGGTGGGTAATATTGCAGCAGCCGTAGCAGCTTGACCTGAATCCAAGGACACGGCACTCGATAATAGAGGTAGTCCGGAGCAATATCATTATCAACTATGATTCTCTTCAGTCGCTGAGCAGCCTTAACGTAGCTCCCTCTGTACTCTTCTGGTTTGTCCTGGACCAATGCCATGACCAAGGAGGTGACAGATAGGGTGACACCCATATCTGGGTCGTCCATCAAAGATATTATCCGCTCGGCCCACTCGATCTGCACGATACCTGGGTATTTGCGGTATAGACGGAGGAGTGTTAGAGCGGCCTTCTTTTTTACAAAGGCCTTGGATGTGCTGTAAGCTATGTGTCAGTTTAGTTCAACCCGGATGAGCATATCAAGCCAAGATACAAAAGTCAACCCAAAAGCGGGGAGATGAGGAAGTAAGTGAAGGGGACCATAACGTACGGAGAAATCAGCAACCGGTGAACATCAGTTGACAGCGCTTCACCCATTTCCCTACCACCGACGTTGGCAACGGCATGCAGCGCCAAACAATTGTTCAATTCATTATGATCCAACAAATCCTTCCGGATACTGTTAACAACAAGATGCAACAGCTCATGCTGCTCATGGAAAAACAAAGTCACGGCCAAGTACCCGATCTGCTTCTCCGAGTACTTGGTCGAAGAGATCAAGTTGACGGCTTCCAGATGACCAAAGTCAACATCGTACCCTTGGATGTAGACATAGAGTAATTTGCAGACGTATTTCTTTTTCTGATATCCATTGAGACTTCCGCCCTTGAACTTTTGTCGGATATTAGCCAATTCCTTGTTCACCCGTTTCTCTTCCAACTCGCGCGCTCTAGCATTTCGCAAGTCGGCAATAAATTGGACTAAGCCTCGCATAGACGACATGTTGACTGATCCAGCATAGATATTGCCAGCAGAACCGCCGAGAACTGTGCTAATAATGAGATACCAATTCGTCTCCGGCGGGAGAAAGGCCCGTTTTGCCGTCCTTCCTCACTATTTCGTATGTGGAAAAAGCAAAGACACCACGTTGGTGAATTCAGTCAGTGGGGCAGCGTCATAAAAGCATATCCTAACTGCCTCAATTAAACCCTGACTTATGTATTTTCCAGCGCTCTGTCAAATCTCTCTAAGGTGCATAAAGCATGGTGCAAAGCTTGGTGCAGTATGTCTCGGGTGCGGAGCGATCTAGAGGGGATCAGATAACGCGACAAGGGGCAAGACGGAGTTCAAGTCGGCGCGGGGTTATCGGTGGCCGTAGCAGCGTAACAAGAAAGAAAACGGAGGATAGCGTCGGGGAATCCAAGTCGAATGAAGGAGTTCGTACACCGGTAAAAGGCCCAGCATTCAGCTATTAGTTCACCAACAGCTGTCTCTCTTTTAAGGAGCGAAGCAACCACCTCTCTGGGTTGAGCCAGTTCCGCGGCCGAGCCGGCGGATATTCCGCCAGTGCGGGAAAACGTTGATGCGTTGTGGCGGTGTCTCCGTATATGTAAACAGCTGCAAGAATTAAGCCTCGGGAAAATGAACCCGTAATGGAAGCAATTTAGCAGTACAAACAAGATTTCGTTTTTCTTTTTCGGGAAGTGGCGGAGGAAACTGCTAAAACCACATGGTATGTGGGGAAATACCTGCATCCTGCTCCTGGGGCTGTCAAAAACACTTGGTTGGAGATTTGGCACGATTATGAGCGTTTATATTCTCTACCGTTAGCCTTCATAAGCTTTGAAGCATTGGGTGAAATTATATTCAGTGTGTAGAGCTACCCGCTATCCGGAGACGGTTTTCACTTGCCCTGGATGGGGCAAACATCCATTTTATTATTCTAATGAGTAAATTTGGCAGGACCATAACCACTGCTGATGCAAATCGTTCATAGCAATACAATCAATAAGTCATGATGCAGTTCCGAGCACCAACCCAACGCCCTATAAGAACTCTAGGAATGAATTCGATGATAAAAAACAAACAAGACAAAATAGCAACCGAGAAATAAAAGTGAAAAGAACAATTACGACCGGAAGCGGGACGTGAAATCTGTCTCAATGCTCTCGACGGCTGCGTCGATAGCTTCAACCTTCTCACAAGTGCAGGAAGCTAACAAAGTTTGACATCAGTGAAATAGCTACAGGTAGCCAATTTCTACAAGATAACTCACAAGAAGGCCTTTTGCCGCATGCGCAAGCCTCGCCCGATACGGGATGGTTCTCACTCGGTGCGCGTTCACAGGTACATTGTCCAGCGGGGCGGGCCCCTTGAAAAGCGTTAGGGATCATACACTGCTAAATTTGGTGAGGAAAAACATACTACATGAGCACCGAGCCCCAGAGATAGTGTTTTCGGTTGCGGCCTTGTTGCAGGTGCAATGAAGAGCGCTCTCCTTGCCGCAGGAGCACTTGGCTTGAGCTGCGCAAACGCAGGACCCGTCTCCTGAGGTTTTACAACAGGTGGAAGTAGGATGAACCATTGTGTATTCTCGTCGATTTGGTAACAATAGAACACTAAGAAAAGAAGTCTTTGCCTTGAAACTGGTAGTACTTGGTTCTAGATGTATGACGTAAAGCCGAGGCGGATGCTTAATCAAAATGAACAAGTCGAGCTCGAAGACTTAGTGCACAGAAAAAGACAATTGACGATTTTGATGATCAAGTCAAATAGATCCCAATGATTATATTGGTTGTCTGCTGATAGAGAAGGAGAAAGTGATAGGAAAGATCATAGAGAAACTGGATATTCTTTGAGTTTTATACTTCCTAACCCCGAATTATAGTACAAAAGCAATTAGCAATGTCTGCACGCTGATTGGTCGACTGGCTGGGATCCCGTGATACCGTCACCAATCATGCAACGCCTGTTGTTGGCCATCGGTCATCGTTGGCGCAGGATTACTTTCACTCAATGCTGATTTGACGGTTTTCTTCAGGCGATGCTTCGAAGCAATCAAGTCGTCGAGTAACCTGCAATCTTTCGATGCCTACTGGTTCGGCACCGACATAGTCCCAAGTTGAGTCATGGTCGGTGTTGGATGCCTTATAGACCTACCTAAGTCTGTCTCGCATATACATCGAGTACGGCTTGAAACCTTACGCCATTAACAGGTTTCCCTACTTTATAGCTTCACCTTAGTCTACATCCGAGTGACGTCTTCTATGCTGTATGTTTTACCTCTCTACTAGTAGCTCTACGTGGGTAATTGCAAAGCCTCAAATTAGCCTGAGTAGAATTCAAGAATCAGAAAGGTAATATACTATATACTGCAGACAAACCCTACGTCAAAGGTGATCAGTAGGTGCATTCCCCCGAACAACAAGTTGAACCTCTCGCTCACACCCCTCGTATCTGGAAGAAATATTTTTTGGGATTAAAAGGGAAAGTGTGAAAAGGCGCAGAGGTGAAAAGCAAAGAGGAAGGTTGAAGATAACCTTGTGGGGGGGAAAAGGATAATAAACGCCAATGTAACATCTCGTAGCACAACTGCTAGCGAGTCCTATGCAAACAGAATTTTTTCCCCTCCTTATAAACACAACAACAGTAATAGACCTAGACCAAAATTAGGTAAATATGTACTGGAATGAAGATGCGAACGCCAAGTAGCACACAATACTAGCGACAGATAAAAAAAACAAATATAAAAGTATTAACCGCCCAGGAAGATATAAACCAGGGGTGAAGGACTGATTAAAAGAAGTCGAGACCAGCAGGAGTAGAGGAGGGAGTAAAACTGCCACCAACAGGCTCTGGGATCAGAGATAGTTGGAGTACTCGAATGGTTGGTTGCTAAACTTGGTCCTCAAGGGGTCCAAGGCTTGCGGTGGATTATTAATTCGGTCTTCAGTAGAGCCGCCAACAGATCCGTGTGACGCACTACCCGTGTCAGAGGGAAACGATGCAGGAAGGCTCATACTGGATGCATTGGCTTGTGTGTATGGCATAGCAGTGCTCATGCTATATGGATGGTGACTGTATGAATAGTGTCGATAGTCTGGAGCTTCTGAAACCGGTAGGGATTGCAGTGCAGGTATGTGTCTTCCGTGCGGTTGCATATGGGAGTTCAAGTCGAGCCCACCAAATCCTTTCGAGGCAGGCATCGTGAGCGAATGTTGGTAGCTATGTAATTGCTGGCCTATCGGCAAGAAGTCAGTTTCAAGCACAGCTACAAAGGGTATAAAGGTAATCCATACTATGACCGTCCATACCATATGCCATGGGTTGATCTGTTTGTCCTGTTGGTGAGACGGAACCCTCCAACTGTCGATGGCCATCATATCCAACAACCATACTAGTGCCTGGCCGGTTGATTCCATAATCCACTGGTCGCCGACCGTATGGCATACCAGGGTGACTGACCGGCTCGCCTGGTCGAGAATACCGGCCAGGAAAGTGCAGGCTTGGGTTGAAGGACGGCTCGGAAAAACTGCTAGATCTTGAGAATGGGAAGGCACTACGGTTGTGTCTCTGGAGATCGGGGACGGGTGTTGGCGCAGCCCGATTTGCTAATGTGCCATTTGGCATATAGCCCTCCAAATTCCGATCAGCGGCAGTAGAGGGGAAGCCACTTCCTGTTGTTGTCGAAGCTGAGCTTAGTGGCGAGATCACATAGTCGTCGTCATTGAGCCGTTGAAGTCCGTCCGTCAGTAGCATCTTTGATGCATTAGCGCCCGAAATAGAAGTCATATGGTAAAAGGGAAACGGAACCGGTGTTTCTGACGCAGTCTTGTTATCGAAAGGAGTCCTTAGCACTTGAGTAGTATCAAAGTCTTCCGGCAGTGCTCTAGATTTCAACATTCGCTCCCGATCATTGCTGGTAAGCCGCTTGAGCTTAGCTCGTCTATAATAATGGCATTAGTGTGTTATTGTGGTGGTGATAGAGAGCTGCAAGTGTACCTGTTCTGAAACCAAACCTGAACTTGCCGCGGTGTCAACCCAGGTATCTCTCTTGACAATCGTTCTCGGTGCGCAGCGTCAGGGTGTGCTTGACGAGTGAACTCACTCATCAAGAAGCGAGTTTGATTGTGTGTGAGTCTTCCAGTTTCGTCAGCCGGATTCCATGGATTTTGGACTATATCATGCCCGATTACTCACCGGAATCTTTTCATCTTCTTCTTCTCTGTTTTAGGATCTAATGCTGTTCTCGGCGACCCTATTCCATCGTCCGAAGAAGCTCCTGCTTCCACATTGTCCTTCTCGTGATCGTGTTGTTCCTCTTGGTCTCCTGTTCTTGCTTCTGGTGTCAACTCTCTTGGGGCTTGGGGGCTAGACCCCCCTCGAGGAATAGAGAGAAGTGGTTCACTATGGTTCAGTCTTTCGAGTTTCATTCGGGACAACGAAGCGTCACCATCAGCTTGGACATTCCGATTTCCCGAGGAATCCGAGGGCATTTCTACCCCGGAGTATCGAACCGAATTTGATTGACCCACGGGCGCTCCAGCTGGGAAGGCATTTTCAGCCTTAATAACGGCAGACTGCATGTCGACAGGCGTCTTTGCTGAATTGCTTTCTTTCTCCAACGATCTGGGCAACTCAGGGGAGACTGCCTTTGTCCTTGATGTAGCCTGTTCAACGTTCCAAGAAGGCGTCGACCAAGAATTCGTAATTGCAGTCAAATGAGAACTAGACGGAGGTGGCAAAGAGGACAACCAGATACAAGGTCCACTGACTGACATGGTACTGGAGAGATAAACTTCCTTACTCCATATAGTAGCGAAAGGATTCAGTCGAACAAAGATCAGCAGCCCAAACTCGATGTATCAGATCACTGATATCGAGATAGCCGCGGTTAGGTAAATGGGAATGCTTAATGATACTGCCCGTCAAGACTAGAGTCTCCTGAGCCCTAAACTTCGAACCAAGAGCGTCAATAAACGGAAGACAGGACGTGGCGTAAGATTCTGAGGAATTTCAAGTTGTTCCAGTTGTTGAAGAACAAACGTTGACCCCTGGATGCCTCTTCAAGACAATGATGGAGATGCCCAGTGTGAGCTTGAACTGGGACTGCTGCACGGAATGGGGTTGATCCGTCTCTTGAGTGCCGGTGTTTGCTTAGATATAAGGAGGACAATATAGAAAAGATCCCACGATGTTCGGCCAAGTGGGTGAAGGACAAAGACAGACAAGGTAGTGGAAATAAGACGAGGAAAGAAGTCCTGAACGACGGCCCTGATCACGTTCAATAAGCGGTCCGCCGGATCTTCCACGTTGGCCACCTTGAGGTAGTGCTAAGAATGCAACAACGGGCACGAAGGAACTGTCACCAATTGATGCGGGACCGGCGGAGACAGGGGACGAATAGCTGTCTCTTTTTGATACAGGGAGTTAACCCAAACGTTAGACGAGATACTAACGCGTAGACTGAACTTTAGAAAATGGAAGATAATAATAATAGTAATAATAATAATGAAAAAGAACAAGAAAAAATAAAAGTAAGTGAAGAGAGGAAAGGGAAAAGAGAGAATAAGAGGCCAGCTGTTTAGAGGGCAAACGATTAAGAGACTTGAAAGGGCCACAGATTGATAGTTCGGCACACGGAGATCTCACACCAGGCTACGATTGTTAACTTATTCCCCGGTAGTAATTAAGGGTGGCAGCCAACGATCACAAGGAGTAGAAGAACAGACGCAATAGTGGGAATGGTGGGTGGAAAGAAGGTTGGGTAGTGACTGGGGATCTCCCTCGACGGGTTCAAGTCTAACGTCGTATCGTATGCGCTAGAACCAACAGTTGTAGCAACGCTGATGGTGGTCACCTAATCTTCTGACCGGTAAACTCTCCCAGAGATGACAGCACCAACAGAATTGTCAAGCTGATACTTTCAAGAGTTGTCCCGAGCGTATATCAAATTATCAAGAGCTTCAAGTGAAGTAACGAGTGTCTTCAGTGAGGGACAGTAACAAGGGAAATAAGAACAAAAAACGAATAAAAAAATTCCAAAAATAAAAAATAAAAATGAGAGAGGAGGGAGGGAGAGCTTGCCAGGATAAACGATATACACTATGGAGGGAAAGAAGCAACAAGAATGACTACGCCGAAGCTAAAGTGGCGATGGAGCACTCCACCTGCATCCAAACAGAGTCAGATGGACCGAGACGGCCGCAGCCCTGCGTAAAGGGACTAGATAAGGGGTAAGGAATGGTTCACGATCCAACTTGCAAGTATGTCCGACTAACTGCTCATTTCAACGCAGGTCGCCTGTCTTCTCAGCGGAGGTTTACAATTCACAGTCATGATTGCATGTAAATTTTCCGAAGTGGAACCTGCGACCAAAACCATCGCATCGCACCGTGCGGGTCAACGAGTCTGGGACACCCTAGTCCGACACCCACAGCCATCCTCCTGGCTAGCCAACCGTTGTTTGAAGGGTAAATAGACCCTTGCTGGCTGGAGCTCATCCGACACCAATGTCGTTTTAGTGAGCACTGGTGCACCATGTGGAAGGGCTACCGACAGCGCTAGTCGTGCGTTGGCTCCATAATCCGCCGGAGACCGGGTTAGATCAAGGACCAAGTCCTCAGCCTAAGAACCACTTAGTTTAGCTGCTACCCACCTCCCATCCGTCCATCCCAAGAGGATACACATGCAAGTAACTCTCTCGGGCAGAAGTTGTCCGCAGGGAGTCAGGGAAAAGCAGGATGCGGGTGAAAATCTGAAATAACCGTTGGTCTCAAGCTGGAGAAGTTCTTCATTCTCCTTCGCAGGATGGAATATAAGTCTATCAGAGTAATAGGACGAGTCCACCTACGAGGACGATCGATCGACCGTTACTAGCCGGGTCCGCTGTCAACCACGCTCGGGTGCACGCCCATCTCAGGGCGCGCGCAGTAAAGACAGAGCGACCGTATACGTAGCAGTGGTACGTACAGCTTCTCGTACTATGCTAGCCAGAGGGCCACCAGATGGAGCAGCAGGTAAGACCACCATGCCTATCTCAGAATAGTTTAAGAGATAGCCAGGGTTTGCGGAGGAAATGAAGAATGTTTCCGAGTTTCGAGCCTCCTGCGGCCGAAAAGAGAGTGCTATTGAAGACGAGTGCAGGAAAGACCAGAGAGCGGACCATGCACTGGCCGACCTGAACGGTCTTTGAACCGAGCGTGACGCTAAAAATCGTGCAGTCAACGGTTGACTCGGTTGAGTGGCGGCCTCATGTGCTCTCCACTTAGAAGAGGGGGACAAATTGGCCGGGACAGACTAGTAAACGCTTCCATTGGCTCCACCGAGACAACTTGCATGAAACAGTTCAGGGAAATGAGACTGGAGGAGGGAAGTGGATAGAGAAGAAGATGAGAACCAATGTATTGTTTTGACGGGCCAAAGCAAATTAAAGGTAACGTACGTGAATATTAGATAAGATGTTGGAAACCGAAATAAGATTTATGGAAGAACAGGTAAAAGGGAAAGGGACAGAAAGCTGGTAGAAGAAAAATAAAAAAATAAAAAAATAAAAAAACAAAAAGTAAAAGTAAAAGTAAAAGAATAGGAAAAAGGTTCTGAAGATAGGGGAACCGACAGGTGGAAACAACGACAGTGGGGCATTTATCCAGCAATGAGAGTCAGGAGCAGGACTTGACCTGTTTAGGTATTTAGGGCTAATGGACGTTGAAAGTTAGCCCAAGGTACAAAACTCACTGGGCGATGAAGGTAAGTGTACCTACAGATGAGCGTATGTATGTACTCACGTAAGTCTGTTTGTCTGTCGACTTATCTCTATATCCTGAATTGTATAAGAGGGGGGGGGAGGGTTAATGATATATACATTTAACTATGATCAATAATAAGCCGTAATATTATTACACGCTGTGATTAATCTTGCCACAACTACCGACGATGCAGAAGTGGCTGCAACTAATTGATTCATGTCAGTTGGCATGAATATAAATTTCATCATAAATTGCATGAGTCGTGTACTCCGAAAGTCGGTACCGTGCGGTACCTTAGTATTCCCTGGTGCCTACTACGTATACTACCTAGAGATACAGGTAGGGTATTTACTAGTATATGCCGGAGTCTTCAAGTTACGACGGGATCTTAATCGAATTGCCTTAGCATTGTACCTAGGCATTTCTGTGCCTTCACGCGAAAGGTATCCGTGTACTTAGAATACCCTCAAACACCAACACAAATCGTAGTAGAAAATAAGAGAGAGTAAGGAAATCAGGCTTCGGGTAGTTCCAGGACCACCTAGACCGGAGTTTAATCCCCATCCGATGCTGACCATAACGCTCAGCTAGTGAGAAACCTATGGAAAGGATCGAAACGGCGTAATGCAGTAGTTCCTCGGTTTATCTTGGCTTTCTTTCTGCCATGTCTTCTTCCTCTGTCAGGTTTTAGTTTTTACAATTTACTTTTTTTTTTTTTTTTTTTTCTCTTCTCTTTATTTTATTTTGTTGTATTCGATCCGATTTTTAATATTTTTTTCTTCTTTAATTATTATTTAATATTTCTGCCTTTTCAAAACAATAGACGCACCGGATGATTCCCGATTGAGGAATAAGGGGAGGTATCTCCGTACTCTGTATGGATTAGTGATTTGTAGTGATGATGGCTGAGTGCAATAGTTCCAGTCAACTCCTGACTGTCTTGGACTAAGGAAATACCCGACTGGATGTTCCAGGCAAAATCTCGGGACTGAGTAACTCTCAATTGAGATTCCGACGACTGCATTGGATGTGCCGTTTGAATATTTTTATTATTATTAATTTTCTTTTGCCTTTTTGCCTTTATACCTTTAAATTTTTTTTTTTTTTTTACGATTCCTACAGTACTTCGATTTCACCTCTTTTATCCCCTTAATCCCCCCCGCTCCTAACCCCACCCTTTCCACCGAAAAATCTGAAAACGGACTTTTCTCTAGGAAATACTTGTTCGGTATACCCGATAAGTTGGGGGGAGAGGATGGGAATCGCTTACATCGATGTGGATACATGGAGATGAGAAGTGGCATGACTCTCAGCTGGAATGCAAGAGCCACATTGTGAAAAAGCAAGCGTCGAGTGGATCATCCTCTGAGGGCTTGAGGACGATCACAGCTGAAGAGAGTAATCAACATTCATTCCCATCGTGTGGGTGCGGGGAAGGAGATCCCAGGAATCGCGGCCGATCGAAGGTGAGTGGGTGAGAAGGATGGGGAGGAGCAACTTTAATCTCTTTCAAGGCTTCTCGTGGATGCCAAGAATGCTGGCGGCCCCTTCTAATTTCATTCGGTCTCGACGGACTGCGGTTCGAATCGAAGAATAACTACATCATCATCTCAAGACTCTTACTGCTTCTGTTGGACGGTGGAAACAATTCCCGCTGATAAGTGGATACTGCTATCGATCCCATTACGCAAGCCAACAATTGGCGCTGCGGTTCGGGTGCCAGATTTCGGCCAAATTGTTCCGAATCCAATGAAGTTACTACCTAGAACTAGTAAACGAAATCGGGTAGAAGAAGAAGGGCGGGTAAAAAGGGGGGTGGAAAAAAGAAAAAGAAAAGGAAGCGAAAGGAGGAAAATAAGCACAACAAAAACAACAACAACAACAACAATAATAATAATAATAATAATAAAATGCATGTATACAATATACATGCATAGCACATACACACCACTCCAAAGTTTATCATGGTCAGGGCCTCATACTTATTTTTTCCATGGCGGCACCCCTGTCGGTATAAAATCAATTGCGCGATTGGTACGTATCATCTCCGATGCAGGTTCCTGCGGGAACCATTGTGGAAAAAGTGTCTGTGCGGGTCGGTTGGTAACAGTGAAACGTCGTTTAGCCCTGACATTCCATCCGTGGACCACGTTCCACTGTCTCCTTTAGGACGAATGAGGAACTGCCTGTATCCTCGATCTACGAATCAGAAGCTTCGCATCCAGACATCTACACTCCCGTAGGTTTCGGACCTAGGTACTTTACATACCGTGCCTAGGTAGGTACGTACAGAACCTGCGTGCTGCCCTCTGTTATGTTAATTTATTATCACTTGCACAGATTGATAGAATAGATTGAAGAGCCCCTGACGAAAAGAAGAAGAAGAAGAAGAAGAAGAAGAAGAAGAAGAAAAAGAATAATAATAAAAGGGCATTTCTCGAACAGGAACCGAACAATTGACCGAAAAGACATGCGAACACCATCAGTGGAGGACTTGCTTCCCTTCACTAAAATTATTCTTTAAACTTTTCAGCTGGGACCTCTCTCGCTTGGAGAGATACTATAAGATTTAGTCTATATACAGGTCAATTCCACCGTGGTTCGGACTTGAACGAGTCATGACCCTCCGACTGTGTAGTAATCATTACCCCAACGACGTGGGCAGAAGTGTAAGAGGTGAACCGGAACAGAACCAGCGCGAACCGAAAGATGATATACCCGGATATTGATACGAGATAGGCACTCCCCTAGCAAAGGAAATAGCCCTAAGTATGTATATACATCGTACTCCGTACATTTTTGCAGACCTAGCAACAACTGTTCCTTCAGGACCTAGGGTAGTCACTTAATTTTACTTAAAAGCTAACTATTAGGTTGACAGAGGGATCAAGCGTCTCCCGAGTTAGGATGGTGAAACGTGGCGTATCAGATCACCCGGATTCCATTGGACCCAGTGATCACACTGTAATCTCGCATGACAGCTATCAAGGGGCATTTCAAAGTAAGGAGGGAGAAATCATTCAGCAAGTTCGGGTGGTATACTTACGATTCTTACGTAGCAGATAGATAGATAGATAGATAGTACAACGGGATCCACGGTTATGCAGGTACGTCCATGTAATATTAGAGTTGTTGATCCCCGAGACATTCGGACCCTCGCCCGTAGCTTATCCGTCCGGCGGCGTGCTCCCTGAGCCGGTCTCAGCAACCGTGGCCACTGGCAAATTCATCCTCGCACCTCAGGCTACGAGGAATTAAACCCCTCCTTGAGGTCACGAAGTGGATTATCAGGAAACCTCCAATTTCCGGTCAGCGGTACCCTTACTATGTCCTTACCCCTCTCGTTATTCGGTTGTCGCCTCCCTGTTGGACCTCAGCTCCTAAGAGTTGCTCCTGCTTGCAGAGTATCTAATAGGGCGGGGAAAACTTCGGGTGTCGCCACGCTGAGGACTAAACTGCACGCCAGATGAGGGTCATCAGATGAGGCCAATCAAAAGGGCTAAAATCCCCCGCCGTAATCTCCCATCACGTCTCGTCATAAGGAACACGCCCCAACTCTTCCCAGAAAACTCAGTCCGCATACTAATGCCCCTTTCATATTTTACGGTACTGCAGGACTCCCGCATAGCGTTGTGACAGTGACGCATACAAGCACATGAAATCATCAATTGGTGTAGCGAATTCAGCATCGATCAGGATCGTAGGGGTTCGTTTTCCGGCGCCACAGAGAGCCAATCATGATAACGCGTTCTCTGGCCGCCTGCGTGGCGTTCTTCATGTGTCTGTTGTTGTTGCTGCTGCTGCTGCTGCGTCCTTCGAGTCCGCTGAACCTTTCTCGGTGGCAACAGTGACATTTCCTTGTTCGGAGCTATTAGACCCATGATCATGCCCCGAACCACCAGACTCGCCCTCGGTTGAGGCTTTCGTCATCGTCTCATGGGCCTGAGGGGTGCCTTCAAGAACTTGGGGAGTGCCTTCGGAAGGCTGTGGGGCCTCAAAAAGCAGCTTTAGATTTTTGCCATCCTCAATCTTGTCGAACGCCGCGAGCTTGCTTTTAGCCGAAAGTCTTAATACACGCCAAGTCTTGCTCGCTTTAGCGCGTGTGGCGTTCTCTTTATCCTCCTTCGTCTGGGCAGTATCCATATCTAACTCATCGTCCATTATGCCCATCATAAACGAATCAGAGGAAGGTACCGCGAACCTTCGGTATTGTCAGCTGGCAACTAATCAGGTTTCCGATGATGATCCGTGGGTGTGCTTACCTTTGAGGTTCCTTAAGCCTCTCAAGACCGGCCAGTGATTCGCCTTCGGAGAGGAAGTTCAAATTTAGCGAGCCCATAGGTGAAGACCGAAGGCGCTTGTTGGCGTAGACTTTAGTTGCATGCTCACGAGCACCGAGGTAGTCCGATACAGAAACAGGAGGTCTCTCAATCAGGGGACAGCCTTCGGCTTTCCAACGAACCCAATTTTTGTCCCTCGACAAAACAGTGTCCACCATTCGATAGTAGAATTTTCCGCCGACGCCTTCCTGCAGATACTCTTCTATCGCCTTTCTCATCTTGACTGCCCATTTAGCCTGCAACTGTTAACAGAATCCATGAATCCAAGTATCGGTGGGTGTCCCCTACATCGTCCTCATTCAACACAAAACCGTAGAGTACAGATTTGTTAGTCAATTCGGCTAGCTTTGCTTTGGCCTTAGGAGTAAGTGAGAGCATGAAATCCAAAAGAATAAGCGCCTGAACCAGAACATGCCTCCGAAACGCTGTGTCATTGACCTACATTTGGGAGTTAGCACAAGCTGCCGAAAGAAAGCCCGACAAAGAACCTACCTCAAGGTCAAACAAATCCCTGCTTGTCAGATACTTCGGGTTGAAACTGCTTGCAATTTCCTGGCCGTCTGAAGTTCTCTTCCGTTTGTTGGATTTTCGAAGCTCTTCGGACGTCTTGCTCGTGCCTGAACTTTCAAGATCTGTGTTAACTGATTTGAAGGCAGAAAGAGTGGCCTCAAGTCCCGTCCTGAATGTGGCGAAGTGTTGGGGGTCAAATATCCTTGTTGGAGCAGAGAAATATGCCTGGAGGCCCCAGAACGTAGGGTAGAGCTTGTTCAAGTCGTTTGCCTTCTCATCAACACCTTCCTCTTGCGAAATGATGACTTTCGGGGCTGCCGGTTGATCTTGAACAGGGGCCTGAGGATCCGCGATAGACGGCGCTTCAGTATCGTTGTTTTCTTGCTGGCCTTCAGTAGTCGTTGGCGGTCCCTGCTCGTCAGACATTACCACATCCGCCTCATCTGACACACTGGTGTCGAGTTCAGGGATTTCGTCGAAAGTAGTGACATTCTCGGTATGATATTCGCCCCGAAGGTTGACGGCGCTCTTGTCTCCTAGCGGAAAACTCTGGAAGAGGAAGATAAAGACACGTCCACAAAATACAGTATCTTCGGCTCGCGAAAGCCTCCGCAGCAACTCGTTGCAGGATCTCAAAATGATTAAACTTTTCTGCTTAAAGTGTTTCTTCGGCGGTGTCAAATAGCTGCGCTAGAGGGGTTTCGAGTTGTACATACTTTGGTATTTCGTTCTCTTCGAGACTCGAGATAGTCAAAAACTTTGCGACAGCCATCAATAGTTTGGCTATCAAGTAATTCCTCAATCAGCCAAAATATAAGACCGGGCTCACACTGTTCTGTGGACACGTCAGAATTTACCATCTCAACCGCGAGATCAAATTCCAACCAACCATTATCCGAAAAGATTGATATTATGTCGAGTAGATTCCATATTTGTATAAAGGACGGTTCATCAATGGATGTAGTGGCCTACATTAAGTGTCAATTAGCCATTACTGAACTCCATGAGTAGCCAGAAAGACAATCGCAACATTGAAGCCACTTACAAGCAGACTGTAAAACCTCTCCCTAAATGCAATCTCAACTGCAGCAAATTGCGTCTGTTGACTAAGCCGGCTCGCAACCTGCTCATCATCGCCTTCGACTTTCCAGATCGCTTCTCCTAGGTGTGTTTCTGTCAACGGAGGTTCGATTTGCTTATCCAGTTTGACTAGCTCGGCTCGAGTAAGAAGATTATCAACTAATCTCCTATAGACGTGTATCGATTCAACATCTTCGTCGGCCATCCTTGCGAGCGACAATTCCAAGTAAAGATGGGATGAAGGAGCCGCGGAGATTGTGTTGTAAGGAGCTTCCGCTACAATATAGGATCACGGGGCTATTGTTGCGGCTCTGCGGGTTCTAGCCGCTGGAAGCAACTTCCTTAGCCGCGCGCCAGGAGCTTTCCCATCCCGCCGCGACGGACCACTTGCGCAGATAAATCCGACTCGGGCGCGGAGTGCTTTTTTATACAAACCCAACGTCGAGGAATGGGCCTACAATCACGTCAGGCAATGGCGCACGGCCTTGATTCCAGGCCCAGCGTTGAAGATTTTCGCGAAGACAGCGTGTGGGTGCAGCTAGCCAAAACTCACTGGCTCGAGACACCCAAGGTCCGGAAAGTCAAGCAGGATGTCATTAAGAAGGATATATGGGACCCCCTCGAAGCGGACAATTTCAACTTTCGCTCACTTCTAACATTGGAAAATTTGAATATTTTAGAGAAGTGCGCATTCACTCAGTACGCTTCGTGATATAATGCCTCGACTAACCGGTCATTAGGTTTCTTTGGCCGACCTACACAGAAGATGCCTCGAACTACCATGTACTGCTGCTGGCGCTGATTGTCACTGTCAAGCAGCGGGAACACCTACCGATATGGGGTGCGTCTACCTTTTTCCTGGATATTGTCAATCTTGTGCGAGTTACTTACAGAACATCCAGACATCTTCTCCGACCGACCGGATGATTTTTCCAACCTTTTCCATCGAATTCTATCCATGAGTATCGACCAGTCCCTTCTTACATCGTCGCGCCTGTCCATCGTATCCTTCATAATTAGCTCTTTTCAATCCCTCGAGAATGTTTTGATACGGAAGGAATGTGCACCTCTGGTTTCAATTTCAATCTGGCACAATCTCTCGAGTGACGATGCACGAGAACAGGTGCTCGGAAAGGGCCCAACGTTGAAGAAAGCATGGAGAGCTGCCGCGAAGCGATATGACGCAGCAGACGAAGCGGCCAAAGCAAAGATGAGGTTTGACCGGTCATGGCTCTACACAATGCTTCTCGATTTTCTTCAGAGATTGAACGGCACGGAGAAAGACCAGGTAGATAACCTGCGTTACTGTGAGAGGTTTCTTGAATTCCTAGTGGATTTAGAAAGTCAACTTCCCACGAGACGATATGTCAACACTTTGCTGAAAGACCTCAACATTCTACCAGTCATTCGTTTATCAAAGCTCTACCGTTCTTCGGAGAATGCGCTATTCCGTGACTTGTATAATCTATTAAAACATTTCGCTACATTTTCAATTGATGATTATACAGGAGAGAGTCTGTCACCCCAGGCAGTGTATGATACTCACTGCCAGGAGCTAGCCCACTTGCAGCGAACTTCCATGAAATACTTTAAGGACAAATTGATGATTCTAGCTTTGTCAAATTACGGTTCAATTGAGCAGCGTCCGGAGCTGGAAGGGCAGCTATCTTCTTTAGACGACTCTGAGCTCCGAAGCCTTTGTTCACATCTCGGATTTCGGACAGACTATCCAAAACAATGTCAAATTACGCCCGATCGCCATCTGTATCTAGAAATACTCTTGTCCTTTTACGAGCGCAAGGCACCATTCCAGGATGCTGTATCACGCCTAAGTATTGTTCCGACGGAAGAAAATCTTTACGACCCAGCTTTACTGCGGAATGAAACCTATGACGGATCTAAGCCACTTGCAATTCCAAAATTGAATCTTCAGTACTTGAGCCTCGGGGATTTTCTATGGCGTTCGTTTCTCTTGTATCGATCCGAAGCCTTCTTCCAGATCCGCAAAGATATGGAGACGATTGTCAAGCGTATGCAGCCCCGAGCCAGTCGAGACGGCAAAAGTCTGACTTTTGATGGATTCTCCCGGATGGCTATCCCTATTTCGAAACCTGCTATCATCGAGGTTGCGCCCCCGAAGGTTGGCTTCTCAAATCCAGCTTTTGTCCGAGCTGAGATCGTGATTGAGGTTGGTAGGCTGGCAGACCACGTCCGGATGGAATGGGAGTCGCTCCGGCCCGACGACGTGGTTTTCCTTCTGGCTGTGCAGCCTGGCGCTGCAAACAAAATGGCGTTCCAGGACCCAACCCTAACTGATAGCCCCAGCCTAACGCACCTCAGGACAGCGGAAATTGTGCAGGTACTTGATGAAAACGGCCGTCCATTGCGCGAACCCGTCTCGGGGCAGACCAATGGGCATCGATCGAGGCCACGTATCAGGAGACTCTTGGTTAACCTTGACCCTGATGCCTTCAAAGTGGACAAAGATCGCAGCATGCAGGGAAAGCCAGATATCTATCCGTTGGTTAACGTAGTCGCAAGGAGAAAGGGGAGGGAAAATAATTTCAAGTCTATACTGGAGACTATGCAAAGGCTCATTGTCTCCGACATTGCTCTTCCTTCCTGGCTGCAGGACATCTTTTTGGGCTATGGGGACCCTGCAGGGGCTCGTTACACAGAATTGCCGAACAGACTTAAGTCAGTCGATTTTCGCGATACGTTCTTGGACTGGCAGCATCTGATAGAGAGCTTCCCGGGGACAACAATTGAGCCTTCTGGCGAGGAGACATCAAGCTTCGGTCCCCCATATGTGCTTGAATACGTCGAAGATTCCCAAAAAACGCCTTCGACGAATGCCTCCAAGAAGCGGCGGAGAGACCAAACTGAGAAGGACAAATCGTCCTACTCACTCCGCGTTTCAACATATAAGCCGCCTAATCCAGGCCCTTACCCTGTTGATGCGCCCAAACTAAACTCTGTCCGGTTTACACCAGCTCAGGTGGAAGCCATCGCATCTGGAACACAACCTGGGTTGACTATTATTGTCGGACCTCCCGGAACTGGAAAGACGGATGTTGCAACGCAAATCATTAATAACCTTTACCATAATTTTCCCAATGAGCGCACGCTGTTGGTTGCGCACAGCAACCAGGCATTAAACCAACTTTTCCAAAAGATAGTCGCACTGGATATCGACGAACGCCACCTTTTGCGCCTTGGTCACGGTGAAGAAGAGTTGGAGACTGAGTCAAGCTATAGCAAATATGGCCGGGTTGAATCATTCCTCGATAACCGTAACTTTTATCTCTCTGAAGTTACACGGTTAGCATCATCTATTGGAGCACAGGGCGCCCATGGAAACTCTTGCGAGACCGCCGGGTACTTCAACACCGTCTATATCCAGCCTGCATGGGCTAAGTTCTGGGACCAGGCCCGCACCGAAAATATCTCTCTTGAAGAGATCATTGCAGCCTTCCCATTTCATGCTTACTTTTCCAATGCCCCGCAGCCCGTATTCGACTCTTCGAGTCCTAAGGAAGCAGTGCTAGATGTAGCAGAAGGTTGCCAACGGCATATCGACAAGATATTCTCAGAGCTAGAAGATATCCGGCCGTTTGAGATCTTACGGCAACCGAAAGATAAGGCTAATTACCTCCTGGTGAAGGAGGCCAGGATCATTGCAATGACATCCACACATGCAGCAATGCGCCGTCAGGAGATCGCTGATCTTGGCTTTCACTATGACAATGTTGTGATGGAAGAAGCCGCACAGATCACAGAGATCGAAAGCTTCATTCCCTCCGCCTTGCAAACCATGAAGGATGGCCAGCTCCCATTGAAACGCGTGGTACTCTGCGGCGATCATCTTCAGAATTCCCCAATCATCCAAAACCTTGCATTCCGACAGTACGCGCATTTTGAACAAAGTCTTTTCCTTCGCCTGGTAAGACTGGGTGTCCCTGTAATTATACTGGATCAGCAGGGTCGTTCGAGACGGAGCATCGCGGAACTATTTCGGTGGCGTTACAAGCAACTGGGAGATTTACCAGTCGTTGAGACAGCCGATGAGTTCAAGCAGGCGAATGCTGGGTTTCAGTTCGATTACCAATTCATCAACGTTCCTGATTACCAGGGCGCAGGTGAACGGGAGCCTACTCCTCATTTCATTCAAAACCTGGGTGAAGCAGAATACGCCGTAGCCCTCTTTCAATACATGCGGTTGCTTGGCTACCCAGCGTCGAAGATATCCATCCTTGCTACCTATGCGGGTCAAACAGCGCTGATAAAGGATGTCTTGAACCACCGATGTGCCAAGAATGCCTTGTTCGGCATGCCCAAGATCGTGACTACCGTGGACAAGTATCAGGGCGAACAAAACGATTGTAAGTCGAATTTCGTTTATCTCTTCGTGAATTTGTTTGCGAAGCCCTTTACTGACTTGGAGCTACAGATGTAATTCTCTCGCTCACACGAACTCGCACTGTTGGTTACTTACGTGATGTCCGTCGTCTAACGGTTGCACTTTCTCGTGCCCGCCTGGGCCTTTACATACTAGGTCGGCGCGAGGTATTTGAGTCGTGCTATGAGCTTAAGCCAGCATTTGACCTATTATTTCAACGCCCTGACAAGCTAATGCTTGCCCCGGGCGAAATGTTTCCTACCACGCGATCGCTGGACGATGAGATTCAAGGCACACCGATGGAAGGGGTGGAACATCTTGGCCAATACGTGTTCGAAATGACCCAGGCTAAGCTCAAGGCAATAGGCGAGCAAGATATTATGGTTGAGGATGCGATGCCCAATGGTGAAGAAGGTCTAGTGGATGAGGACGAGATCATGCTTGGTGCAGGTGAAGAACCAGATGAAGACCCTCTGCACGAACACGTCTTCACCGGGGCGTAGATCTCTTGCGGTCCAAGTAGTACAAGTGCTTTTTTGTCTTGTGTAATGATTGAGGATCGTGAGACCATTGACTCGATATAGTTGTAAAATGCTCAATGATCGTGGCGTTGTGCCTTCGTGTTTTCATGATTGTTGGTATAAAAATAAAAATGGCGGGATTTTAAACTGAATAGGCTGGAAGACGACTGTTCGAGTTCTGATTTTTATTGGCTACATACTACAGTGAATTGGCCTTGCAATGTGTATCTGATAACGCTCTCGTTGTATGGGTAGCTTGCAAAAAGCCCCACGGCTAGCTTAATATAGTTATGCGAGATGACTGAAGAACTCGTAGCTTGCGCGTAATATCAACTAGTAGTTTCTATACTGTCTATAAATAACAGCGCTTGCGTCCCTAGCGGGGTCCAAGTATATATATAGGTGAATGACCTGATGTTTAGTCTTCACCATATAACACTTTCTGTTCATGACTGCCGCCCGCCAAGCTCCTCGACGATGTTCTGCGGGTCCTTCCAGGCGAGTGCAATATATCTATTGGGGGGTTAGCGCAGTTCTTATCCCCGATGTGGTTAAATCGCGTGAAGGATACATACTTGGTGTGACTACCGCGGGCAACAATTTCGCCTTTACTATTGATGAATTTGATAGATGTATATGCGAGCGTTTTGCCGACTGTTGAATGAGTTAGACATTGCGTTTAGTGACTGAAAGGGCGACTATGAATGTCTCTATACGACCCGCATAATTGGATTGATATATTGATGACTGAGGAACCTACATTTATCACAGCTAGCTTCCTGTAGCGATGTTAGCATGCGCGGACCCAGCAGCTAAATGTTGGGCCTGTTAATTTTCAGGCATCGGGTCTTGATTAACATACGGCCAAAATTTTATCTCCCACTTTACCTCCAGAGCTCAGATACGTCACTAAATCGACAGTCAGAGACTCATACTGCACGTTGGAGATCAATGTGGCTTGTATTGTAGCTTACCATTGAGATCGGTCGACACTCCCGTAGCAAACAGACCACGCGAGGCGACAGCTAGAGAACCGCCAAGGTCCACTGCAACATCAATGAAAGCCTGTAAGTGGGATGACCAGGATGAGACAAGAATAATATGTGGTCATGCTTGCATACCCATGCTAGCAATAGTACCGCCATGGAGAATGTTCAGACGATTCTGTCTCGAAGGTTAGTCGACTGGGTCGCCATACTCAAGATTGAACCCTTACCGTATGCTCTTTCTGTATATCTAGCTCAAAGTTCACCAGACCAGGCTTCGCGGCAGTCACACGAAGCTAGAACCGTTAGTAAAATCCCAGCTTGTGGTCAATGTTTACGAAAGCTAACGGAATGAACAATTCCCATTCTTCACCAAGATTGATGCCACTGTATCCTATCGAGATAGGCAGATGGGGTATGATAGACCTTACATTATCTAATAGTCTTTCACAGCGAACAAAGTTTCAGTAACAACATCTTCATAGCCATGGATTCTGTCACTTACCGAGGCTCCAGCCCCGATGTAGCCCGAAAGGACTCCCAGACCTAGGGGGAACGATAACATCAGTTGAAGGAATGAAGCAATAGCAGTTGTACTTACTCACCGATCTAACAAATCGCAAAGCCGTCATTTTACCAAGGAAGCTATAGGTGAAAAAGATTTGTACGTAGAAGGTTGCGGAGACAAGAATATAGTAGTTAAATTATACAGAACAAGTCCCGTGTGATGATCACCTCGGACTGCGCTCCGAAGCCGCTTTGGTCACCGGAGCAAATCTTATCCATTCCCATCAAGATTGATCTCTCGTATACGGAGTATCGCGCCTCAGCCAACCTTTGTGGCTCACATCATGTTGCTGAGGTGACAGCTTCTATTTTACCCGCAGGCAATATGGCCATGGCTGTCGCTCCCTCCCGTCCATTTGATTATCTGGAAAGCCTGCCTGGAACGACTTTCTACAAGCTCTACCAGCAGCCATCTACCGCCCTCGCCATCTTCAGGCGCATGTTACCTGACCTAGGTGCGCACTTGCTTCTACTCTTGACACACCTTGTGGTAATGGGAAATAACGGATAATCTAGCAAAATGTTTCGTCATGGCGCTTCTATATCTTAAAGACCCTCTCCCAGCAACAGATCTGGAGGCCTGGGTCAAGGCAGAAAGCTTGAAGTGAGTGGTGACTTTGAAAACCCTCGTGATTTACGGATTGAATGGCTGACGGGCCCTATCGCGAAGGGAGCGAGATAATGCATTGTCAATACTGGGTCGACTCCATATTCTATCCAACACCGTGATCACAGATAACGTTCGTGCGTACAAAGTCACCGATCCGTTTGCCTCATCGCTCCGTCAGGCTCTGACGGGCGCTGAAAAGACGCAGTCCTTTGGTGTACTCTGGCATATATCAGATGGAGCAGCCGTTTCCATAGCTGAACTGGACGAGTACGCCCGGCGTCAGTGGGAGGGGGTATTGGGATACATGGTCGGAACCAGCGGACTTGGTATTCAGCGCGATGCAAACCTGAGCAAAGGCGTGAAGCAACTTTTGCAGGCTGGGCATCTTGTCGAAATCCGGGATCGTCGCGTGGAGATCACACAAGATGGATTCGCTTTTGTTCTACAGGATGTCAGCACCCAAGTTTGGCACATCCTTATGCTCTATGTTGAAAGCGCGGACGCAATCGGAATGAGCAGTGTGGAGGTCCTCTCGTTCGTTTTCTTGCTGAGCAGCTTGGAGCTTGGAAAAGCATACGATAAGAAGCACCTGACATCAAACCAACTCCGTACTCTGACGGACCTGGCGGATTTTGGCATTGTCTACCAAGATTCCCCGGATGCCAGTCATTTCTACCCCACTCGCCTCGCCACTACTCTTACCTCCGACTCCAGCGCTTTGAGCAACCCCATTTCAGGTTCCCTCTCCGGTCCCTCTGGCACAGGCTCAAACAAGGCGGGATCTGGATTCATCATCGTCGAAACAAACTACCGACTGTATGCATATACCTCTTCGCCGTTGCAGATCTCTCTTATTGCACTTTTCACTACACTTAAATACCGCTTTCCCAACCTGATCACCGGCAAAATTACCCGCCAGTCGGTGCGCCGCGCCATAGAGATGGGTATCACTGCCGACCAAATTATCTCGTATCTGGCTACCCACGCTCACCCTCAGATGCGCAAACATAATGTCTCCCGATCTACGTCTAATCAGGCCGGAATACCGCCATCCGTTCTGCCCCCGACTGTCACTGATCAGATTCGGCTTTGGCAACTGGAACGAGATCGCGTCAAAGCAACCCCTGGCTTTTTGTTCAAGGACTTCGTTAGCTTGGCAGAATATGAGGCTCCATGTCGGTACGCTGAAGAGATCGGGGTTCTCGTCTGGAAATCAGATCGAAAGCGGATGTTCTTTGTAACGAGGCATGAGCAAGTTGCAGCTTTCTTGAGGAGTAGGAAATAGATTAGTGCAAAACACGGACTGGGACATGATTGGCATTAGCATTCTGAACAGATGGTGTTCTAAAAAAGGCGCAAAGAGGTTGGGTGTAAGTCTGGCGTTAATGGGAACTCTGCGAAAACGATTGAATTTAGCATGTTATACTGGGGTTCTCATCACATATGTAGTCTAGTTAGTGGTTCATTTAAATACAAACCCTGTCGAGCTTCCAGGAGCATTACAAACATACTTTCAGCAATTTGTAACTCTCGTTTCGTAAACAATTCGAAGCCTTTTCCCGTATACCATAAACAAGACCTCCAGCTCCTAGATGAACAAGTGCGTCTCATCAGCGTCCTAGTAATTCCGGGGCCGTCCATAGTGCTACAGCCAGAATATCTCTAGTCAGGCTATCCTCATTATATGCCAGCAGGACAGGTTTCATCATACTGGCGAGCAAGCGACAAGGCTTCACCAGGGATCGTAGATCGACATTCTGGACCATAGGCGGTGGCGATCCAAGTCAATGCCTGCGATCATCCGTCTTTTCGATACGCCGACGACAAGGCATCATACCATCCACCCATCTCCAAATTTGTTAATGTATTCGCATCGGAACTTTCGTAGACTCCCGCTCGCTTCATCGTTCATGCAAACATTTTCGAGGACCATGAAGGCCCGTTTGATCCGGTAACCCGCCTCGTTTGAATCCGGATGCCCTAACGGGCGAGAATAACTTGACAACATACCGAATCCCGTTGCGATGTCCGGCTCATGGAAGGAGTCCTCATAGTGGAAAGCATTGACGAGGGTGACGAATCTACCGAGCCAGTACTGTTGAGGCTGAGATTCACTGACCTGTGAAACCCAGTCGGCATGGATTGTTAGCCCTGGCTTCTTCAACTTCGAACGGAACCCAATGGGGTGGTTCCTCGACAATACCATTCTCCCAATTTGATCCCTATGCCGTTGATTCCCTGTATCTGGTAGGGGGCTTAGCCTTGTCGCACATCGGCTCGGGGCCTTAGGACGCTTAGCGGGTGAAAATGCATCGGCTTTTGCTCTGGTCTCAAGCTTTAGGTTCTCGAAGCCGCTGGTCCATCGGAGACTCTTCTTTACGTATTCCATTCTGTCACGTTTTTGGAGTGTGTTTCCTATCGCTTTTTGGTTCGCAAGTTGGAAATCCTCCAGCAATCGATGGTGTGTTGGCAACTTTCCTTTGGGAACGGTGTGGTATTCAACTCGCTCTTTCCTCAAAGGTAGCACCTTGACAGACCCGGAAATCGGGCCACTAACATTGAGGTGGCCATTCTTGACGCAGTCATTCCCCTGTGCTCCTGTTTCACGCCGTGAGATAAATGCTGATATAGGATCAAACAGTCGAGTGGCCGGTCGACTTCTGGCATCAGGAGATGCTAGCAGGCTGCTTGGACGGACGGTCCTTAGTACAGTGACACAGGAGACAGGAGTATCATTAGCCGGATGTATGCTGTTAGAGAATATTTTTGAGGATAACTCTGTTGTAGCTCTCCGGATGTGGTGACCATCGCTGGTTCTCTGGCAATGAGTCTGGATCTGAAACCCAGGGTTTGAAGTCGCGTCGGTGTCGAACATTTGTCTTTCAGAACCGAGTCTCTGTAGATCCGTACGGCGGATAAAATCTTTTCTTTCTTCTTCCTTATCCAAATTCGCTTTGTAAACCCTGCCTGCATCTTTGTCTATGTCCACACATTGTCTCCCTAAGGAAGATAGCACACTTCTTCTGCTTTCTTTTCGATACACTTCATGGGAGTACAGATCTCCTGCCGGGGACTTTGCAGGTGTAGGAATCCTTGAGAATATTTGTGTCGAAGAGTAACGTAAGCTTGTCTGACAGCGGGAGGTCGAGGCTCTATGCTGGGCCCTTAAGTTGGGCTCCTGTTCCTGTAACCTACTACTGATGTTAAGGCCTCTTGGGTCGTTGTTGACGGTGTTGTATCTCGATGAATTTTTCTCAGATAGTGGCATGAAACTTTGGCGGCAGGCATGGACGATTGGTTGCCATTGAGACGAATGGCAGACGCCGGTAGTGGTGGGTGGAAGCGGACTGCTCCTACGTGCTTCTCTGTTGGTGTTGCTCCCGGTAGTTATGTCTTTGTTGTCCTCGAGTCCCCATTGATCGTGTCGCACACCGAATGTGCTCTTGAGAATCTGTAGAGAGCCCATCAGGGACGATCTGCGGTTTCGCTTTTCCGTCATAGTTATTTCAGTATGCTTCTGAGGGGGGCCGAGATGATGAAATGGGGGGTGTGAGTAAGTGACAGATCAGATGTGGAACAAGGACTGCTGTGAGTTAGAGGGAAATAAACCCTTCTTTATGTTATGGGTAAAAGTCGTTGTTTTGATGCAGGGGAACCCAACGTATATTGAGTGGAAAGGGAGAAAGAAGCAACATGACTCTGTGTGTAAGCGGTTGCTAGGGCATGGGCTAGAGGACACCGGGAAAAAGCAATAAACTAGAGTGAATGGAATCCATTGTCTATTGCTCATCCGGTAGTACTTATATAGCTGTACTTATAAGGTCCTGTCGTTTTATTAACTCTTATTAGCTGGGACATTGTATGTCTTAGTTAACTGCCTTCCCTTCATACACTTCCTCCTACGGCATCGTTATGTCCCCTTCAGACAATCTTCACGGCCTCCTCTTCCAGACCAAGTGTCTCGTTCTGGTTTCTCTCATTAACTTCAATCATAACTCCAATTTGAGTGCGCCGTCTCATCTCCACTCCCTGTACAATGTTATAAACACATGTACTTCGCAGGTTTTCCCTGCGTCAGCGACAGATATACCGCCAATCTACTGGCCGCGCTCTCTGTATGTGCATTTCCGGTGATTCCTAGAACTGCCATTGTGCGGGTGACAATGGTAGCGAGGGTTCTTGACATCCTGTACATAGAAGTACGCCACAAGGTGACCAATTTACTACCCTTCTATCAAGATAGGTGCCGTCAATAGGTATGGATCACCACCAGTGGAGGGTTTTACAACAGCTAAGGCTCTGAAAGAAGGTAGTTCAGCATGGGGCCTGACTTATCTCATTGTCAATAGAGGATGCCGGGAAGGATACCCGCTGAAAGTCCGTCCTACAGACGGCTACCATGGCATCATCATTTGTTCCGGGCTGCCGCAAAATGGGTATTTCGCTTAGATCTGGTGATGGGCCGACGAACGCTCTTATCATCTTCGTTCGGAGAGTAATGCAGAAGCCACGAGGCTGCTCCGTTGCGAAGAAAATGTCTATATCGGTGGTGAGTATGTCAATCCTGAGTTTGTCAAGCTTCCCGGTGTGCATCGAGATAGTTTCCGACAAATCATCGAGGGTGATGAAGAGGAGTGGTTGGTCATTGTTCTTTTCTGTTCTTTTTTGCTTCTTCGGCGTGAAAGGTAGAGAGAGAGAGAGAGATTTGAGTATAACTATTCTCTGAAAGCCGTGGCACAAGTAAGTAGGATTCTATAGTCATTAACATCGATTTATGCACTTTTCCAGAACCCATCCAAAGGGCTGCTCTGTTTGCGCGGTAGTAGTGTATTATCACAAGTTTTGCATGCCATATACAATCTCCACTTTATCCCAGATCCATCTCCTAAACGCCAGGCATCATTAGGTCATTACAGGGCAGTAGTATCTCAAAGGACTAGAGCCTATTCAGAGTCGCTGTCAATCACAAACCCGGCACGCAATCGCCTTCGAGCCAATGTAGCCACCGGGGCGTTTTCGTCATTGTCTCTTAGCTCACGCGTATCGGTTGGTTGCATGTCTTCCGCGTGGCTAGGCAGTACCGGGTCCCTGTCTAGATCCCGGTCTCGACGGAAGGCTAAATTGTCGTCGAAATCAAACTCATCGTCTTCATCTGACGTGGCAGAAGTATTTTCGTCGTCTTCAGTTGCATGGTCAGACGAGCGAGCAACAGCACCATCCATGATAATGTCATCATCTTCGTCGAGTGCTTCTGTTGTTCGGCCGCGCCGTTGCCGTTTACTTTGCGTGTCAGACTTCCCAGAGTTGCTTAGTCGCTTGCGTTCGCTCTTTTTGTTCGCTTTACGGCCAATCTCGTCTACAACGCCAGTAAGCAATGCCTTTCTGACTCGCGCAGCTTGTTCTTTTCGCCGTTTCTCCTCGAGATCAAAGAATTCCTTGTCGGCCTCCTCGTCGGATTCGTCATCACTGGCATGGACGAACAATTCACTCTTTATCTTGGCTAGACGGGCTCTTGTGTTCTCCTGGCGCGCCTTACGACGCGCTTCCAGAGTATCTTCGTCTATCGGCTCGCGCTCGCCAACTGCTTCGCGATTCTTGCGCCGCGTTTTCGAATCATTGGGCGCGTTCGCTTTCGACCGGGGGTTTGGCGGGAAAAGTGGCCCATCCGGGACATCTTCACCCTCTGACTCAGATCCAAAGTCAACATCAAGTGTAGTTTGGCGATTGTGCTCCTTATCATCGGGTTTGTATTTGCGCCGAAGCATCTGACGAGGATCATGCTCAATGTCTCCCGTGTATGGATCTTCAAGACATTTATCGATCGTCAATTTAATGCCTTTTAGATCTTTTGACCCCTGCGAGGACGGCACAACCCAGGAAGCTCCGACAACATCTTCCATTCCCAGTCGCTCAAACCCTACTAAAGTCATAAGAAGACGCAGCTTAGCGTTGAAGTACATCGCCTGTTTACATGCATCGTCGTGAGGTAGGACGGCTTGTCAAAGTTAGGACATCGAGCATCAATAACAGGTCTTGTTCACATACCAATCATCGGATTAGGGGCTCTGGGTGCTCCCTGAGCCTCGTCTCTCTGAGCATCCTCATAGGCCTCCCATGACTCTCTTTCTTCCGCTGCAGTGCCTAAAACATTGCTAACCCATGCAACCAAATCGGCCTGCCCATCCATGACCAGGGCACCAATAACAATTTTTATCTTGTCCTCTTGCGTTGTTGCTTCACTGGGATTGACTTCAAGCTCAGCTGGCGCCCTTCTCACCGAGGGTAGGGTTTGTCTCTCATGGCCATATTCCAGGTAGAATAATGTCGAGTTCATTTTGCTGAAGAGTAACTCAGTAATAAGGGCAGGACGCTGGTCGATCTTCTTTATCATTCGTCTGATGACCTGTCGGACCAGCTCTTCCCACTCCTTGAAGATTGGTTTGCTTGAGTCCATGGCGCCAGGTCCTTTAATCATCGTGTAAAAAAGGTTAAGTATATCAACGCGGAACAACAGGACGCTCATTTCTTGTTTGAAGGCGATCCTGTAAAAATAGCGATGGGCACGTTTTAATTGGTCCGAGTTAAGTTCCCTAAAGAACTTCGTGAAAGCAACGAAAGTGTCAACACACTTTTGGTTGCAAAACTTGGCAGCAAAGCGCTTGAAGTCGAACTTACGCTCCCTACAAATTCGTTCGGCCTCCATGATGTCCTCATCATCGGATGCATGCTCTTCGTTGTTATCTTCGGGTGCAGCTACTTGAGTTTCCATGTTTTTGCGCCGAGATCGCCGTCGAGATCGCACTTGCATGTCGACATTCTCTTTAGAGTATCGCTCCAGCATACGTAGGAAAACATGCGAAAGCTCTGTGCATGCATCCAGGTAACCGAATCCTTGACCTTTGTACTCACGCATGATAGCAAGCACGCGGTCATGAGTTGTTTCTTCGTAGAATATACGGTTCTGAATGTTCTCGGCAATTTCCTGGTCCTCCTCAAGCAGAGACTGTGTCATCTCTTGCACAGTTAGCAAGATTTGAGTGAAGCAGCGCATTTCCGCATTTAGATCTTCCCAGTCTTTTTGGTCGAAACTAATTTGCATAGATCGGTTCAGAAATACGAGAGTTTCTTGGTCAAGTACACTAGCCACAAGGCCAAACCCATCCCGTTCCAATTCTTTCATGGGTTTTCCATTCTGTAAATGCATCTCCTGCTGGCGCGCACGGCGTGCGCGTTCGGCATCCAGAAACCAGGCGACGGTGTAGAAGAATTGACGAGAATTGATAGGTACGACACGGTCGGCTTCTCGTTCCAAGGCTTTCCGAACATGGGTGAATAAAGGATTGAATCCAGAGTCGAGGAATTCTTCAACAAACATCCGCAGGTTTCTTGATGCGGTGGAATTAAGATGGGCTGGCGTACTAAAGTCATTGTTGAGAACTGAGTCTTCATGTGTTTTGCGTGGCTGGGGCCTGTTCCACTTCTTGCTTTCATCCATTTTCTGGAGCGTTGCCTGGCTATCTTTGAGAACGTCTTGCCCTGATACAGTAGAAACCTTAGCATCATCACGTTTGACCCAAATCATAGTTCCGAACCGTCCGTGTCGAGTGGGTGCATTTTTGGCGTACTCCCGCCGCAGAGATGACTCTTGCTTTAGTAGGGTATCTAGCTCATCTGTGTGTTTTGCGCTTCGCTGGGCATCATCCATGAATAGTTTTTGGACATTGACACCCTTCACCAGGTGGAAGAGTATCTCGAGAAGAATCACATCTTGCATATTGAAGTCATCGCCAACGTTGGAACACATAGTAAGAAGAAGGGCAAATACGTCTTGAGCCTGAAAGGCATTGATAGTCGCAGATCTAGACGTCTCCTCCTCATCACCATCCGCCGCAAGACGAGCATTTGGGGCGATCACTACGATATTTCGTAACAAATAGAGCATAAGTTTGAGTATACCGTCGTCCCGTGTTGTTCGTTCAGACCGTGGAACGGCCATGCTAGGAAGGCCAATTCGGATAATAGTTCGAAGGAAGTTGAGATCGCCACGGCTCAGAAGACCTCGCTTATAAGAGACTTGAGCGTGCTGCAAGTATGGAAAGTGTCGGTGATGGTTGACAGTCATCTCGCCGTGGACTTCCAATGGCCAGGTCAACGGAACTAGCAATTCCACTTCATGTCATTAATACAATAGTCTAAGCTCAAAGTAAGGCCCTATACTTACAGCACGCTAATGCGATCCTAGACATATATTTACTCTTTTGACCAGTACTCCACCATAGCGAAAAGATCGGTAGTAAGTCTCCGTTGACCAAATTCGCTTCTCCAAGGCACCGAGCAACATCCATGCGGTGATACTTCTCGTCGTACAATTTCAGCCAGCGTCTAATGTCACGCAAGCAAGCCAGTGCATCGTCTCCAAGTACATATCGGTCCGCATCTTCGCCGTTAAATCCGCCTAACTGTAAATTGATTAGATTTCCTCGAATATAAAGCGTTCAATCAAATAGCTATCCTCACCGCAGTGACTAGACTATAAACGTGTGCGCGGACATCAGGGTCTACAACTTGAACAGCCTGACTAAAAGCCACAGCTTCGTCGTTCATGGTGGCCAGTTGTGCTTGCGGTCGTCGACCTCACCTTCTATCACCATCGCCGATGTTGACGGCTTTGGGCGCGCTGCAGGGACTAATAGTAACGCGCCGGTTCACGCGTTTTCGCGTCTCAGGTCTTCGGATGTCGGAGGAATGGATGTTCCTGACTGCCGAAGATAACCGATGACGTCGGATCACATGAGTCCCGCGGAAGGATGTCGGGTGCGATTTAAATAGAAGTATATCAATCGTCGCCGTTGTTGTCCTCGGCTTGTTCGTCTTTCTTCCTAGCGTCACAATTCCTTGTTAAGGTACTCGGTTCTTTCAACACTGCAACCATGCTGTCATCGTCCCTCCGGTCTCTCGGCCGCAACGGCCCTTCAATTGCCTCCCGCGCATTCAGCAGTTCCTCCTCGGCTTATGCTGCCGAGGTTAAATCATTAGGAGTAATTGGAGCAGGTCAAATGGTACGTAGGACATGAATTTTATATCGCAACGTCTTGGAGCTGATCTGATAGACAATAGGGTTTGGGAATCGCTCTTGTTGCTGCACAGAAGGCTCAAGTTCCTGTTACCTTAGTTGACAACTCCCAAGCATCTCTTGATAAGGGCCTCAAATTCGCCGGTATGTATGGTGCCACGCTCACCACCGATACCCCCTTTCCGTCATTGGAATTGTTACTTTAGATGGTTTTCTAGACTAACGAAACTACTATCTCCAGATAAACTCCTTGATAAGGATGTTTCCAAAGAACGTATTACCCGAGAGGTAGCCGATACCGTCCGCTCTCGCATCACAACTAGCCTGAAGATGGACGACCTTTCATCCGCGGACTTTGTTATTGAGGCTGTTCCAGAAATACCCGATCTCAAAAGCTCTATTTTCAAACAACTTGCTCAAATTGCACCCAAGCATGCCATTCTTGCAACCAATACCTCGTCAATCTCCATTACTAAGATTGCTGCGGCGACGACAACGAATCCGACAGACCTTCAAGCTCCTTCTCGAGTGATCTCGACGCATTTCATGAACCCAGTTCCTATACAGAAGGGCGTCGAGATTATCTCTGGTTTGCAAACGTCTCAAGAGACGATCGATACCGCTATCGCGTTTGTGCAGCGTATGGGCAAGATTGCTTCTGTCTCCGCTGACTCGCCCGGTTTCCTTGCTAATCGTATACTTATGCCTTACATCAACGAGGCAATCATCTGTCTTGAGACTGGAGTTGGTGCCCGCGAGGATATTGACAATATCATGAAGAATGGAACTAACGTTCCTATGGGACCTTTGACTTTGGCCGATTTCATTGGACTTGACACCTGTTTGGCTATCATGAATGTTTTGCATCAGGAAACTGGAGATAGCAAATACCGGCCATCCGGACTTTTGAAGAGAATGGTTGATGCCGGTTGGATGGGCAAGAAGACTGGAAAGGGCTTCTACGAATACTGATTGAGGGTTTGATCCTTGGTCACTAGTTACGTCCTGATATCCCTGTTACACTGCTATAAAAATAGATTACTATATCAACAGTTTATAGGCTTACAGTTGCACCTGTCGGGGTAAAAGGTGGTACGTGGATTTGATAATGCCATTATGATAAAACTTTCCTTGGTACCTTTAGGTTCCTAGGTCAACTTTTGAGATATTCCTATCTCGAACCAAGCAACCTTCTGCCCGACAACCTTGATTTCCCTTATTCCGCTTGTCAGTTAGAGACTCTTCCGATTCTCTTTCATGACACAGCATGGAAGCAAGAACTGCTGTAAGTCCGGCTTCTTCGTCACGGTTTAGCGCATTGCCATCAATCACAAATGCGAAAAAATCCACTGGCCTCTCTGCGGGTGTGACACAAATGCACGAAGACCACGGTTTACCACATTTATAACTGAGCATCGTTAGCATGGGCCATATCAAACTTATACACAGGGCTCGTCTTACCAGAACTGTGCGCTGCATCTGCATGTAATGTGATCACAGCCGAATATGAGTTCCACCACCGCACCACAATTGAAACACCTCTGCCATCGCTGAAGCCGAGCCACTTCAAGGACGGCAGACAGATCTGCATCAGAAGAGCAATCTCTTGACCTGTGGGAAATGCCGCGACACCCTGAGCAAATTCTCGTGCTACAATACGGACATATTTGTGTCTGAGTTTTCTCAGCATTTACAGCCGTTGGAGGTATCCATTTCCCGCAGGTTGATGCAGGACAGTACCAGCGATCTGCAACCGGCGTCGCATACTCGGTTGCTTTAGAGACAAATGATCCTCTTTCCTTTGGTGACAGTAAAGGGAGGACGGTCTCTGACGGGATCTTCCGTGAACAACACCTCGGTGGGAATAATTGCTCGTCCGTCATGCTTGTTGCCGCCATTCGCCTGATACACGTGTTGCAATACTTATGCTGACAAGGCAAGTTCACCAGCTCATCAGCTGGCATGCTTTCGAGGCAGCTCACGCAGGTCCTAGGCGTCATCAGCTTACACTACCAGGCCGATTTGTATGCGGCTGTAAGAACTTACTCCTTATGTGGCGTCCTCCTGAAAAAGCGCTGGATGAGTCGGCATCTCTCAATTCTCGCTGTAATACGGCTCCTCCTCGACACCGCCTTGCCCCTTTCGATCCGTGGATGGCACTCCATGCTTGAACAGTCACTAGCTTGATGAAGATAGATAGGTTTAGAGTCTACCAATGGAGACTCCGCGTTCAAGTGGCTTCTCGACAAACTTGCAACCCCCTTACACTGAGGCGAAGGATGTCTTTTTCGGCTGTGTTCCTTGATGGCACGCGAGGTCGCGGGGAACAGGTTGCATAGTAACATCTTTGACTTTGGGAGGAGAGGTGCTCTATGCTGATAGGATTCGGGAAACTTCGCTTTAGCCCGCTAGTTCTGAAGATTTACCAGCTCGTGGAAGGAGTGAGTCGACAGGTTGGCTCTCTGGGAGATTGTCAGGGGACTTGACGCCATAGTTCCTATTTAATTATTGTTGACACTCGGAGATGCTGCGCGTGCAAAGCTAAGAGATGAATATCATAATATTGAAATGGACAAAAATCGGCCTGGTTGCTTGATATGTTTGATTACGATTGTTGGTAGAGTGTAAAGATGTGATTTTGGCTCATTAGCTCGTCGGGCGAGGCGTCAACTATATAGGAAAGTCGGCATATCATGCTGATGGTGAGTCAGATGTGGATATATCACCACCACTTTGGTGAATATGCCATGGATAGGCCATTCGCGTGCCACATGTTCATGCCCCATTACCCGATTATGATCGTCGCATGCTTCGATAACCAACCATTTTTGAAGTGACCAAGCTACCACGGGTTCTCCACGTAGATGGGGATGTCTGCTAACAGTGTCGCCATGACTCTTGCAAGCACGCATCCAAAGAAAAAAAAATATGAGAACAATAATAAATGGGTTGATCTCTAAGGCGTATTTGTTTGTGGGTGTAGAGAAAATCAGCTGGATCGTGACGGGTCTGTGCGCCAAGTACTCTGGCTGGGTACTTGCAGTGCCTTACTGACGTGGACAGTTGGTTGGGTTGAAGGGCGACGAAAAAGAACACAAATCAAGAGAGAGGGAAAAGACCAAACACTGCGGGGTATTTCACTTACCAAGTCTCTACCCACTTATACATCTTCGTTGCTTGTGTCGGTCAATCGAAAGCTCTTCCCCCTTTATCAATAAGTTGGAGATCCCGTTATGACTGCGACCTCACCGCATGTTGAATCATTCCAAAATGGCATGACCGGGAATGGATCGGACTTAGCTCAACACTAACCTCAAACTCATAATGCCAAAGAGATTGAAAAGCACGTCTTAAGATTATACAGCAGCTAGTTTACCATCATCTCTTGTAATTAGAAACAGAAACATGCTCAAATTCAAGGGTATCACTAGCAAATGCTACTTAAACAGGTCATCAAGCCAAGTCGTCAACTTGTGCCAGATTTAATCAGACTCAATGTACTCCAAAGATCCCAATCCTGAACACCACGAGATAATGTACCCGATTTCATAAAGTGCCAGCAAATTTCCTCCCAGTCCAAACAGAGCCATTCTCTTGATATTCCTGGCGAGTGATAGCAACTTTCTTCATTTCATCTTTATTGGTGGCCAATCGACTTGCCCCAAGCCATGTGGAGCGAATTGAACTGTTTCCCAAGACCGTCAGCGCATAGTTAAGATCTACATTGTAATAACAAACTTACTCCTGAGGCTGTCGAACCCTCACAGCGCATTCTGCCGAAGCGACTTCACGCAATTCCTTCTCCCTACAGCGAATTAGCAATGTATGAAAGCGATGGATAGACGAGAATATCTCTCACAGTCTTTCCATAAATCCAGCAATCAAGGAGTTTCCTCCAACAACTAACACATTTGCCAGGAAGGCGGGGTGTAACCCCGTGGGCAGCACCGAAAGGCTCTGGAGAATCATATCCGTAATGCCAGCCTGCTTCATGCCGATGTCACTTGGGTTGAATAGAATCTCAGGGACTGTGAAACGCTCGTTGCTCAGGACCAAGACATCCTCAGATAAGGCCTCGGCGGTAGCACCTGAGAGTGCACTTTTCCTCTTCTTGGCATTCAATAGAGGATCATGAGGTCGCATAAACCCTTTTTTGCTCCCATTTGGGTCTGGCAGGACATAGTCGACCGTGACACCTTCGTCAGGATCGAATTGGCCACGCTTTCGGTTGCCCTTCCAAGTCTGTTCCATATCACGAGCAAAATCATCACTGACATAGCACACTGCTTCCTTCACTTCATTAATGATATATGCTTCATCCACCATGTTGTATTGCCTCATTGATACCATCTCCTTCAGATAGTTCGTTAGATGTTTGCCTCCAAGGTCAAGTCTGCGAATGGCACGCTGAAGAGGTTGGCCTTTGTACAGTGGTGTAACTGTGGTGTGAGAATAGCCCGAATCGACCACGAGGAGGCATTCTCTTGGCGAAACAGCCGAGTCATACTTCTGCACGATGGGGTCTCCAAATAAAGATTGGACTTCGTTCCAGGCGTTTAGCGACGGACCTAAAATGGCAATATTAGCCAGATAACCAAGCAGCAGTATAACAGTGTCATTTACTACCATACCCACGCATCTTAAATAGCCACCAAAGCCCCACTCCTCCATCACAATCTCGTCTGCGTTCTTCTGCAGCGCCGGTAACGCGTTTGGAGCCTCGGTAAGCACAAGAGTCGTTTCTTCCGGTTTGGCAATCCGCAGGTCCTTGCTTCGTACAGTCTTTTCGTCAAAGAATGAATGCTCCCAGATTTCCTTTTGCGCTTCCCAGTTCACAGTATATCCCTTCTCGACCGGACGTCGAAACATCAACTCGTTCCAATCCGTAACATGAGTACCAAGTTGCGAACCCACGTAAACGCGGTTGTCGCGAGTCTTAACGAGCGCATTAGAAATAACAGAACAGGCGGATAGTGCCTCTGTTTCATCTTCCGTGATAGAGTCGGGCGCATAGCCGGCTTTCATCGTATACGCGCCATTGTCGATTATGAAAGTCCTCTCGGGTAAAGTTTGGGCGGCTGCGAGGGAAGCTTTTCCAGAAGGGCGCGGTTTGGTGGTTCCCATGGTTTGGGACAGAAATCGTAATTATCTAGATAAATAGGTATTCAGCTCCGCATTGCACCACTAAACGTTCGAAGAAAAACCTACTGGTGTTGAAATACAAGTTGGAGATAGAAACGATCCGCAACATTCTGTCCGTCGACGGGACCGGGGACGCCGAGCGGTCAGCTTCACAGATTAGGAAATATAGGGCTCAGCTTTAGGGCTCAGCTCAAGCTTCCTGAGTATACTACATACATATGTACTTACTATTGCAATGCTTGTGACATTTACATGGAATTCCTTGAAATGGTCATAGATTAGTCTTCAATTGTCACTACTAGGTGCCTTAAGAATATACTAGGAGATAATAAACATGAAGCTACCACCCATGGTGATTCTGTAAGGTTGCTCAGTACGAGGATTTAGCTCACTTCATGAACTTTTGCTGGATATGACGGTTGGTAAGCTCGACGTATAGTTGATGTTAAACCATGCGGTTAGGAAAGTTCGCGAGGGTCTGTTATTCCTATATGCCTGCTAGTATCCACTAGCTAGGGTAATGTATCAATCAGTAAGGTTGTATGCACATGTTAGGGCACACATACTATTTTTGCTGGAATGGAATTCAGAAATACAAGCACATATAGAGTTATAACTGACAGAAATTGCACAAGTGCAGACCAACGAAGCCTTATGTATAAATGTACTGTACAGACGCTTTCCATCACCACCAAGGTCAGCCGCAGGTGACCCCGCAGAGCCCTAACAAACGGCCCCGCAGTTCCCTAATCGAAATTTCTCCCAACTTGTCTTGAGCTGCTCGAGTCCAAACCAAACACCCATTGTCCCGCCAGAATGTCAACAAAGCTTCACGTCACTCTTACAACTACTCTTACACTCGTGGAGCAATTCCACTTGACCTTGTCGTCGCCCTCTGGAAACCCAGCCTCTACAGAACTCTCAGGCAGAGATGCACTTCCCCTCCTTTCAGCATCGTCGACAGCCCTTAAGTCACAAGTCACTAAGCTTTCGCTCTTGGCCATCACCTCTCCATTTACGTCCTCCGCCGTCGGCTCCGTCCTCTCCAACTTGAACGGATCAGTACTCCCGTCGTTTGTGACAGCGGCTCTACTCATTACACCAACCGATCACACCAAAGCATTTCAAGCCGAGGCTCTGTCGCTAACGAAGACAGGGCTGAACGAACTGTCATCGCTTGTGAAAGAAGTTCAGTTAATCGCAGAGAGAAATGATGAAGTACAGGATCACATGGAAAAGAAGGGAATCGAACTGTCGCAGAATGAGAAAGACCTCGTTACGGTAGCTACAGGACGGGTTTGGGGTGCTTGCGATGCCTTGATTGACCTCGCTTCAAATGGTGTTGTTGGGTTTATAATACGGCGTGTGGAAGAATGGAGAGATTTGGTACGAGATGCAGTAGAAGAGATTGACGAATGGAATCCTGATGAAGAAGGGGATGAGTTCTTCGATGAACTTCTGAGCGACGATGGGAAACAGAGTCTTGGGAAAGATAGTGAGGGCGAATCATCTGAGGATAGCAGCGACAGCGAAGATACCGCTGTGCTTTATGAACTGAAAAGGACTTCTATTCGGTTGCTCAAACCAGTGGTCCAAATTTACCCCGCAATCATCACAAATCGCCTGAAGAAGGTCCCCGAATTCTCGCCCTCCCTTGCTAACCAGCTGGAATCCCTTATGACGAACCTCCACCGCATTCCGGAGCAGGTTGACGAAGTAGCGGGAGCACTTTATGAAGGGGATCTAGAACGGTCTATTCGGTACTTGAAAAGAACAAAGGACTGTGCTGTTGTAGCGGTCAAGTTAGTGGTTCTGCCTTGGGTTGAACAGAATGTGACCGACAGTCAGCAAAACGCCGAGGATAAATTTACTAACTGGTCGAAGACATGGTTGAAAGTGATTGATGAGGTCAGTAAACCTCTTGATGACATCAAGGAAGCGAAGTTACAGTGAATAAACATATGATTGTCTATAAAGTCAAAGCACGGTGTAATCTATTGTTTAAGTTGTCTGGTTATGTCTATAATGATTCGATATCTCAGGCTGTTCTTGTATCGAGCGAAAAAAGTGTCCACAGTTGACTATTCTGTTATTGCGCAACAACCGTTGGGGGAAAAAAGTCCACACTGGAATAAGATAAAAAGTAACCTATGTACACAAGTATCAAGATGGTGACAGAATTGATAGTATCATTAGGTTATTGCTTGGTACCCAATATGCTTTATATGCTCGATTCATCATCCGGCTCCCATTGACAAAGATCTTCAGCAGGTATCCGATCCTTCAACCATTCGAGGATAGCATCTGTTCCTTTGGCAATAATTTGCCAGCGAGGGACGCGGAAGCTATTACCCGCAACCTCGAATCTCTTCAGCGCCGATCCATTGCCCCAGTTCTTACTGCAACCCTCGGCTCTTAGAAGGCCCAGCTTTGGAGGTAGAAAACTGATATTGTTATTGCCTATATCCAGAACCTGAAGGCCTTGGATGGCGTCAAATTCCAGGCTATCAAATTGGTTATCGGCAGCGAGGAATGTCATCAGGCTTGGATAAGTTTGACGGACCGGTGGTAGAGACCCACAAATGCGGTTATTCGATACATCTAGAAATGTGAGCGAGGGGGCTTGAAGACTGGCTAATAGTGGCTCAAGAGTGGTTAAGCCGGTGGCACTCAAGTTGAGGATTTGGAGACTGGGTAAATCAAGAGATGTGGGAGAAAGCGAAGTGCTATCCAGTGGATTGTGTGAAAGATCAAGATCAGTCAAATTAAGCGCGAGCATACTGAGAGTCGGTGCCGGGATACAGCGTAATTCATTATGTTGCAGGTAAAGACATCTGACCTCATGCGGGTTTATACGTTCCAGATGATCCATATCCAGGTCTTGAAGATCAGCGTACGATCTGTCGAGGACTCCCCCAGGTTTGACTTGCCAAACGCCTGATTGAGCTGGGGCCTCAGGTGCGAGCGTAAATTGGGTTGCGACCGAGCCCTCTTCGTCATCGGTATCTTGTGGCTCTGGCTCGCACCGGTTTCGGAGCTCGCGCTTTAAGTCCTCAGGAGACATATTCAGATATTTTCGCTCCCTAAGAGGGTTGTTCGCGATTCGAAATATAACAAGGCTTTCCATCAACCCAATTCTTTCGTCCAGTTTTGAGATATTGTTCCCCGTCAAGTCAACGTTTCGAACGGCCTTCAAGTCAGTGAATCCTCGTGGTAGGTCTGCTATGCTATTATTCTCCGCTGACAAACTCAGGAGTGCCTGCCAAGAAGAAACATCTGGCAAACACTGGATGCGGTTCATGCTGATTGCTAGAGTGTGTAGATTGGGGAGTTCCAATGTGTCGTGGTTAGAAAGCTTTGTTAGGGAATTGCCAGTTACATTCAGATATTGTAAGGTCATAAGCGCCTGTACAGAAGCGGGTAACAAAGTATCCTTTAAACGATTGTTGGGAGCGCTGAGCTCTTTCAGTGAAAGCTTGCTTAGGCCCTCGAAAGGCAAAGTGGACAGATGATTATCACCCACGTTCAGAACTCGTAGGGAAGTCAGGTACGCAACTTCATTCGGTAGCTCTGTGAGAGAGTTGCTATGGAGGTCAAGAACTTCCAGGTTGCTCAGATTCTTTATATCGGCAGGGAATGATCCCTGCAGGTGATTCTTCGCTAGCTTGAGGTCCTTTACAGACTCCATCTCCATGATGATTTGTATGTCTTCCAAGTTTAGCTTATTATTTGAAAGATTGAGTGTATGAAGACGCTGTAATCGCCTGAAACCAATTGGCAGTGAGCGCAATAGGTTTCCGTGTAAGTCGAGAACTTCCAGCCCACCAAACTGGTTTCCCCTCTCATCAGCATCTTGATCCTCTGGGTCGGTGTCTGGGAAAGCGGAATCTGGAAGTTCGACGAACTCGTTATCTGCAGCAATGAACTTGACAATGTCTACACTCTCATACCACTCTGTGACCGAGTCAGGGTCGAAATCATACATAGTCATGACTTCCTCTGGTAATGCTGTCAAGGACATGGCCGCAATATTTAAATGACCTGAGGTGCGACCTGCTTCGAGACGTTTTCGAAGGAGCCCTTTGTTCGAATCCTTTGGTCGCTGGTTGAATGGGTCTTCAACACTTAGTTCATCCAAGGATGAGGACTGGGAATTATCGACGCTTTGCATCGCTGCTTTCCGTGCAGCTTTTGCTTTTGCGATGCTTTCCCTTAGTGCGCTCGATGACCTTGAAGTTCTTCTGGTTTCCATCTCAGATTGCTGCTCAAGCGTCAAGTCAAGGGTCGTGGCCTTAGTGGAAGGTGATTTTGGCATTTTTGTAGGCGCCCTTGAATTCTGGTGTGTTTTTGTCGGTGTCTTTCTCGTTTTCTTCACGTGAAGTCCTTCCTGCGTAATATTCGTATCAGGAATCTGTATAACGGCTGTACCTGAGCTTCCACGGAGAGTTGACAGGGTATGCTTCGTATCTCTAAAAGTACTTGTCCTTGAAGTAGGCAGCTTCAATTTTGAAGCACTATCCGAACTCGTCACGCTGTTTAGCTCGGCCGATGTGCCGCCCACATACAGTGACTGGCGTGACCTTGAAGGGAGCCGCATTGCAGACGATGGGCGAAAGAAGTCACCGCCGATTTGTTGACGCGACGACGATGACCTGGAAGGTGACCTCGAGCAACTTGACAGCGCTGAAGGTGGACGGGATGGAGAGCGCATGGGGCTAGTCCCATTAAAGAAACTAGAATGCCTCGAAGAACTCGGCGAAGGAGGGATTTGGGACAATGTCTCAATTGTTCGTTCTGACAGTGAAGGCCGCGCACGACCTCGAGTGTCTGCATCATCAACTGATACATCAGTCCCATGCCTAAACAATACACTATCTGTTTCCGACTTTCCGCCATCGCTCATTCTAGTCTGAGAGACATCCCTCCTTTGTGGCAGGCCATTCTGAGGCTTTTTTGGCACCGAGTATTTAGGGAGCGGCTTTTTGAATAATGGTTCCTCTGAAGGTCTTCGAAGTCTAGCTGTATCGACGCCAGTATCTGTCCGTAGCTTTTCGCGAGATGGGGAGGGCTTGATCGACTTTGAAGCGGTAGATGTCGGGAGCGGTAGTCTGGAGGCTAATCGAGGAATTCCACTCGGTCGGGCCGATAATTTCTGTTGTTTATCCATGTTCACATCACATACGCAGTAGTCGGTTCGGGTTGTCTATAAGCATGAAGCACGTTTCCGCTATTGGATGGTGTAATGGTTTCAAGAGCGGAAAAGGAGTCTCATGATAGTTTTTGTGGGTTTGGAGACTTGAAGAAAAAGACAGGACAGCAGAAATTCTCAGCTGACACAAATGGTAGTAGGTGTAATGAGGTGAGAACTTTAAGTAGATAGAACACAAAGTTATACTCAGCGCAACGTGTCTTTTTCAGGGTAACTCCTATTAATTATATGATAGATTATATGATTTAAATTATAACCATTGTTTACGAAGTAGTTGGTGCCTGGGGCCACGATCCATATAAACTAGCCAAAGCCATGTGATTGGTGAGATTTCTCCTTCGGCATCCCGCCGGCGGATGAACAGAATCAAGCCGCTAGGGTCCTCTTTCTGAAACAGGACCCGAGCTAGTGACTATGGACCAAGTTTACATGAGTACCATAGGTGCACTTGAGGCAAGATATTTGCATGCCTTTACGGAGCGAAAACAAACCACTGCTGCTGTTTGTTTTACAGTGTACTCACAGACTCAGCGCACAGAGCATTCTTACGGTTGCGTACGGAGTACATTGTAGAAAGTGGGCTTCACACAGGATATCGTGTTCTCTAACTGGCTGCGTCTATATTAGGCTTCTGTCAAACAAAATCTATGGAGTAAGGTACAGCCGAGCCAAAGACAGCCCTTAAATCATGACGACTACTCCGTATATACTGTGTACGAAGTGCTCTGTACCACTGCCACACAGACGGACGAATGTCAACCTCCACAGAAAGACTGTCCCATTCTGCGACTATTACAATGGCGGGCCTGATGTCTCACTACTCCGCGATACGGTTGACTGACAGCAAGTGTAATTTCTTATTCTGTGAGCACTGCGTTTTCATGCATATCAACTCACAATCTGATATCCTTCCTCAGACAAGCACCGGGCCCGCCATGAATTGATTGGTCTTCGCACGAGTGAGCCGTTGTTAAGATTACCTTGTTCATAGTTATTAAGGCCCTTCAAGGAGAAAAATAATAGACAAAAGAGGAAGGGCGGGGATAAGAAAAGGGGAAGGGGAAGGAAGAGCAGGGAAAAGTTTCTCGCTTCCTTTTTGTTGTTCAGACAAACGCTCATCTGAGATGCTAAGAGCATTCTTGTTATATTGTTTCCGGGCGAAATAGCCTGTAGTATTTTCAAGAATAATCTCTGTATAAACTCATGTAAATCCATAACGAGTGGGAAGGGCATAGGTCACTAGATATACAGTGAAATAGTATTAACCGTGTGTTGATTCGTGAGTTGATGGGGTTTTGGCGATATCTTGAAAATTCAGACACGGGCCGTCTGTTTGCATACAGTAACTTATACATCCTTGAATCGCAAAGTACTCCGTAGTAGTCCAGACCCAAGTCACTGTTGATGGTCCATCCGCAGCCCGTTGCCTCAGTTACAACCTTCTGGACCCATGGGGTACAACTTCTGTTTACTTGCCTGGAGTGCATGATCTCCACGCTAACTTTATCTGGAATGGTAAATTCTAGCGCGCGGCTGGGCTCACGTGGATGCTGAACATCGAGAATAATTGGTTGGAGCAGAGCCATCGCAAGCGACTTCCCAGCCTCCCGATGTGCGAAACACCCGCCGCTTGCAACATCCTTAAGGCATCAAACCCTCCACGGTGCTCCTTGCTCCTTGCATCACATCTACCCGTTGCTTTATTCACATTCTGTCTTGCTCCTTACTCCTGTCATATTGGTACGGGGACTCTCAAACCTTGCATTGTTGTTCTTACAAACAGGGCGCCTTTCTCAAATAATCCATTTGTATCCTCCTTGACTTGGACGTCACTGCACAGCCCTATCGCTGATAAGCGGACCGAGCCAGGTGCGAGTCGCATAGTGTCTGTGCGACAAACACATCCATACCCAAGTGCACTTGATTTCCCGAAAACTTTAGCTTCTACTATTGTTTACAAGGCCTGTATCAGCCGAGCTGAAAACAAGTATTCCCTCAATCGGTTTGATTGACGTATACACGGAATACCCTACCTCATTCCCGGTATGCGCTTGACCGCCCTACAGGGATTCCGTGCACTTTCTCAACCCAGTCATTGCTAATCAAGAAGCAGTGCGAGGATATATCCCGACGGTTTTACTTGACTTCTCTTATCGTTATTCCTATCATGCCACGAGACCCCGAACTCCAGCTCTCACAGTGTTCTCTAGCGCCTCCGGCAGAGATCTCTGGTCCAGTTAGTCCCACTCGGCGTACAAGTCTCTCTGCTTCTCCAGATATAAGTGTAAGAGCCGAAAGCCACACCTCGCGTTCTGAGAGAGGAAAGTTCTTTTCCCCTCCGTCACTATCATCATCAGATATGACTCCTCCCCCATCGTCGCAGATCACTGGAGCCCCTCTTCGACAATCAAGGTCCCGATCTAATTCATACCTTGCATCTCCGCCTGATATCGAGAAGACGCTATGTGTCGCTTATGGAGCTTCCGAGAACCTCCCCACTACTGAGGAAATTGATACTGCTGACGAATCCAAACTTCGTGCGATCGCCAAAGAGCTACTAAGCGTAGCTCAAGAGGCTCGTATGTCAGCGCTGCACTTCAAGTTGCAGAATAGTCTACTATCATTCACAAGCAACGAGGCCATTAAGCGTGCCGAGGTTGAGCATAAATTGGCTAGAAGAGAAGTCGAGATTATCCAGAGCTCTGAATATCGCCGTCGTCATTCAGAAAATAAGCCGCCACAAAAAATTGCCAATGTGGAATTAGAACTTGCTCACAAACGTAATCAAGAACTGGAGAGGGTCAATGCTACACTTGACCGGCGGCTTCGCCGAGCGAAGAAACTTATCGACCAGGAGAAAGTGAAGTCCGATCGACTCGGGGAAGAGAATTCTTTGTTGAAAGGCCGTATCAGAGATAACAGAAAACATCTTTCCTTGATGATTGAGCATGGTTCATTATCTCCCAGTCCACAAACCGAGATCCAGACTCCCCATAGAAAGTCTGTTCCTCACTTTGCCGATAATAGCCACCATATGGCCAGCGATGAAAACCATAATCCTTTCGCTGCTCTTCTGGCGGCGGACCGTGTTCTGAACAGAGAGTCTCCAAGTGCGATGTCCACATCAAATCAGAATGGCGCACAGCAACAGTTTGGCAATCACCATGTGCGTAGTGCACATACACTGCCTTCTCTTCCTATGACGCCGTCTCGGTCTCGGATAGCTCAACAAGAAAGTCAATACTTCACTCTAAACAAAGATTCTCAACCCCAGCGTCGGGATAGAGACAGCACTATATCAGCATCCGACACCGAGGAGGCCGAAAGTGAAGACGACGGTCCTTCTCACGCTGATTTAGTGACAACAAATATGTTTCGCCATAGTCGTTCAGACCATCAGAATGTTACGAGAGTGGCAAACGCCCCTAAATCGAGCACTTTACTTCAAACAACACTCTTTGGTCAGATTAGAAAAGCAGGAGTCGAGCGTCCCTCCAGCAGTCTCAAACGCAAGGCGAGTTTTGATAGTGTGACCTCGAAGAAATCGAAAGCGGAGGAACGAGTGGGTCTCGGTATTGACACATGGAACAATAACAGCCGTTCCTAAAGTCTACCAACAGGCTATATGTGCATCTGGCTGTATTTCCTGATTGCACATAATTTGGCAAGTTGCGGTCTCCCTGCCTACTAAGTAGGGCGGATTGCAGATCTTCTTGGTTTGAGACATCCTTCCATTATCTAGACGTTCTTTTATGTCCTGTTTGCCCCCCTGTCCAGGGACGGTTACGAATGATGACATGTAAATGATGGATCGGTGTTACTAGGCGCCCTTTTGTCTTCCTTTTTAATTCTCTTCTATTTCATTGTCAAATCTTCAAAATGTTGAAGTCCAGATCGATTCTATGATTCTTATTAATTAGTAGGCTTTCAGAAAATCTCGAGCTAGCTACCTAGCGATAGATAAGATTTAGTTCTACCCCCAATCAATAGCATTCTCGATACGAAACAACTAGAAGAATAAATTCATCCGACATCCCTCCCTTGCTCGTCAAATCCTTTTTTTTTTTTTGTGTTTTTCAGTCCTTTCCTGGTAGATGGAAAGCGAATATGAGTACTACTTAACAAAATGACCCAGATACTGTCTTAGTAAGCATCTAACGGGAACTGTAAATGTTCGTTCATTCACGAAGATTGACAAGATTACATGTTTAAAGAGGATCTTGGCATCTCGTGAAAGCCAAAGGACTTACGTGGACAGATATTCATTTAGGTAACTACTTACAAGTTCTGTGCAAATTCAGATACAACTTGAGTGCTACTAGTAATGGTGAAGTGAGTTATCAAGTGACAAGCCTGGTTTGGGACCCTTTCCAGATTTGGTAACCAGGGTAGGGCTTCTCGCTAAGCGAGACCGGCGCGGCTCTGCGCGGTTGGCCACACCAAAAAAAGTTCCACCCATTATTGAAGAGTCGTTCTGAGATCCGACCAGCAACCACCCACGACGACGACAATCTCGGCCTTGATCACCGTCCGTCACAATGGTGCGTTTATATGACCCCTCGCTGTCTTTAGTCTTTCTGCGATTCAACAAAATGATATCGAGTTCGCTCTTTTCGTGGGTGAGGGCAAGTTACTGATGAATTTTGGTGGTATAGGCGATCAAGCACAACAACCAGATTCTCAACCAGCGTGAGTGGACCTGAAGTGAACGAGTTTTCGGCATTCTCTGAGATGGGATGGAATTTTTTGTTCGATGGGACAACGAACTGACGAGTTCGTTATAGACTTCCGCAAGGACTGGCAGCGTCGTGTGCGCGTGCACTTCGACCAGGTACGAAATCGAAACTATACTTTCCCGAATCATATTTTGAACGACATGTTCTGGTCGTCTGGGGGATGATCCATGGTTGTCTAACAATTTACGGTTTTGTAGCCTGGCCGCAAGCACCGCCGTCGTGAGGCCCGTCTTGCGAAGGCCGCCGCTGTTGCCCCTCGTCCGGTTGACAAGCTGCGTCCCGTTGTGCGTTGCCCTACTGTCAAGTACAACCGCCGTGTCCGTGCCGGTCGTGGATTCACTCTCGCTGAGCTGAAGGTAAATTTTTCTCCTTTGCTGGATATAGAGCCGGGCCCTGGTGATGGTGCTGTGCCACTCGCTGGGTTTCAAAGTCAGATGAAGCTTACATGGGACTTGCTTCAAAACCATATAGGAAGCCGGAATCCCCAAGAAGCTCGCTTCTACCATCGGTATCGCCGTTGACCACCGCCGTGTCAACTACTCCAAGGAGTCGCTGGTCGCCAATGTTGATCGTCTCAAGGACTACAAGGCCCGCTTGATCCTCTTCCCCCGCAAGAGTGGTCAGTTCAAGAAGCTTGACTCTTCTGCTGAAGAGGTCAGCGCTGCCAAGGCTGCCTTCGCCGCTGAGGGCAAGACTGAGGGTTATGCCACTCGCGCCAATGCTACCCTTCCCATCAAGAACCTCACTGCTGAGGAGGCTGTCACTGAGATCAAGCGTGATGACCTGCCCAAGGGTGAGGAGGCTGCCTACCGCCGTTTGCGCGAGGCCCGCAGTGAAGCCCGCCACAAGGGTATCCGGGAGAAGCGTGCTAGGGCTAAGGCCGAGGAGGAGTCCGCCGCCAAGAAATAAATGTGATTCACAGTTAATGATGATCGGGTCTATTTTCAAGTCGGGGATTAGTGTACTGTGGCATGGCGTGGCGCCCCTTTTCTCAATTTACCTTTGTCCTTAAAAAAGCTCCGAACCTTCCGAAATGCAAATGCCCAAATTTTCACGTTTCAATAAAGAAAAAAAGGGTCTACTCCGAGTTATGGATGTATGGTATGAAGCTGCGTCTTGGTCCGTCAGTGCGTGGTCGCTGGGGTCGTATCAAGCCACATCCTTAGCGATTATTCGTTGCATTACACCCGTCTAGTCGTGTGGAGGCAGAGAGCACGCAAAATACTATGGAAGGGTAGCCTGATGCAGGCCCCGGTAAGCTAGTTCAATGACGGAGATGAATCTAAATACACTAGGTTACAACCTACGTAAACTTCTACTTTCGTAGTCATTCTAAGGTCTCGGGTCTAGTAGAAGCTGAAATGTATCTAAGATGCGATCTGCTGATTTACAAACGGGTAGACGCTATCGTTTTTAAGGTCAGCCAGTTGTTAGCTCAGCTGATTGATTGAAAACCAATCCAAGCCAGTTTCAATGGCATATGCAGTCACCGTTTTGCCTTGACTTTGAACACATGTTTTTCAGGCTCATCACAGAACAAAGCACCCAGGATATGCTCGGCAGCATGTACTATTGCATCTGCATCAATATCAACGTCTGCGCCTATTCTCCCGCCCTGTTTCTCGTTCAAAATTGTGTGAAACAGTCCTTTGACATCTTGTTCCACCTTGCTTCCCAACCTGCCATGCATCATGGACGGCGCAGACACACTGATCCCCGGCACCAACCTGGGTTCACATGCCCATTCATCGATTGTTAGTTCGCATGAAAAGTAGGCTCGAACAGACTCTCCATCTCCGGACTCGAATAGCATCGATGTACGCTCAAGGTGTGGTAGTATTTTGCGTAGACTCATATTCGAGAGAGAGAGCATATCGGGGTTTTGGAAGTCATCTAGCTTATCAGTAATCCTGGTTGTCCCACGACTTCTGATCAGTCCTGGATATTGGAATTCTAGCCGCGACCATAATTTGGCACGTGATATTGAGGCTTCCCAATACCGGTTTATGCCCCAGCATAGACCCGATAAATCCAACTTCAAGAGGGGGTTCGCTAGCCTTGATTCAATCCACTGGCGCAAATATACTGGTAGTTTGTTTTCAATGGCCATTGGTACCGATATAGAGAGTACAGACTGTGTTTCTGGATCCGTTTCGTAGTTGATGGATAAGTGAAATTGTCTAGAAGGAAAGGGCCACGGTGCAGACAGTTCCAGGGTATGTGTTTCCAAATGTATGTCTGAGTCCGAACCGCAGTAAGTATTTGAATATGCTTTGAGTTTCAATGGGGCGAATATTGTTAGATATGGTTCAGCATGAGAAAGTTTATCAAGAGCAAAAGGATTCAGCGGAGGATGCTCTTCTGAGGTTATTGGAGAACACTTCGTAGAAAACGGAAGCAACATCGAAATGAAAGAAGACATGGAAATATCATATGGGCCCAGCTTTGCAGTTTTTCCCTTGATGGGATCCTCACACAATATTGACCTGTTCACTAGTCAGGTCAATTTTCAAATAAATGGACATAATATACTTACACAAGTTTGCCCATGTCTAGATCTGAGTCGTCAGCATTGTATCTTGAGCCCTTCGACCAATTCTCCAATTCAAGGATGTCATCGCTAAGTTGTTTTATCTCGGTGGCAAGTTGCGTTGTCAATCGCCGTTTTTCCAAAACAGGCTCTGGAAATAGTACTTGTGCCATATTTGAGTTGGACTCAAGTAGATCTTCGTCGCCTTCTCCATAATGAACGTTCCGAAGTTTAGAGGGGCTCTGTTCTAGATGGTCAGTAGTTCGTCGTTTCCCCAGGCTACCATGCTGCATAGTCGGACTGCTGCTCAGTAGCCCTTTTGGCCGTGCGGGGGGTCTTTCTAGGCCTAATTGTGTTGGGGTTGGGGGTAGATCAGGTTCTTCAAGCCCTTCATGCAAGTCTGTATGTGAATTGGCTTCACCCGTCGCATTGCTCAATTCAGATGCTAATTGGTCGTCCGGACTATCGGGTGGTCCACGATCCAATTTATTCCCCCGTGTCACTATTGGAGACTTGAATGACAGGTCTGAAGGAAGAATTCTCCTCGAGACTCGCCTCGGAGGGGCTGCGAACGCTTGAAGACCACTTAGTCGTCTACTTGGTGAGATTTTGTCCAGCCTTAGGCCTGCATCTGAAACCAGCGAGGGCCGAAGAGCTTTTCTATCGCGTAACCCAAAAGCTCTCGTTTCAGCTTGGTCTATAGGTCTTTGTGAGCTCCTCTTCGATGAGCTGCTAGTTTCGCGCAGCGGACTTTCCGATTGCGATCGCGCTAAGCTTTCTCTGGTTGGTTCTTGAGGTGGTGCGCGATCAGGTGGGCGCTGTGCATGAGGTTGCGGGTTCATCGGCGACGTGTTAGGAACAGCGCGCTATACTTGTTTCGCACCGTCTGGTATGTTGATAGATGTCCGAAAAACGTATATATATCCTATATGTCAGTACCGATCCTTCATGACTACCTTGGCGGTTCCGTCTTTGTCAAGAAGTGATACTGGAGAACGACGCGATCTGCAGACCTTACGATAAGCATACATCGCATTCTGCGAGACGAAATGTTTGCATTGTTTGCAGAATGATATAATGTCTGCCTCGGAAGTCAAAGAACACTTTCTCCCACAGTGTTCTTCCCAGCAACCTTCCGACACTACTGAGTTTCTCTTCATGGGTAAAGGGCGATCGGTGTTCAAAATGGCCCCCTGCTTGTCGGGCATGGGTCATGTTCTACCTATAAATCAGGCGCGCTCTCTCCCTGCGTCAGCATTGTCTATCGGACGATATGCACAGTTTCCCTCGACCCGACGGACTGCTAGCCATGCGCATACCAAGTCCCAGGATACGACAGCATACTTGAACAATTCAGAAGCCCCTCAAGCACATCCATTATCGGGGTATTATCATGACATTCTCTCATCTCGCTCTCCTTACAGTCGTCAAGCAAGTTCCTCGCGTCCTATTTCTGAAGAACCGGATAATGAGCCGTCAATATCTTCGAAAATCGAGCCTCAGTCGCCGCAGGACAAGATGTCTATTGTGTTCGGCACTCGCCTTGCTGGCCCCGGTCGCTCTTCACGGTATAATCCCGGTGCGACGCCATCAGAGTCTACATGGAAAACTATAAATGGGGTTGCGATACCGCCTAGGCCAGAGGAACCTGACAATTGCTGCATGAGTGGCTGTGTACATTGTGTCTGGGATGATTTTCGTGATGAAATGGAAGATTGGGCGGCGAGGGTCGCGCAGGCTAAGGCCAAAGGCACTTCGGAAGGGCCGACTGGGGATTTGCTCCACACTCCAAGGGCCGAGGTTGCTTCTGCGAGCACTAGCATGGATGACGATGGAGGCGGGAGTGAGACAAAGTGGACTATTCCCGATCAGGCAGACGATCTGTTTGCCAGCATCCCGGTTGGGATTCGAGAGTTTATGAAGACGGAGAAAAAATTGAAACAAAAACACCAGCAACATGGAGAAGGATCATGAGGATTGGTTTATATTCTTTTATTTCTCTTTGTGTTCTTTTTTGTTTTGATTTTGATCCCCAGCACATACCTTATATTGCTCGGGCTGGGGGTCGCTTCTTTCATACCTGATGAGACCAATATATATTGAGGGAAAGGATAGACCTAGATGTACATACACACGCAATGACGCTACGAGCTCGCTAATACTAGAATCGGCCTGATTCAATCTATTATTTGCATATATGCGCTTTGAATATGCAGATAGAAGAGCGGAAACCCGCAGGATATTCGAGATTGTAGTAGGTAAAGTAGTAATTGAATGAATTTATGCCACGCCATGGCCAATCAGATTGATGATACTCACATTTTTAAAAATAACCTACTATTTCACCCTTTACCTCGTGTGTTCTTTTCTTTCCTTTTTCCCCACTCCCTCGAAAGGGATACTCTATCAAACACCACATAGACCAAGAAAATGACTATATACACCATTTTCATCTCATGATTAGATCTCCTCCATGCGGCGATCAATGCGTAGTAGTACCGCACCTTCACCCGACGTGCGGCAATGCAAAGCTATCCGGTACATTATTATCAACCTTCTACCTTTTATCATACATGCGTCACATAGTCAATGCTAACTACCACCTTGTCATAGAGCATCAGGCATTTTTTCTGTATCAAAGATGGCCCTCCATACATACGTCTCGCTCTTCTAAACGTGACGCGACCTTCCCAACATCGCAACATCGCAACTGGTCGCTACACCGCAGTGTTACCTAGCATTCAAACTAGAAACCTGGCCACGGAAGTATGTAGGTCACTCTTGGAGCCGAGACGCCCGTTACTTCGCAGTGCTCTAGTTCCCTACTGTATGACTAGGACGAGATCAACCGCAGCGTGTGCCTTTGAAGGAGAAGCTACAATAGCATCCTTGGAGCGCTCCATCGCACCATCCCGAAGCCAGGAAAAGGGCTCTGTAGCTGAGAATGGGTCAGCGTGCGACGACAGTGGTTTGTCTTCAAGAGCACCCGACGTCAATATATCTAGTGCCGTAGACGAATCACAAAATGTTAACGATGCTCTTCCTGGAGAGGAAGACTATAATGGTTTTGGACAGGTACTCTTGCGGTCTCCCAAGCCTGTCCTACACTCTGAATTTGTTCAGAAAGGGTTAATACGGCTCATTTCTCGATTTGTTAGCCGTGACAAAGGCAAGTTTGATTGCGCTGTAGATTGTGCCCTTCAGCATACATCTACAACTATAACCACGTCCGGAACAGGAAGCTCGAAGGTAGGGTATGATAAATGATAGCTCGAATTAGCTGTTTAAGCTAATGTGTGTCAGTCTTCAGCAGAATTACAGGCCTTGTTGGCCTTGATCTCAAGACTCCATACAAGTGGCTCATTGCAAGAGCTCAACGAATTAAGAAAAGAATTGCAACATATGAAGTTACATATAGACGAAGACATGTTTATTGTCATGCTTAGGGCCTTGAAGGATTTAAAACGTGCCCCCTCCTTTTCCACTGCAAAATGCAGTGGAGGGCCAACGGAGATTTCTATTTCTACTGACCAGGAGGCTTACCATGAGCTGAACAAAGTCGATAGCTCATTGGGCTTGCCTGTTGGTAGGCCGTGGAAACGTCATGGAAGGTTACCGATCAACAGAAGAAAGGATGACATACTTGACCTTATTTAAAAGAACACATATTCTCTCATTGTAGCAGATACTGGCTCCGGAAAGTCAACACAAGTGCCCCAGATGCTGCTCGACGATGCTATGGTCAAGGGCTCTGGAAGTCTGTGCAAAATACTTTGCGTCTAACTTTGCAGAATAGCAGCGACTTCACTAGCTAAGCGGGTTGCGAAAGAAAGAAGGGAATCACTTGGATACTCCATAGGGTATCAAATTAGATTCGATTCTCGGCGTCCCACAAGGTTGGACTCAATCACGTATTGCATCCTCACTATGCTACATTCCAAGTCCTACCTGGTGTCTTTCTCCCACATCATACTCGATGAAGTTCACGAACGAGCCCTTGACCTCGACTTACTCATGCTTTTTCTAAGAAACTTGTCGGTCAACGTCGTGGCCTAGGATTACATGCACCTAAGGTTATTGTGATGAGTGCAACACTTGACCTCGACCTCTTCGCTTCATACTTCAAAATGCCGTCGACGACGGAGGTCGCTTGCCTGCTCCACATCTCCGAATTCCCGGCCGCGCTTTCCCTGTTGGCAAACATTACCTAGATGAGGTCATCGAATCTTTATCTAGGTTCTACTCCCCGCGAGCGCTATCATTATTGATCGATGAGCCCCAGACAGCAAAGTATTTTAGAAGATATAACCTTCTGCCAGTGACAGACCGCCTGAATTTTGGTGAACAAGGGATCGATGGGGGCCAGCATTCGCATGATCCGAGCTTACCACAATCTTCTCCATCCATGCTTCGAGAAGAAGATCCTTTGATACCACTAGGCCTCATATGCGCCGTTATCTGTCATGTCTTGTCTAGTACCGAGGGTGGCTCTATCCTGGTCTTCCTCCCCGGCTTACGTCACATCATGGCTGTTGAAAGTGCCGTCCGAAAATATGGAAAGATGCTAGGCTGTGACTTCTCTGACTGTAGTCGTTACAAGATTTTGCAGCTCCATTCGAACCTTCCCGATGGTCAGAAAGAGCTTTTTAGTCCAGTTTCGCGAGCTTGTCGCCGAGTTATCTTGTCTACTGATGTGGCCGAAACCTCGATAACTATTTCAGATGTGAAGGTTGTCATTGATCCAGGAAAGGTAAATCAAAGAATTTACGTGCCACACTCAAGGACAACCCGGTTTGCATGTTGTTGGATTAGTCAATCCAGTGCTGCTCAGCGTGCAGGCAGGGCTGGCAGAGTCCAGCAGGAGAGTACTTTGCTCTTTTTACGAGGGATATGCACAAGTCTTTCCGCATCACCAGATTTCCAGGAATGATGCGGGAGGACTTGCAACAGGCTACTTTGCAAGTGAAGCGGACAGTATCGTCTGCCTCCATCCAGGACACCTTACGAGATTCCATTGAACCTCCGGACGCGGCCAAGTTGGACTTGGCAATTAGTAACCTACAACTTTTGAGAGCACTGGATGAGAAAGAGAGACTTACCCCCCTCGGAGTCCTTCTCTCAGAGCTGCCACTTGACCCTTGCCGCGCTAAGCTGATTCTGTTGGGGGTTATATTTCGCTGCCTCGATCAGCTTCTCATTATTGGGGTAATCGGGGGCGACCAATCTTTGTTCTACTCATCGCCGGTCCAGGAGACACGTAATGATGTGCACAGGACTCGTGTAGAATTTTCACGAAACACCTGGAGCGACCACCTCAGCGCGGCCAACGCATTCAAGGCGACCCGTGAGGTTTGGTATCGAAAGGGTCGTGCAGCCGCATTTGGGTTCGCAGTATCGAACCATATACACTTCGATCGCGTCTATGAAGTGCTACAGGCGGCCCGTCATACGCTTGAGTTCCTAGCTAAGAGAAAGATTATCTCCTGCCATGAACACCTGGATGAGCGCTTCCAGTTTGGAGGTGCCAGTTTGAATACCAATTCATGGCGTACCCCACTCATCAAAGCTCTGCTATTTCATGTCATGTATCCCAACCTTGCAGCCCCTTCGTCAGCTTCGCGCAGGCGTTACTATACTGAGACAAATGATATGACACACATGTCACCCTCTTCTGTCAATTCCACGGAGCGACCAAGGAGTCTGTTCATCTTTAATTCGACGACCAAGCCTTCTTCGGGGGACACGTATGTTCTAAAGCAAACTTCACATGTCACGCCGCTCGCCGCTTGCCTCCTGGGAGGGCGACTCCATGGAAGTGGCCGCAGAATATGCATGGACTCTTGGCTGGGCTTCCTAGTCCAGGCCAATGAGGGGTCGGGAGGCGATCGTGCAGCCAGATTATTGATTGAACTTCGAAAGACACTACAAATAGTACGCCAGCCATTATATCCCGCGTGTATCGTTTGGGAACATTAACTAACACCCGATCACTAGGCATTCGATGCAGCTTTCCATTCCTTAGGCCAACTAGAAAACCACCAGCCCACTAAAGAGCCTAAGTCTACCAGATCACACGACCTACTCTTCGATATGATATCTGAGATCATGATAGATATCCTTGTCAGGGACATTGATCCCGTGTACTCCAAGCGCGTCAAGACAGCGACACAGTGGGCATAATGTCAGTCACGATAATTGTCACGAGTTGTTTGGGCTCGTTTTCATGATTAAGGTCAGTGTTATTATATTGATAGTCTAAATACCATAATAAAACGTATATATACAAGGACTAGAGTACTAGTAGCCTACCGAGTTGACCGGTACAGGTAGAGCTTGCAATTGTATATACAAGTAGACCCATGTGAAGTACTGAGTAAGCGGTGAGCGTTATGCCGCGTCCTTCCGCCTCGCTATCGCAAAGAAAAAGGTGAGTGTAGAGTTAGATAGGACAAAACCAGGAAACACCAAAAAGAAAAGAAGAGCAAGGACGAGGCGGGATAATCGACATCATGTCTTTATCCAAGACGGAAACAGATGTTATACTAAACAAAGCCAATGTTGCTTTAGCACGCAGTCAGCGACTCGTCGCCTCATGGTTACCCCCGAAGACTCAGGAGGAACAAGCCAATACAAAGTCTGAAGAGGCGTTACAGCAAGAAGAGGATGAGGTTTTCACAGCTGTGCCAGAAACGTAGGTCTTACTCTATGCTATGCTATGGGAAATAACCTACCTCTCTTTCCCCCTTCTTATTCATTTTAATCTTATTTATTCCCCCTCCCCTTTCCCTATGCGATTCATGACTAGCACTGATTGGATGATGGCTACAGTTTAGGTGTTGGGGCACCCCTTCCCTCCAGGGCAGCCGATGGAAGTTGGAATCGCACGGAACTTGACTCCAACGATAAACTGCGGAGACAGCTTCTTGGGAAGAATTACAAGAAAATCATGTCGGAGAGGAGTGCAGCGGCGGGTCGACAGCCGAGCAACATGAAAAGCTTATCAGGTGCCAGCTCTGCTACGAATCAGTCCCAGACTACGGCGGGCAGAGCTGGTGACGATGATGACGAGGACGAAGGACGAACGGCCTCAGTCGGAAAGAAGGGCCCGACTAAGAAAAGAAAAGCGGAGTCTATTCCGAGGTCTCTTGACTATATCGTAACTGACAACGACGATCGTGGGGATCGGGTTGATGGCGGTGGAGATGGTGAGGTTGAGACATTGGTGAAGCAAGGAGAGTCTTTATCACAACAGCCATCTCGACTGCGAGGGAGGAGGAAAGCTACAAGCTTCTTAGACGAGATTCTTGCTGAGCGGTCAAGGAAGAGGAAGAAGAAATAGATTCGTCCCCTGCTCAGGCTCTCATGGCCGAGGATTGGATTTTCAATATACCCCTATATCTGCTTGAGATACTTTGACGATACATATACATTATACAACGATAGAATTATATACACGACTTGTAACCTCACATAACCGCTTATCTCCCTGATCTGGAAGGACCGGCCCCACGGTTAGATCTACGTATACACTCGAATATAAGCACCTAGATATCAACATGCATTCTCGGTTCTAAAGAATACCCAAGAACTTTTTGGCCCTACCAACTCGAGGGTGTGTGATATACGGCAAATGAAGCCTGGGATGCTGGCGTCAGCAACGCAGCCATAGTATGTCACATGCTAACATCCACCTTTGATGTTACACAGATATCTATGCTGGCAGAAGAGTAACAAGCGCCACCCTAAGTTTGAGTAAGAACGATTGGGGCATCCGTAGTCCCAATGAAGTAAGATCGCCAAAGGATTGTGTGATTGTCGATCCACCAAGTTTTAGACAATTAGAAGAATCCAGATGTACGACGAAACTCCCAGCATATGCAGCATTGAAAGTTTAGCTTTGCGCTTCTCTCTTTGATTCCAGAATGCACGCCACATGGGAAGGTCGAATCTGAACGAGTAGTTGATCCTTGATGTTATTTCCGTCGAAGGCCAAAGACCGTGACACACGCATCGTTCAGCGTGAAGAGCACAGCTCAAGAAGGTACACCAATGTTTATTTACTCCAGACGCTTTCGTTTTCGATCCTCGAGTGTGGCATGCTGTTCCTCGTCGGGTCTTTCGGCGGTATCAGCTGGATTTAGCAAGGAATGTACATTGCTAGCCATACTTGACCGTCTTGTTGCAGGCAAAGAGGTGTCATGCCGAGGGAATCTCGGACCCAATGTCCAACTACTATCGGCGGTAGGTCCTGAGTTTGTTTGGTCGGGATTCAGAGGAGGGGTAGCGTGACGCGAGGTATCCTGCAGGCGTCGTGGTGCTCCCATCTCATATTGGGCCAGAACTTCTCGAACCTGCTGGTCACTTGAAGTCGGGGTTCGATGCGGTGACGGAGACCAGGGGGCTGTTGCTGTACCAGGCTGATGAGCAGACTGGAATGGGGACACGCCAGGCGGGGGCCAGCCATGCTGCCGAATGTCTGCAGATGTATGTCGGCGAGCCAAGTTGGGACCCGGCGGGGAGGAGACGGATGAAAGGGGATGCGGCACCGGCTGCTGTGGGGGAATGACTGTCGGGACTTGCGGGCGGCTATAAGTTGGGGAAGAATTTGCCGCGCCAATTGAGCCATATCTACGAGGCGATACAGCTAGATGTGAAGGAACAGGTGGTCGTATCATATTAGGTCTAGTCGCATCCATCACCGAAGGCCGACGACTGTCTTCCTGTGGCATTTGACGCGGAGATAGAGGTGGACCTGGATCAATCGATACAGTTGGGACGTAGGGCTGTCGAATTGATAGATACGGATCAGGGGGATGCTCGAGGGCTCGCACACTGTCGAGGTGTTTCTCCAGTTCTGCCTGCATGCTGGATACTAGAGATTGTTAAAGACCATTTGAAGTCCCGGTAATTGTTTATGTGTATGTTGTATTACTACTCACCATCTCTGTACAGGAGACCTTCACGATCCGGAATCATACCTTGCAAAAAGCGCGATATTGAATGTGTCCACTGGGTTGCGTAAATAATCAATGATAAATTCAATTCAAAGGTACGGAGTGAAGGCATAGATGGCGTGAGACTTACATGATAGCACCTGCTCAGGCTCTCCGCCATGGCTAGGCATCTTGCATTGAGTGCCGCATTGCCTTCCTCCGCGCGACTCAAGCGGTTGTGCATGTCGTACAACGTATGCTCCAGATTCATCAAGCGAGCTTCAGTGGCATCAGGGACTGGTTCAGCCGGTGTGCCAGGCTGGGAGGCAGCGGCTTTGTGGCCCGGAAACGAGTCGCGATGGATCAACGCATGCCGAGAGGCTCGCCTTTTGATCTCCCGTAATCCAATCAGATCACCACGTTTGAAATTGCCATTCCCGTGCTTGAACTCCCAAAGTGCCGAGTCTGGCGATCCAGTGTGGAACACATCGCTCACTAAGGCGCTCCATATGAGCAACAGACAAGGGACGAAACTCATTAACCAAACGGGTAGACATACCTTTATGAAAGCCGTACATGTTCAATTGCCTTACGAACGACGAAATATTGGTATGTTTGAAGTATTGGCTAGTAGTAATTAGCTATAGGTGATCAAGTGTAGGGGGACACGAGCGAAGAACGAACGCAAGGACTTTAGAGAATTCGGGAGTAGGGGACATGACGAAGCTGTCGTTAGTCTGGGACCATGAAATTAGATGTTGGATACTTGGGTCCTCTAGCATACTGTCGGGTACTATCAGCACAAGCTCACTTGAGAGCATTTCTAGTAATGTATTTGAGGCAAGCAAACAAAGTCACAATTTGCGAGAAGACGTACTTATACAGCTTGTGAATAAAGGCAGTTTGCACGACCTTGGGCTGCTGGGCTGCAGCTGCAGCCCCAATGGCCTGGCTGGGCGCTACATGATTGTGCACATGTGCAGGTTCAGTAGAACCATTGGAAGTGGCTATAGTGCTTGCGCCCGCTCGATCATTGTCAGAATTGTTGTGGGCTGAGGGCCCAGCGCCCGTTGCCGCTGCTGAAGCAGGCGGAGTGACCTCCATAGGATCACCCATCGGTTGACCGGAAGCTGGAACGGAGGAAGAGAGGAGAGGAAGCTTTCGTGTCCTGCCTGGCACATCTGTAGCGCCAGATACTACGGTATTTCTAGACGCGGGATCGGCGAGACCGCTCATCTCGCGAGGCGGAACAGGGGGAGAGGGCTCCGGCCAAGGGCCGCAGCAGCGAGACGTAAAACAAGGTCGCGACTATTTCTGCGAAGAGTGGAATGGCGTGCCGATAGACCAGCGGCGTAAATGTTGGCCGGAGGGTAAGATTTGTCGGCTGATGATCGCTCGTGGACGACAGGTGAACGTGGGAAAGCTGATGGTTATCACGGAGTCTGGGCCAAGAAGGCGTTGATCAACACTTAGAGGGTCTCCGCTTCCCGAGTCATTGCGAGTTTGTCCTTTGATCTATTGGTGTCAATGGTGAAAAGTTTCCGTATCCCCAACACCTAATTGTCAAATGTCCTTTTTTTTTTCTCTCAAAAAAAGAAAAGAAAAGAAAAGAAAAGAAAACCCCTTCTCCGCGATTTTATTGGTTGATTTGTTTGGTTTCTTTTTCTTTTCTTCCTCTTCCCTCCTTTTTTAAGTTTCGTTTTCTGTCAACCAGAGATTAGAGGTTTGAGTTGAGCTCGCGATGGACAAAAAAAAAAAGGTTGGAAAATTCGATCGTAAAGACGTGGTAGCAACTTCGCGGCAATATAGATCTGCAGGGAACAGCTCGTTGTTGAATAGCTTCTTTTTTTCTCATGGGCCGGATTTTGTCCTCGGCGGAAAATGGCCAAACGGGGGCGGGAGCTGCCGATTGATTGTCTTTGTTCCTTTCTCGAAACTGCAAATCAATACTATCAAATATATAATAATGATAATTCCAACCCTATTGTAAAAGCGGGTCAGAAGAGAGGTACCTAGGATATGGTCGAAGGTGAGTCCCAAAGAGGTAGAGTGGAAGAAAAGGAAAAGAAAAGGAAAAGGGACCTAAAGGCGATGATTGAAGGAGAAGCATGCATGGATCACGGGAAGGCCTGGAACAAAATGCACAGAGCCGCAGCTGTAGGAGCACAACAACCAACGAACCTCCAGGCTCTCAATTTGGAATGCCACATACAGTTAAGTGAACAATGGCTTATTATTATTTCTTCTGCTTGTTATACGTTCCTTCATGACATCTTTGGAGCCTCTTAAACGTGTGACCCATACCGATATATATAACCCCTAAAACGCAGTGGCCCACGACTGCTACTATGGATCCCGCAGTACTCGATATCCTCACCCGGTTCAAGGATTTAAAGTCTACCTCTGCTCGCCGAGCTTTGTATGTAAAACAAAAGAAAGGAGAAATAACGAGGATCGCTTCTTAATCGTACTCTAGTAGACATAGCTAATTATTGCCACCATAGGTACCATCTTCTCCTGGAGCAGATGCACCCTTATGAATGGCGTGAGGTGCGTGATCGCATGAACCAAGTTTCCTTTCAAAAGGACATCCTGGGCACTTTACCTACCGAGGTCGCTGTACAAATTTCCAGGCATTTAGATTTATCAGAAATCCACATTTTCCGAAGAGTATGTCTATTTTGACGTATATTTAGTAACTCATCTCCCCGGACTAACATTGTATTGTAGGTCTCCAGACGATGGAATTGTCTTCTATCCTCTAGGCTATTCCGCGATGCTGTGTGCCATCAGTATGTCGGACACAACAGCAGATCCATTGCGCTGGAATCTCCAGATGCATTTACACAATATGCCAAGCAGCGTGTTCGTCTGGAACGTGGACAACCGATCTCTAAAGTCCTTAACCGACCGTATTCTCCAATACCAAATGCGACAGGCTTAGTTGGTCTTGACTTTTCGCATGGGAACTATGGATGGATTGAAGATGCGATAGTCTATGTCCATAACCTCCACTCGAATACGACGCAGAGTTTCTGCACCGAAAACCGAGATACATTCACTGCACTACGAATTTCTGAATCTATTGTAGCAGCAATAACACTGCACGGGTAAGCATAGATCCAACCGAATTGTGCCTCATCTTTGACATATGTTGGCTGATGCTGCAGGTCCAGATTCTGTCATGTCTGGAGCATCCAAACCAACGATTCGGCGTATTTCCGGTTGCCATCGTTAAACTGGAAATACTTCGTTGTTCGCGGTGTGAATGTCGCCATGGCATTCAGTGGCATAACAGCCAGCGGACCAGACAGTATTATACACTGGCAGCTTGACTGTCGCGTTACTCATACGTTTAATACCGCGAACAAAATAGCACATTTAGACGTGGACCCTACTTCAAGGACTTTGATCACAGTTCACCTCGAGAAAACTATGGATCCTGATACTCCCATGCACATCCGCTGTTGTCCCGCCATGTATGCGCAATTGCGTGTCAATAAATATCCATTCAAGGACACTGTTGCTATTCGGTCCCCATCTTGCACCGTGGCACTAAGCTCATTTGCAGACCCAGCTTGGCATGTGGAGATAGATGACTCTTTGTCCTTAGCATTGGGAAACGCAATGGGGATCTTAACATTCAGGCGAGGTGGTTATCTAGCAGAAACGCCCGGTGATATTGCCGCTATTACTTACAATAAAGGAACTGGCAGGGTCAGTGTAAATGTTGTGTCTGCAGAAAACACGCCATTCATCCCTTTATGCATGACACTTGTTGATAGTAACATCATTTACTATGTCAAGAACGACAATGGTAGACCCGAGATCTGGATTTCCAATCCAGATGCCAGAATCGCCCTGCGCCCTGCCAGGAGGATCAATCCTCAGTTACCTAGGGAGGCGTCAAACAGGGTCTATTCGCATGGGACTAATTTCACGCTTAGAGGAGATCGTGACTTCATTTTAATGGTTGATCAGAACGGACTGAAAGTTTGGTGTTTTAACGAAAACCTAAGTCTATCAAGCGCAGTTCCATTATGAAGGAGCTGAGAACACTACAAAACCGACAAGCCTGCTAGATTGCTGCTTGGCTTTTTGTTCCCAGACACCTAATTTGTCATCGTGCCTTACAAGTAGACAAATTCTCCAAAGTTACATTACAAATGTACAGCCTTGCCTACATAATTAGCGTCAAAGATCCAGTGCTTCCCAAAAGGGTGAGAACGTCTCGAGCTAAATGAGTAATGAATACATTAACAAAGGAAAAGAAATCTGGAAATAGACGATATACAGGACCATCAATGAATGCTCTATAAAAATGCCTCCCACGACTCTCTCCTGAATACCTGATATCAGTCCTTCACAAATAGACCTCCTCATTACCCAGGTTCAGCAGCCCATCTGCTGTGCAGAAAATCCAGTTAGCATACAGACTTAATCCGCATGATCGCCGAATCATCTTTGAATGACTGCTTGCTCTCTTCGCATAATCGAGTAAGCACCTTGACTGATGATTTCCCCTCTCCCATATAAAGCAATAAAATGCAAATTCAGAGCGGAACACCTACATGTGAAGAAAATTGTAAAGTTTTTAACACGACGCAGAGCTTAGATACCAAGAGTAAACTCAACACCCACGTCGATTTCACGGGCCATCTTTACAACTTTCGAGAATTGAACAGATTTCTCAGCGGCATTCTGAAGGTCCTCAATGGAAAAGATCTTCAGACCAGACTCGTTCAGCTATGAGAAGTATTAGTCTATGTGGAAGCTACCGCAAAAAGAAGAGACAAGAAGAGGGAGGAAAGGGGGGAAAAAATAGGCTCGGGATTGCATGCATACCAGTTTATGAGCCTGCTCCATGTTGGTACCCTGCAAACGCGCAACAATAGGAGTGCGCAGTCCCATCTCGTTCACAACATTGATCAAGCCCTGAGCGATGGCGTCACAGCGAACAATACCGCCAAAGATGTTGACAAAGATGGCCGACACCTTGGGATCGCTGGTAATAAGCTCGAAAGCAGACTTGATGGCAGCAGGGGTGGCACCACCACCAACATCGAGGAAGTTGGCGGGGTTACCACCGTTAAGCTTGATGATATCCATAGTAGCCATGGCGAGACCAGCACCGTTAACTAGATCTGTAATTAGCATAGAAGAGACGAGCAACCCATTGCCGTTCTTACCCAAGCAGCCGATATCACCATCGAGTTTGATGAAGTTCAATCCGTGCCTGTCGCACTGATTAGCACACATCAAAGTTCATGCGTAGGTTATAGCAAAAAGCATACTCAGCAGCCTTGACCTCATCAGCGTCTTCTTGGGTGGTGTCTCTCCACGAGAACACTTCCTTTTGTCTGAAGTCTGCGTTGTCATCAAAGCCCAACTTGGCATCCATGGCCATAACCTGGTGGTCGGAGGTCTCTGACAGAGGGTTGATCTCGATCTGAGTAGCATCCTTCTCCATGAAGACCTTGTAAAGCTTTTGAATAGTGTCCTTAGCCTCCGGGATGCACTGCTCGGAGAAACCGAGCTCAGTAGCAATCTTGCCAGCAATCTCATCAGTAACACCGACCTTAATGTCGATGGGAGTGGTGATGATAGCTTCGGGGGTTTCCTTGGCAACGGCCTCAATGTCCATACCGCCTTGTGAGGAGGCGACAATGACGGGGCTCTGTGACTGGCGATCCATGAGAACGGCTAGGTAGAACTCACGGCGAGCGAACTTGCGCTCGCAGATATACACAGCATTACAAAGACGGCCGGCAGCACCGGTCTGCTTCGTAATGAGTTTGTGTCCGATCATTTGGCCAGCGAACATCTTGGCTTCGGTAGGTCTAGGGAGATATTCTGTGTCAGATACCAGGAATCAAACAGACACACCTAAGAACTGGGCCAAACTCACGAGTAGATAACGCGTACACCGCCCTTGAGACCATTATCAAAACTACCCTTACCGCGACCACCAGCAAGAACTTGAGCCTTGATGACCATGTCATCATTGCCTGCCACCCTGTGTCTTAGCAAACCGCGATCTATAAGGACGAAGGATTAAACCATACCAAGGGACTTGGCAACAGCTTCGGCTTCCTCCGCAGAGTAAGCGACCTCGCCCTTGGGCATTCCTACACCATACTGTGTATCCGATCGGTTAGTTCTGCGAGACGGAGGGGGGGGGAAATCCAAGGCATCCGGTTGTTCGTACCGACTTGAGGAGCTTCGCGGACAAATGTTCATGGATCGACAGGTTTCTCTGTTGCTGGCAAATGCGAGATTGAACGGAAGACTCCTGTGAGCAAGTCCAATATCAATTAATGTGCTGTTGTAGGACTCGAAAGTCTGGGCGAAACTAAGGAATCTCACCGTCGCAGCTCTAAAAGCTGCCGCGATTGGCCTGCTGCGGGCGAGCTTGAACATGGTGAAAGTGAATAAAGAGGGGAGAGGGTTCAAGAGAAGCTCGTTGAAGGGTAAGAACGGAGGAAATGACTAGTAAAGTCCTGAATAGCGGCGTTTTGCCAGGTGGTGTTAGGGGCTGATGGGGGAACAGCTTTCTTTTTCACGGCCGCACTCCTCGGGATGATACTGTCTTTTGCCTTGAGTACGGTAGGATCGGGGTCACCTGATAAGCCAACCAGCTTTGCGTCTCGGGATGACTAATCGGGTCGGGACGCGAATATCACGGAACGATGCTCGACGCTATTTCTTTGGACTCGGGTACTGTGGCATACGGGAATACACTGGCAATTGGGAGAATACTGCCAAATTCAATTAAAGGATGAGCAACACACAGCAATAGCCAATGCGTATCTGTGCACGAATGATGAGCATGCCTTTTTAATCTCATCATCATAGTCATATCTGCTACAGCAGGTCAGCATTTTTTTATTAACCGGCAAATACTTTAAACGGCTATAAGCAACAACTAAAAACAAAGTATTAGTTAGCCACATTAGTTAGCAACATGAAATCAATGTATGAGTACTATCAAGGTGGGCACAAGGTAGCTCCGTATGATATTGTTATTGTCTAGAAAAAATGTAGTCTTCGACGTGAATATGTTATTAAACAAGTGAAAAGGAAGCCGTGGCAGAAAGTAAGTGGAATATCTTTGGTTTCCTTATTTCCCGCCCATCTTTTTCAGCTTATAAAGCTTGAACATCCTCGTCATGGCGTGATGGAAAATGCCAGTCCAAGCCCAGCCTCCAGAGAGGAACCAAATCAACCAGCTCTTGTTGCCTTCCCATATCCAGCTCTTACGGCCTTTAGCCCATGGCCACAACCAGCGCAACGGTGTTATCCCATACAAGATCTGTGTGACAACACTCCTTGCATATGCGGTGTGTGACATTGCACCGTCCTGGCTGTGTATCACACGACGATTATACTCATCTTCAATGGGGGCGTAGAGTGAATTCGGCGCTAAGGTACGTTTAACACGAGCAATGCGAGATTGCACACCCCCAGTGACAATGGTCGGGACATTTACACTACCTAGGTTATTGCCAGCTAAAATGTCTAGGGGGATGAGCTGGTTACGCACCCGAAGGGAGCTAGTTTCACTCTAAGAGTATCACTGAACGAATGCAACGCGGCCTTCGAGGCATTGTACACTGATCCAAACACATAGTGGATGACCTAGACAGGATTAGCTTCATTTTCTGTTGAAGCTATATATTGCATAAGTTTACCCCTGCGACAGAGCCAATCTGTATGATAGTACCCTGGGCTTTCTTGAGTAGCGGGAGGAATGTTTGGCACATGTTGATGCCCGCAAAGAAATTCGTTTCGAAGGTTGCACGAGCCTCCGCGAGGTCTACTTCCATGGCAGGAACAGTATAATCTATGATATATGAGCCATTTCCCTCTTCTTGGACGGCGCGCAAGCAGATCTTAAACAGACGTACTTCGGCCCCTAGAGATCCGGACCAGCCCCTGTTCTCGCTATAGTTGATGTGAACTGACGCATTGTTGACCAGATAATCCAGTCCTTTCTCTCCAAGCCTTTCTCGAACCTCTGCATAGCATCACTGGACACTCCTTTTGTCATCTGCTACGAGACTCAATGTTTCGATCCCGAGGGCTGCCAAACTCTGCAGTGCTCCCGTATCTCGCGCTGTCGCAAACACACGAAGGCCTCGCTAATGAAATTCCCGCGCAAGCGCATTTCCTATCCCACCAGGGGAGCAACTGTATAATAAGTAACAAGAAGTTCAAAGGTATCGCTACTGCCAATGTGATATGTGCTGTTTACACCACAGCATTTGGTGCAGGGTCACTTGTTGTGACTTACCCTGTGATCAGGACGGAGCTCCGCTTGTCTCCGATACTTACCATAACTCCTAAGCAGTCAATTGAGGCCTGTGGAGGCAGTATAGGCAAATAAGCCTGGTTTACATGATGAAAATTTGGTCTTCCTTGCGTATCCCACGATGATCTATGGAGGCGAATGGTTTCTTCTCATTGGCTACACCGGGCCTCGGCAATCTAACCCGCTTGTGAAATTGACCTCAACCGTCCACTTTCTGGCACAGAATACTTAGTAGGTACTTCTGAACCTAGCTGGAGACAGCATGCCTTATCGTTTGTAGTACCTCCATGCGTGTACTCCTGAAGCCCCTTCAAGGCCTCTTCGGCTTCTTACTAAATATCTTCCTGCTGCTCTTTTCTCTCGGCACGGCCCACTTCTGAACAAGTACTGTGTAACTGATGCTATACGCCGTCCTTTAACAATCCATACATACATCCTTTCCGTACGGAGGGCGGGACAGGCTGGATAAATGCTAGTGATCGCTGTTCAAGCCTTCAACGAATACCTTATAGCACTAGTAGCCTCTCCTACCTGGGGCGCAAAGGAGTGTTAGACCACAATGGTATACTACTATGTTATAAATAAGGTAAAACACGAGATACATGATAGTATATATACTGCTCGTGGGTAGTATCCATGCTTCTATTACTTTGATGATCTAATGAGTATGACAGAATAAGTTGTAAGGTATTGTACACCCCATACAAAAAAACGGTCATACCAGCAATGGTATGGAGTAGAAAATCGGCCACGGAGTACAGTTTTCAAATCTTACTCCGTACTTTATGGTGATATATGGCGGAATCACTCCGTACTCCGTAGACAAATGCCTCCTATCGATGGACCATCAGGCTGTTGGTTTATATTGATTTTGAAAGAGAAATACTAGCCGCCAATGTGGCCGAGGGGTTGAGGCGATAAGCTGGGACTTTATTACTAGATCAGAGAGAATGAAACCAGAGATAAGGTGACGTGGTGATGGTAAAAGACTTTATAAAGACGTCACAACCGTGATACGAAGCAGCAAGCAGCGAGGATGAAGAATCCGAAAGGAGACGCTTTTCCTGAATAGCAACGCTTAACCCTTTTTCAGTAATTCGCTCTCCATTGGTTGGGTAGTGACCAGGGTATAGCGTACAGGCAATATGACCTTATTGCAGAACACTAAATCATCCTAAAGTCTCCGAGGCACTCAGAAAGACATTATTGTACCCTAGTAGTCAAGAATGACATTTTCTTTTAAGTATATCCAAGAAAAATCAGCTGCCACCAGTCAACCTGGTCCCTTTGTGGTCTTGGCCGAAAGCGCTTGGCTTCTGAAAGAAAATCTTGCATGGACAAAGACAATGAAAAGATGAAAGTCGCTCTTAACTGCATTGCTGCCAAACGAGCTTCTGGGTGGACGTCTCTACTACCTACCAGTTCAATCTAGTGTAGAGAAACAGAAATGCTCCGGAGTAATATGACGCACTACTCTGGCCATTCAAACGCTCCCCCCAGGCTTTCGCCACAGCACATTGTATGTATCCGGTTACGGGAAGTAACCTTCAAGGTTGGTTTCCTTGTCTTTCCACATCCCTTTTCACTTGTCAGACTCTTCTGTTGACGTCCGGTTTACTTCAGATGGGAACTGATCAAAAAGCGAAAAATAAAAGATAAAAATCAAATAATATGATAACGAGAAGGATGGAGATAACACTACATTCATAGTTCCTCGATAAACGCGAGACGGTGTGAGGGGTTGAATAGCTATAGATTGGAACTAGAAATATGCTCTATGGCGGTTTTGAAAGGCACCTTAACATGGAAGTCAAGTAATTTTTAGAGCAAGCTAGAGTATCTACTACTGCATAGCTTCCTATAATACACTCATAGGTCTACTTTACGCGTCCCATTCATCTCCTATTTAGCTTTTCTACGTAGTAAGTGTACCTTTAACTGTCCAGCATTTCTCACGATGTTAGACAAACACCCATTTAAATCACAAATTGAAAATCCGTACTCGGTACCTTCTCAAGTCCATACTCCATACAGAGTAGTGGATGGAGTACCCAGATGTATTTTCGGGTGCTCGGCTGCACTGTAACTCCATCCTGAAGTTGCATGATGATTGGCCATAAACAATCCCCTATCAAAGAATTGGTGCCGATACCCGAGAAAGCCAAACGGATGTGTGATACTCAAACCCCAGCGGCCACAGATTTTCTCTCTTTGGATTAGGGGAGGCAACATTCCATTGAATCCATCTGTGCTTTCCTTTTTATCTAGAGCCGCTGGGCCCAAAGATCAGCATACCTACTTGGCTACTAGTAGAACCCCGCTATTCTCACCCCATGCTCTTACACTGGTTGCAGGTATGCTCGCTACGTATTACCCGAAGTTTCAATTCCTTGTTATAGTTAACAGGTGACTACGTAAAGCCAAAGCCATCAGAGTATACTCATTATACTGTCACTTTTTCCCTTCTTACAACACGCAAGGCATGAGCGAGCAGTCATTGTCGTCGAGTTTAAATTGTACAAAACTCGCAGTTGTTGAACGGGATTGTTTGTTATTCATCTATTCCCCTCGTATGTCTCATCCTAACCTGTATGAGATTCTCTATCTCTTCGCTTGAGCTTGAGATCTCTTATTCCGTGCCCCTGAGTGATTTCTTCTCCCTCGTTATAGGGTAGAGGTCCACTGCGGTAACCTCACCTTAGTGGGAGGTGCGACGAGGCTTGCTACTTAAGTTGAGTACAGGTAAAGTGGAGGGGAAAGGAGAAAGGCCGCAGAACCTCCTTGCTACAAATAGTGGCCTAGACATAGTGAGGCTTGTGGATGAATATGAATATCGAGCTTCTACATCCTAGACACATGCCGAAGCCCGGCAACGATGGCTACCGTACCCCCACAATTGAGGATGCCGAGAGTTTTATTGCAGTGCAAAGGAATGGTAACTCGCTTTATCCGTTCGCTGGGGCCTGGGCACGCCAGGCTCATTCCTCGGCGCTGGAAGCATTGCATAGCACCCCGTGCCGCAAGCCTGAAGATGATGCTGTCGCGAATGTAAATGGTGTGCATCCTCACAGCGAGACCGACTGTTCGGCCGTAAGTCTCAGCTGGAAACAACGGATACGTCACTTTACCTGGGCATTTTTCACATTGACAATGGCAACTGGCGGGATTGCCAATGTTCTGCATGCCAGTAAGTTCGGCCATACCTTTGGTTTGGGCCTGTAACCTTGCTTACCAAAAACTAGTACCCTATAGATTCCGAGGTCTGCAGATAATCGGTGTCATTTTCTTCCTATTCAATATCCTATTATATGTCATAATATGGAGCCTGCTAGTTATGCGGTTTTATCATTATCCTTATACATTCAAAGCATCATTCTTGCATCCAACAGAGTCCCTTTTTGTCCCAGCCTCGATAGTTTCGTTCGGAACAATTCTGATAAATATTTCGCAATACGGGCCAGACAATACAGGACCTTGGCTTGCACATGTTGTCGGGATATTATTCTGGATTGATGCCTGTCTGGCTATCATATTCTCGGCCGGCATATATCTCCTGCTGTAGGTCTAATCATTTTGGCTAAATGATGTTATGTGCTAGACCCTGATGATAAGCTAGGTGGTCAACGCAGACTTTCACCATCGCCCAAATGACACCAATTTGGATATTTCCTGCATACCCTTTGCTGATAATCGGTCCCCATGCTGGTATCCTAAGCTCAAAGCTGGAACCTTCCCGCTCATTGCCGATTATAATTGGTGGCGTAACTATTCAGGGAGTTGGTTTTCTAGTGTCCCTGATGGTGTATTCCGCCTTCATATATAGACTTATGTCGCAAAAACTCCCAAGGGAGAACGTTCGACCCGGCATGTTTGTTTCTATCGGCCCTAGTGCTTTCACAGTAGCTGGAGTCGTGAACATGGCTGCCAATGCTAAAAGGTGTTTTCCTGATGATTTCATGGACAATGGACCATTGGCCGCAGAGGTTATAAGAGTAGTTGTCAACTTTGCTGCCTTGTGGCTATGGGGGTAAGACTTCGCCACCAACCTGGTTGTTGTTACCATATAACTGTTGACTGATCCATACATAGCTTGGCTATTTTTTTCTTCTTCATAGCGAGTTTTGCTCATTGGTCAGCTATAGGGCCTGGTCGGATGGTCTTTAGTATGGGATGGTTCTCATTTGTTTTTCCAAACACGGCGCTGATCACAGCGACATTCGCTATTGGCCACGCATTTTCCTGCAAGCCAATTCTAATTATTGGATGTGTTATGGTCGTTCCCCTCATACTAATGTACATATTCGTTTGCTATATGATGATCCGTGCCATCGCGTTACGCCAAATTCTCTGGCCACAGAAAGGTGAGGATAAAGACGAGGGTGGATTTGAGATCAATGAGATCAAGCCGGAATCTCCAGGCAATCATAGTCCTGCTTGAGGTTGCGTGCTTATATCCACGAAGATAAGCATGGCCTATCGGTTTATAGCTCAGCTACAAGATCACCTAAGGGCGAATCGTTTCTTCATCGCCAAGAATAAGCTTGTCATACTTTGAAGTTCAACTTCAAGCATGCTAAATTCCTACATGTGATACATTAAGGTACGCGCCGCACAAAGTACATCGGTCGTACTTGTACTCCCTATTATTACTAGTAGCTGGATCAATTGAACTTTAGAATAGTACTTCGGAAGGTACCTTAGTACGTACGTACTGCCTGGCGTGGAGTAGTACTGTATGTATTAAAATTTAGCGCGCTAGCCCAGAAGAAGAATAGACCAACCGAGATGGTCATTTTCTCATAGGCTATTATCGATTATCACTAGCCCTATATAGTAAGTGTACATAACCGCCCGTGACGATGGGACCCTTTTCAATGTCTGTGGATGCGGGAACGTTAAACTGTGACGCAGGTTTAATTTTTTTTCTTTTTTTTTTTTTTCCCTCTCCTCTTTACCCCTCGTGTGCCAGGAATCTTATAAGTACTAAAATTTTCTTTAATATCCACGACCAATTCTCGGTCTGTTCGATTGTTTACCAGATATCTCTGATTGATACACTACGCCTGTACACTTGGTACAAGCCATCACTGCCAAAATGTCGCAAAAAGTTTATGTCACCTATAACCAGGTATGGTCTTTTGCTTCCAGGTTGTCTAGTCGGTTGTGTATCTGCCTCGATGTCCTAAAATAGCTACATCTTGGTGCTATATTTATCCATGATACAGTTTATAAGTGTACTGGATATGTTTCTGGTGTCGATGGCTTTTGGAAGGCGAGCGGCCATTTTCGCTACGTCGATACCCCGTCGATCCTTCAAAGCCTGACCCGCTAATACGTTGTTCTACCAGGTGCACAAGCTGTGCCAGTCTTCGGCTGATAATATCCTGACAACCTTTCATCCTAACCTTATGATTGCTATTGGCGGTGGCGGATATGTCCCTGCTCGTATTCTTCGGTATGTTAAGTTGAATTTACTGCCTGTTCGAGGCGTCTGTCTGACCTGACATTCAACAGATCCTTCCTCAAGCGCGCTGGTGAACCCAACATTCCCATTCAGGCCATCGGCCTATCTCTCTACGAAGATCTGGGCCGTGGTGACGCCGAGGAGGTTCCTGGGACCAAGGTGACTCGGACACAATGGTTGGATCTTAGTTCTTTGGAGATGGCAAACCTTATTGGCAAGAACATACTCATTGTGGATGAGGTTGACGACACTCGGACCACTTTGGAATATGCGGTTCGCGAGCTTCAGAAGGATGTTGAGCAGGCACAAAAGCAGCTTGGACGGGAAGGCGAAAAGACGAATTTCTTTGTCTTCGTGCTTCATGTACGTTATCCTTGGGTTTTCTTACAGTCAATCGACTTCTTTTGTTGGCTTCGATACTAATCCAGCAATAGAACAAGAACAAGTCCAAGAAGGGGGTACTTCCTGCGGATATGATGGAATCCGGTCGCTATCATGCTGCTGTCACAACTGACGATGTTTGGATCTGCTATCCATGGGAAGCCAAGTATGTGATTTGCTATACTAGTACTGGGCTTGCGGTAACTAACGGATCTTCAACAGGGATATTGATGAGCACGATGCGTTGGCCAAGGAGAACCCTCTCTTTTAAAGCCGTCGTTCAATTTCTTATGAACATTTCCTCCGTGCCTATGCATTTTGGCTTTCATTCGCTTGCGTATATTCTTATTATCATGACCAAAAGATGAGTGGGCATGTCACGATATAAACGGTGCCTTGACGACAATTGATAGAAATAAAATAAGAAAAATCCAGAATAACACGATACACTTAAAGGTGCAACTTCTTGAAAAAGCAAAAACGGGGAGACTGTTTCTGATGCTTCATGAAATTTGAAAAAGCTATGTTTGCGAATTCGTTTCTGGTCTGTCCTCCGGTATTTCCCCTATACTTGCTTAAAGATTAAGTAGCCAGACCACCACCCCTCTTGATACTCGCCCTGTATACAATAGCGTAACAATAATGGCATGTATAGCGTCAAATTGGCTCGCTCTAGAATCCGGAGTAAAACCGCAGAATAATATCTCGCCTATATTTGTATTAAAACCCCCCGACCGCTGCACAAGCGAAAGGCATCGAAGTCCCTTAATGGTACATGGTATAAGAGGAAGCTAGTATCTCACAACCGAACCGATCAGTCAAGGTGCTCTAGTCGACCTCAACGTTCTGCCTGCGCAACTCCGCCTTGGCTTGCTCGATCTCCTTTTGCAGCTCCTCATGCGCCTCAGGTACATCATTGAAAGTTAAGATTGCTACGCCTAGGCGGCCAAGTAGGTAGCATCCGAACGATATCAAAGCGTAGAAGGGAAGCTAGTGAGATTGTGCTAGTGTTAGTGGTGCGAAAATTAACCAGTGAGATTTCGAAGAGAACAGACGTACGACAGGAACGATCTCTTTCTGAACGGTTTCATTGAGGGGGACAAGATCCAAATAAAGAACAAGATATAGCTGTATAGGGAAAGCAATTTAGTAGTAGTGTTAGTAACAGCATGAGCAGAAGGGTGTGGTCCCTGACGTACCGAAGAAACAAGGAGGAGAACGGAGAGGGTCTGTTGAGCGCGTGTCATCGCGAATAAGAGCTGTAACTGAACCCCTAAAGAAGAAGAGTCGCAAATACAACGGAACTAATGTAGTGGAGATAGACAAAGCTGTCTAATGTATCAGGGTGCGCCAAAGAGCAAGGTAAGGGACTTTGAAGAAGAAGGAATGGCAGGTATGTTGCTAGGTAGTTTTGCGTTTACGATAGATACTCGTGGTGGTTCCCGATGCGCCCTTGGCAGCCGAGTTCACTGTACTAGTATTATTGATCGGAGCTGTTTATGATACCAACATCCAATATCGGCATATTGAGTACCTGAAAGTCTCGAGCATGGGTCGCGTAACAAAGTTCGGGTAAGTAAAAGGGTAACTAGAAGGAAAAGCAGATATAAACTGCAACTATATCACTAGGGACATAATGTGTCTGTTAACTCAATACAGTCCCATTGTATGTACAATAAATTTATTACGTGGCACAGAGTATGGGTGGTGTAAATTTCAGAGCTTTTAGTGCATCCGTTGTCCTTCCAAGTCCGCCTTCAGCCAACCGATGCTAAACTCGAGTTACTGTGCGCTTGAAGAAGGGCTCTTTCAGAGTACATTATTTATTTATTTTTCCTAGATCGCACGCCTTGTTTACTCTGGGAGTTCAAGAATATCTCACAAACACGATACTTTCCAATATTCCGCTCAAGGAGACGAACCTAATAAGCTAGTTTCTGCTCCTCATTATTTATCCACTAGACCATATCCCGCCTATATATTCTCTTTCCTTCTTGGGTTTCTTCTGGAAGCAAACAAATATACTCCCATCGCAATACTCATTACCATTAACTTAGAGCAACTGCCATACAACACTTGATCTCTTATATGCTTCCTGACCCAAAAGTTGAAGTGCCATGGACGAAGAAATGACCTCAAGAAATGAAGTGAACGTCATGCGGAATTCCATGGAGCAAAGTAGCCTACATGTCACACAACTACAAGGAAACGAACGCAAGGAGTGTCCGTCTCTGGACGAGATCATATCTAGTTTGGTCCCCATGCCCCCGGCATTAGCCCCAGGGGTATCCATGCCTTTGTCTCTTGAAGAACAACGGACTCTGTTTGACACCCTTCAAGAGGCTCTCAATATGGCAAAGACTAGATACCAAACCAGTCTAACAGCTGAAGCTGAAGGTGATTACCCTTCCTTCAAGCAAGTCAATGTTCTTTTCGAGGGCCTCCAAGATATTCTGTATCGACTCTGGACATGTAGGTCAAGCTTCATGGTGCAAGCTGCAGAGGCTTTGGCAAACGGAAGTAGGAACCGTAAGTGCAAACACAATATCAATGCGACTAGCCTCATTGCTGATATATCCATAGCATTGTGGCGACTTCCGTACGGACAGAGTGGTGTTTTAACTTTTTTTCTCCAACTTATTGCTTCAAAGGAGGATGTTGGTACTGGTCTGCTCCTTCATGCTTTGCGATTGATTGGGAACTCCTGTGCCGACACTGGTAAGTCCAATTCGTTCAGGGTTATAGATATAAGTTCTATGACAGCGCTCACGATGTTTTCTAGACGAAAACAGAACAATTGTTGTGAAAGGAAACTACACTTCTGCTATCATCCAACATCTTCTGAATCCCGAACTCATAAAGATAGTAATACCTGTTATTTACAACATTTGCATTGATTTTGGTGAGGTAAATTGAGTTTTGCTGCACTTGGTTACTAACCATTCTTAGAGCCTGCCCAGTCTCAACTGGCTGCAAGTAAAATAGTATACATACTCCTGAAATTACTAAGGGAGGACTCGTTCAAGGACAACGAAAGTTTACTTAATTTTGTCTATGAGCTAATAGAACTCACTGCGGAGCAAGGTATGATGTAGCCCTTCCCCTTCCCCTTTGCTTGGTTCTAATATATTTATGCAGAACAAGGGATAGAGGTATCACCTGATGAAACCATCTCGCTTCTTATTGATCTTGCAGTTAATAAGGGCATTGCCCATACACCTTCTCGATTCTCTTGCATTGCGACTTGCTCGATGGCGTATCTTGATAATGGACGGTTTCAGAAGATCTGCATAACAAGATACATGGTAGCTGACATATTATCGATGCTCAGCAAATCCTTGGCTTTCGACGCAGGATGGCCCTCCAATGATGATATTCAAGCACTGGCACAAGTTCAATTAAGGATTAACCAAACGCTAGCAGAGATATCTGGAACACCATTGTTCGCTGAACATTATCCCCTTGGCTCTGATCTTTCACTCATGCTGAGAAGCTGGTTACAGAGAACGGAGGATCAACTACAGATCTGTTCCTGTGTCATGTTAGGTAACTTGGCGCGCTCGGATGAAGTATGTCAAGCGATGGTTCAAGACCTGAATATTCACCGGGATTTGATATCAATCGTCAAGAGTGACGCTAAAGGGGCCGTCCTTTATGCTGCACTAGGATTCTTAAAGAATTTGGCAATCGCTGGAGATAATAGATTGCACCTGGGACGAGCTGGTATCATTCCTGCGGTCTCTCAACTCTGGGAATACGAAACGGTACCACAAGTTCAATTCGCAGCCACCAGCATCGTACGGCAGGTGATCATCGCTTCAGTTGAAAATGTATCCCACTTGCTAGAGAATTTTCCTGGGGACGAAGACCACAGAACTTATCTCTCGCAGTTACTTTTGCTGTTCGAGAAAACGGACTCCACCCCGATTAGAACTGAAATTGGACGCATCATAGCATCCATATGCCGTACTCTCATCCCAAAATCTCGTGAACAAGATGAAGAAGCAGATGCCATCCTCAAGCGTCTCTTTGGTATTCACAGTGGCATTGCCTTCCCATTAGGTGCTATGATTTCTCAAACACAGTGGCCCGTTGTTCGGAGTGAAGGTTGGTTTGCCCTCGCATTGATGGCATCTAGCCAGCCGGGCTCTGGGACAGCTTTGGAATGTCTAGAGAAGATGGATCTGTTCCCAACCCTTGAGCAAAGCTTGAGTGCGGAATCCCTCGGCTCAGCAGACGAAGCGAACAAGTTGCAATTGATCAAAGATCGTGACAACATAATCGTCCTTATCCAAGAAATATTGAAACAAGATGTAAGTTATGTGGTTCTTCTAGAATGACGCTTTGAGATTATACTAATTACACTTTGCAGCCTATTCAACTTTCAGACTCAGCCAAAAATACGCTACGAGGCCTGTTGAATAGCCAGGTCTTGCGGAACTTGGACAGCACCAGAGAACGTTGAATCTACACTTCAACACAGCCCCATTATCCTGTCACATAGGATTATGCAGAAAGCATTACAATTAGATTACTCAAGCTTACAGGTTATTTTTTATTTTATTTTATTTTTTTCTCAATAAGCAGTTAGAGAGAAGTATTATATATCTATGAAACGCCGAATTATCCTCAGACATAATCAATTCTCTATTATCGTTGGAAGCAGATGGGGTTTAGTAGGGTCACGAAGTATCTAGGCAAATCATTTCCTTAGCGTACGCTCGATACCGATGGAGGATATCAGTAGAATCCAACCCCCAAGAACTTGCCTCAATAGAGTAATGCGCAGCTAGCCCTTTCCCATCGATTATAGTGCCTCGATCGCTGCCCAGCACTTCCTGTGCCACCTCCAAGGATAGCTTATCTGTATCCTGTTGAATGATAGACTTCACAATGCTTGGGTCGCCTGCCCGTAAACAAAGGAAGTTGGGGCTAAGACTATCGGTGGGATCAACCCACATGGGAAACTTATATCGATATAGATCGCCGTCTTCGAGATGCTGCAGAAATGAATAGTGTTGCTGTGCATGGATCGTCCAGTCATCCAGTTCAGGCCCGTTGTCACCATACATGGACATGCCAATGGGTGTTCGGTCCCCATTCTCATCCGCTGACGGAAGCCAGCGATGGCTCTCGGAGGGAGGAGGATATCCTTTTGATACTTTGAAGTCGGCAGGGCCTTCCCAGGCTGGAAGATCTGTGGCCCGCCAATCCTGGGTAACAGGAATCTGAGGCTGGTCGGAGGAAGAAAGCTCGGGAAGATAGGGAAGGGCAACACCAGGATGGCTATGGAGGGCTTGAAGAGCAGCTTGATTAATAACATTTGCTGAGACTATTAAGGAATCAGGGTGATCAAGCTTGGTTTTGACAATCGTAGAGATCGTATGGTCCTCCAAAAATATGGTATCGCCATCTATTTTGATGAAAATCACATTCTCATCCATGCCGCCCCACTGGATATAATCACCGAACCCCGAGATTTGGTAGAGAGGAGTGCGTTTGACAGTAGACGTGAGCCAATCTAGACTTTGCGTGTTATTCGTCTGCGGGATAAATATTACTTGGTCGAGGAATCCATGGTTATCGAGGAGGTTCCTCTTTTTTAAAGTCAGGTTAGACATGGCCAATGATAAGCAACGCCGGCAGAACTCACTTGCAGGTAGCAATCCAGGATCTCCGTTCGCTCATGGCTACGAAAGGGCACTAGTGCAACGATCCTGATATTTTTTGGTTTCTCGAAAGATCCAAACTCTTTGAAGTAAACATGGAATGGTGCCGGATTCACTCTTTGTATAAGAGGCAAAAGACCCAGCTCGAAAAGCGAATACCGTGAGAAGTATACGCTGGCAAAAACCATAAAAATGCACGTACAGCTAATAACACACCAGGTCAATGCAGATAAGCAGAAATGGCGTGAATGATCGTTCCTGCCATGCAATTTTGCATCACAGATAGAGTCAAGGCGACCCATGACAGAGTTGCATACTCAAGCACCTATCCCACAGCGAGCAACTGATAGGCCTCCATATTCCTGGTATTTACTGTCACTAGGGAATTTATAGTAGATCTATTAAAGGTCGTCATCACACACCCGTTTTCGGACATTGTAGGGTTGTAGGGAATCATAGGAAGCGGTGACAGCAACTCCATGATAGATCCGGAATTAGTTAACTATAGGCGGCTGGTCATTTTTTTTTTGGGTCCGGAATGCGAATAGGAAAAGCACAATGCTGCCTGCATGCATTCCAGCAAGGGAGGTTTTTAAAATTGATTATGTTTAGCTTTCATTTTCGTCCCAATGGTTGGAAACAATTTGGAGTGGGGATTCGAAAACGTGTTTAATTGATCTACTCAGTACGGAGTACGTAGTGCTTTTTATGTATTAAATGACGTCGCCGACACGTGAAGCGGTTCTCCGAATGTCCGATGGGGTCCTCGCGGTTGGCCAAGTCCGACCCTCGCGATCGCCATCTCCCTGGCTGTCAAATGAAACAGTCAACAGTTGATAACCTGAACGTCGCATGAGAACATGAGGACGGCCGTTCTCTTTGGCCGTTTCTGTTCGAGCCGTAGTGGAACTCCGCAGCTGCTGTCCCGCTTCATCTTGCCGGTTCGATGGCGTTTCAGCCGGTCGCCGTCATGGCGGCAAGGGCTTGGGTGGAAATCTCACAGGCGGATGCATATGCCAGGGACGTTGTTACTCTCTTCCTTAACCCCCGGTGCATTTTTGAAGTTGGCCGAGGAAGGTGATGGAAATGAAAAGACGGGTGAGATGCAGATGCTGGAAGCATCACGCCAAGAGATCCAAAAGAGTGTCACTGAGGATGCACGGGGCTTATTGAAGCTTCAACAGTCTATCTTCGTCTTCTGGTACTATTACATCTATGATCCGATTGCCACGGGGCTCAGGTTTGCGCATCTGGTGGTTGTCTTCTTGCCTGTCATCCTTACAGTCCCAGTTGTATGGCTCGGCAAGCGCCTCAAGACCGGCAAAGAAGTACGGAGCGGGACACTATGGTGGTATAACTTCCTCGTCAGATCAATGGAACGTGCAGGACCGGCCTTCATTAAGGTAGGGCACCATCCCTGCCCACCTACAAGAAGTCCAGATTATCTGCAGCGTGCATACTGATATCTGTCATGGTTTTCTTTTAACAGCTCGGACAATGGGCGGCTTCACGCACTGATATCTTCCCTCCTGAACTGTGCAACATCATGTCATCACTCCATTCAAATGCCCCTTCGCACTCGTTGCAAGAAACTAAGAAAACTATTTGCAAGGCCTTCAACGGGCTACCATTTGAAGATATCTTCGAGGAGTTTTATGAGGAGCCTTTAGGGGTGGGGGCCATTGCACAAGTTTACAAAGCAAGATTGAAATCAAACCTAGCGGCATCCCAGGATCAGGAAGCCTTAGAGATACAGGGCTTACGAGATAAGGTCCGAAAGAACGTCGATATATTGATGAAGAGTACGCCCCAGCGGGTTCCTTCTTCATATGTAGCCGTCAAAGTGCTGCACCCTAAAGTCGAGCGTGTGATTCGGAGGGACTTAAAGATTATGTCTTTCTTCGCTTCACTAATTAATGCGATCCCTACTATGCACTGGTTATCTTTACCAGACGAGGTTCATCAATTTGGAGAGATGATGAGGCTGCAGTTGGACCTGCGCATCGAGGCGAGTAACCTGGTCATGTTTCGTGAAAAGTTCAAATCGCGCACCACCGCTTGGTTTCCATACCCCTACTTGGATTACACAACCCGCGAGGTGCTCGTGGAGGAATTTGCCCAGGGCATCCCTCTATCAACCTTCCTTGACGTTGGAGGGGGTGTCTTTCAGCAAGAAATTGCACACGAGGGCCTAGACGCATTCCTCCACATGCTATTAATTGACAATTTTGTTCACGCGGACTTACATCCAGGTAATATCATGGTTCGGTTTTACCAACCGAGTGAGTTGGATCTTTCACTCCGCAAACATACCAGGGCGTCCGATGCACCAACCGCGGCGGACGTTGATGTAACAGAAACGGTACTTGCACGACTACGACCTCATGCCCATAGTCCAGAAGATTGGGAGAGGATCCTGGAACAGCTTAATGCGGAAGGCTATCGTCCGCAACTCATCTTCATTGACACTGGCTTAGTAACCCAGCTCAACGATACTAATCGGCGAAACTTCCTTGACCTCTTCCGCGCTGTCGCAGAATTTGATGGGTATCGAGCGGGTCAGCTCATGGTCGAACGATGCCGTCAGCCAGGGGAGGTCACAGACCCAGAGGTTTTTGCGCTGAAAATGCAGCATCTAGTTCTTAGCGTCAAGTCACGAACCTTTGCGCTTGGCAACATTAGCATCGGAGACGTGCTAAGTGAGGTGCTATCCATGGTTCGAGGCTACCACGTTCGGCTCGAAGGAGATTTTGTTAACGTTGTTATATCGATCCTTCTTCTAGAAGGTATCGGACGGAGTCTTGACCCAAATCTCGACCTCTTCAAAAGGTGAGTAGATAAATGACTTCTCGAGAATCCTAGTGTCTGATATCCCCTTACATCTAATCATAAGCAACAATTAATAATTTTTTCTTTTTTGCTTTAGTGCCCTCCCTATTTTGCGGAAGCTTGGATCTAATACCACATTCTTGAAATCGGTTCGATCGGGCGATACTTCCATGCTCCGCGTTTGGGTTGGACTTGAAGCGCGAGGCTTGCTTCAGGCCAGCATTGAGACAGTTGAATTGTGCGTCAAGTCTGATATGCTATCCCCTAATATCTAAGAAAAAGAAACCGAAGAATCCGGGATAGCTTAATTTTTCGCTCCACTCGGAACGTTCATCGCATAGAGGTGGGGAATCCACGGAGAGGATTGATCTGTTACATAGTGAAACTTCGCCCCGGCTCTTGTGTACATTATCCCAATAGTTAAAAGTTGGATCAGTAGTAGATCATGTATTAAAACATACTCGATGAATTAACCTACAGTCTGTTTCCAAAGATCCATGAGCTGCGAGCACAATGCAGAACGTTCGAAAAGAATCCCTAATGTTGTGATTGATTTGGGAAGTAGAAATCCCTTAACATGGCGTAGCGTAGGACGTGTTGTGTTTCTTCATACGCAGGCCGTCCTCAATTCCTCATTTCTCCTGAAGATTACATCGTCTGAAACAGAATAGATGGTCTCCGGTGATCTAGACTATCGCCTCTAGGTAATTGGAAGGCCTCCACTAGCATTGAAAATCCTTTAGTAACAGTCTCCTGTCAATTAGGTTTGGAGGTAGGCGATGTCTTTATATCCAAAACTACACCTGCAAGGGCCATAAATGCTTCCCCAGACAAATTACTGTATCAATACATAGCCTGTCCGAGAAAAAAATGCTAGAAAGACATAGAAGTAAGTATGAGTCGCATGTGATTCGTCCAGAATAACAACTGTAGACGCCATTGTTTCATTACCACCATTATCTGCCTGACAGTCCGTATATCCGAGAGAAAGTCATTTCACCTTTAGACAAGGTGGAGCAAAGGATTAGGATGGGTGTATAGAGAAGCATGGAGGAAAGGAGAGAAAGATATAGAATGATGCGGCCCTATAGAGGACCATTAGACGCCCGCGCCTTGTTCAGTATACAGGTGAGTGGAGAGTCATCGTCGCTGAAGAATAATATCATCAGCAATCAAATTATGTCATTAGTTCCCGCCATTCTCTCGAACTGCAGCACCAGTAGCTCGCCACCAAACATCGCCTCCCCATCTCATCATCCGTTCGATAGCAGCGGTAGGCGTGTCCAAGGCAGGCCTGATGTCCAGATAGAAGACTGGCTCTCCTGTTGGCTCCGGAGGCCCTGAATAGTAATCAATCACATAACGAACTTCTTTCGGGCCAGACGGCGTCTGTCGCATCACAAACCAGTCGTGTCGATCGAACGGTGGAGGTGTTCTAGAAGATATCAGCAACGCAATACAACAGCATGCCAGGCACAAGGGGAGGGCAACTAGTATACTAACCCAAACTTTGCTGGATACAGCCAACCCAGGGTTTGCAGTACCTGCGCCTTTGGAGTAAGCTCCTGCGGCCGGCCCTTAAACCTGAGAAGGCGAGGCTGATTCTCTAGTGCACCTGCGTTTGTCAACTCTTCCCTGGCTGCATCTAATGCGATGTTTTCCTCGCCACGTCGACATTTTGCCCAGCCTTCTTTTAGACCTTTCGAGAATAAACGTTCCCATCCAACAATTTCCTCCCAAGCGCCTTCATTCAAAAAGTTATGCACTGCAACCATTGCCTCCACTGCATCTTGAGGGGTATCCGTGTGACCTTTGCGCAACATAGCATTGTACATTTGCTGAGGAGACGGATACTCCCAATTGCCATCCGTATCTCCGCGGGGTATAGAGGAAGGTTCACGCTCTAGCGACAAATCGACGGTTTGGTTCGGAGCTCGTTCCTGAGAGATGGAAGAGAACATATAGTTCAAAGGGTTCAGCTTTGATAGGGTTGACTTGTTTTCTGCTTTAGAAGGCAATGGCGTATCTGACTTAGGTGGCACATAGAAGGGAGAATCTTTAGACCGGACGGGGCAGGCAGTAGGTGGTTCAGGAACTGAGGATGGCACCGGAGGCGAGTTGCTCGTGTGCATTGGACATGCTGGCTATGGGGCAGTATTAGTGACCTGAGCATGTATACATGGAATACGGTGACTAACGGGGGGAGTGGTGCCCGAGGATGCCAATGGGCTCGGAGCCACAGGTGTTGGCTGCGATGGAGAGTCTGCCCAGAACCAGCCCATTTTGAAATAAAAGCTAGGAGAAATATGAGGGTAGGGAGAAAATTCCAGTAGAAAGTTACAGAGATATAAAGTATATAGGCGACGACTGGTAGGTAGGTAAGCTAAAGAGTGAAAGCGACTATCGCAAAAAGTGGAAGGGATCCCTTAAGTGGATTTTTTTTATCTCTTAAATTAAAAAAAAAAAAAAAAAAAGGGAAAGAACCGCAGAAGGTCCGTGAACTCCGTTGAGCTAGATTTAACGATATAAATGATCTCCGTTACCTCTTTGTTTCGTACAGCGATTAATTCCACTTCGCAAAACTAGAAGTCTTTCTCCTTATTGATTTTATGTCTTGATAAGAAATTTTACATATTAAATCAAATATGTCGAGTCTGTATACAGAACATCATTCAAAGATTTGAACATAAGTATTAGTTCAGCTTGGCGGTTATTAATACAGTAATTACCTTATCGTGACAGCAACATCCTCCCGAATAACTAGTTTTGGTACTCCGTACGGAGTACCACAGGTTCATTAACTGACAGCTTTTATTACTCAAAGGAACATATTAGTTGTGGGCACGTGCTTTTAGTGCCGCAAAATCGTTGTTTCGGTTCTCTAGTTATTCAACCCTCCAGAAGAACACCCGCGACTACGTAGTAGCTATCGATAACTGGAGCTTAGTCACCTGGCGGAGACCTTTCGGCCCTGCTAGTTGGCAGGATTAAGGTGCAGCTGTTGTTCATCAAGCATGTCTTGAGTGGATTTCGTCGCCATCGGCAGAGTGTTGTATCTATTATGGCACCAATTATTCAGCTAGAATAGTCCAAGAGCAGGCCAATAGAGCAACCCTCAATCTGTGTTTCTAGTGCGCATAATAGATCAAACCATGGCCTCATTCCAGATGGATTCCCAGTCCGCTTGGTTGGTACTAGGAAGATAAAAGTAATCAATTAACACGTCAGCCATCTGCCTCCAGGTGTGCCACCCACAAACTAGGGCGATGCGGGATAGACGCTCAACAAACCACGGGCGTTCAACCTGACCTGCCGAGCTTTGAGCACCAATGAATAACACCCATGCGAGCAAACCATGACCCTCCTTCGATAACGGTGGCCAAGGACAGTCAGCCAGAGCTTGCTTCAAATGTCTTGTGAGCGCACGACCCAGCCCAGAAGACGGGGGCGATACAATAAGAAAATGGTTCAGGTAACAGATCGAAGCGATCCTGGTGACCGCTTCCAGAGAACCAAGATATGAGGTTGCCTCAGAAATTGGCCTGCCTCGTGTAGTGGATTCAGAATAGACATAACTAAGGAGCTTATGCTCAACTTCACGATTGAGACTGCGAAAGAATTCGTGGTCATCAGTGCAAAGTACAGCGGGGTTTTGGTTGCAAGCCTGGCCGTAAAGTACAATATCACGCATAGCACGGAGAATACTTAGCAAACATGAGCTGAGTTGGAGGTCAGAGACGAATGCAGCGCCCAATCTCTGTAATTCTGACGTATCCGAGGGCGCTATACGCTCTTGAATACTGGCTGAAACCGGTTGCAAGTCCCGAGCCAAAGGGAAAACCGGCTGGGTCATGAGTCCCGACGCAGCCTTCACATCAGTACTATATTACTAGTCAATAAAATCCGGTAAGAAAGTGCACGGCGAAGCTCATACGTAAGAATAGCAGCTAGCATTGAAGACTGATGAATACTGTTGTCCGTAATGCCTCCTCGCAAGTCCACCATGCGCTTCAAGCCTCTGAGGTGCATACGAGCTTCTTCAAACAATCCGGCTATCAACTGGTAAGGGTTAGAAGCATGCCTTGGCAAGAATTGTGTCTTGAATCTCACCCACTGCCAATAACATGGAAGCGACCGGAGCAAAGAAAATAGGAATACATACCGCACCCGTAAGAAGATTAATGATTGTGCCAAACGCTTCGTTACTTAACGATAGAGCGGGGTTGCACAATTTGATATTCATCTCACGAATACACCTGGCTTTCATAACATAATAATCTGCATCGTGTAAAAAGCGATGGGAGGCTGCTGTAGTAGCTTGGAACTGTGAATGATGTCCAGCCAAAACAGCTCGGTGGGCAGCGCACATGCTCATTAAGCCAAAGAAACTGCCCTGATCTGTAAATGAAGATTGAACTGCCATTTCGGTTTTAGCCCGCTCATTGAAAGCATGCTCTTTCGGGAAAGTCATCGGCACAAAGACAGTCCCCCCTAGGTAATTTACCGGGTCAGTCGGAGTTTAGTGCTTGCTGACAGTGCACCTTATTTATCGACGTACAACTTGTGAAACAGGAAATCGCCAACGGATCCCTGGATCAAAAATAAAAAGATAACAGGTAGAAACAAGTGGTCGACTCACAATAAAAGACTAGTCGAGTAGTAATAATAGGCACATCACTGGCGCCTGGCAATGTACTGAATGGGTCGACAAGCCATGACGTAGGAAACTGAAGCGGAATTGAAATAGAGCCAGTTGATATTGAATGACTAGCATAGCGCCTATCTGGCTGCTGTCGGCGCTTTTCTTTGTTTTTGGTAATGTCACGAGGTGGTCCTCTTCCCATGAGTAATTTTGGCCCCGATGGATCAGCAAGCCTCGTGGGTGAGGCACGCTCTGAAGGCGAGTCTTCGAAATTTGACTGGACAACGGCTTTGCCTGCAAGTCCTTCACGCCTAGAGACACGCTTCAGTCCAGCTAGTCGCTCACGCCTACGTACATCACGCATAACGTGAGAGCGAATAGTCCTGCGAGCATTGACATCTTTGATTCGTTTGGAACTCAAATCATCATCATGGTCAACAAATGTGAATGTAGGTCGATCCGGCGATGTGATGATTGTTGGCCTCGGCCCTAGAAAGACGAATCAACACTCGAAATAATAGGTACTGAGGGTATTATGACGACATTGCACTGATACAGATGATTTGGTGTCAATCAGAAGTTGATAACAGGTTTCAAATTCTGGCGGGAGTCAGATACACAGGGCAAAAAGAAAGAAGTAGAGAGAAAGGAGAGGAAAAGAAAAAGCTATGAAGAGTGACAAGCACGTGCACTAAGGTAGTGCAGCCCAATCTTCAGGGAGATATGAGACACAGGAAAAGAGCCCATTTCGAGAGAAGACATAATCTAGCAAAAGGGGGCGGCCATGATACCGAAAGATTTCGAATATGACGATGGTGACAATAGTGATAATAGTGATGCTAATAAAGACAATACAAACCCAGACGGACCTGAATGAGAGTAATGCGTGGCAATAGACCCTGTCGCAGAGTCCATAATAGCAAATTGCTCAATAACAAATGGCTCAACGCCTTGACACTACTCAAAGAGTGAAAACGGGGAGGAGGAAGAATGAGTTACCAAGCAAACCCAGGAGCATTTCCGGGGTAAACGGTTGTTGCATGTACATACGGAGTACATTGCACAGGGGCCATACCGTACCCACCGCCGCGGGCAGAGCTGGACTACAACAAGAGAAACGGCATACGGAGTTAGTAACTAAAGTTATTTGAAATTACCGCGGAGAATACGCTAGCCTTGAAACTAGAGAATAGAAGAGATTGCCAGGTGGAATACTCCGTAGAAAAAGGCTATAACCTTTAGTCTAGCCGGCGTTCAATATCATACAGTACGGCGGACTAAATCAACTTTCTGGACAACCTGGACTTTTTAATCAACAGTAACGCACTATATACCAACCAATTAAATCTATCTATTAGGTTCCACTAGATTACCCAGTAAACTAGTCTAGCTAAAGGCTCAGGATATTGACTAATCCGGGTTCGAAGATATTTACTGTTTTTTAAAACTTCATTGGGTGCCATGGCCCTAGTGTCTCAGGAGTCAAAGTATCTATACTAGTAGTACGGAGTAGTGGAGTTATGTAAAATCCAGGGCTAGTTAAGCTACAACCTGGCATTCTATCAATAAGCTTAATACTCTACAGAATATTACTCTACTCCGTGGGGCAGGTAATAAAGAAACGCATTGCTTAAGACTACACAGTATAAGTGCGTGGCCGCCGTGGCACAATGCAAAACGCCAAGGTTTCGGTAAAATACAGAGTATTGTCCGTTACAGTGGGATGTACGGAGGCGTGCACGGAAAGTCCTTGCCAGGTGGGTCATTGTATCACGTGACTTGGGCCAATAGAATTTTGCAGCTCTACATCTTCATGTCAAACTATTGGCTATTAATCACGTGATAGATGACCCACCTGGTAAGGACTTTCCGTGCACGCCTCCGTAGAAAGTTTGAAATCATCCATTTATTGCCTGGTCTAACCGCCTTCCTAATTATATTCTGTTGCGCGGCAGAAACCTCGCAAAACTATACCTAGGCCTGGTTTACAGGTCACCTGACTTGATAACTGGTATCTATCTCCTTCCTAGGAGCTATAATTCAATGTGTAGATAGACTTGTGTAGGTTCAAATACTGAATTTGGTAAGGTTGGTATATGGCGGTATGTAGGGCGGTCAAGTGGATGGTTTTAGACCTCTTGCCACAGTAGCTCGATTTACAGAGTACATAGTCCGCTGTACTGTAATATCCACCGAATTAAACTACGTAGCCACACACGCCGTATGTGGACGATTAGGCAATGTTAACTACTAGTACTCTGTACTCGTAGTATGTATTCGCGCTACTTCTAGGTTGTTCTACGGAAGATTTTTAATCTAACATAGCTCATTAAATTCCCGAATAGACAGAGGGAAAAATGGTAAAGGAAAGATAATAGCAAATCACAATAATAGTAGAGATATCGAATGCCGCGAGTTCTATCCACTAACGCTGTTAAGATCCGGGATAATACCCACAACCCTCAAAAGCAGCAGCTGTTGTATTGTAAGTCATTTATGTAGGACTACTATCTCACCTTAGGACCCGCATGTATAAGGCCGCCATCAACCGGGGTATTCTTCAAAACCTCATTTAAAGTTAAGTAGCTCTTCGCTGTATGTATATAATTCATACACAGTTGCGAATATTGTTTTAGAAAATGGTGTGCACGTATGTACTTCTAATTCCCATACCCTGTGTGAAATCACCAGTAGATGACTAAAGCAAATTGGGTGTATACGCTGTAGGACAAATGCTGTATAGAGGTGCAGTGAAAGGGTGCAGTGACCTTAATTGCAGAGCACACTGGTGTTTAAATAGGTCCCGGACAACTGTAACTTCTCGAAATACCACCGTTCGAACGCCGCCCTGTTTCCCGACGCCTCTCGGTCTTTATAAAACCAATGAACATTACAAACCATGGAAAAAAAAAATACGGGAGGAAACTGCTGCTGTAGAAAAAGGGAGCGGCGGAAGAACGGAAGAAAAGAAAAGAAAAGAAGAGGAAACAGAATAACAATGGATAATAGAGGGAAATGGCGAATAACAGAAGAATAGAGTAAATAAGGGATGAATAGGAAGAGAACAAGGGGAATCGACAAAAAAACGACAAATAAAAGGACACCACGAATTGGATGCCAAATGCTTCCTGGGTACGAAAGGGTTCAAGAGTCAAGACATCGAATCTTAACCTTGAACATCATTTAGTAGTCTCGCGACAAGCGCGTATCCAAATAATAAGGCGAGACCAACCCAAACCCGATTCCGTCGAACCCAGCTTTGGCCCGCTTCTCGTGCGACGTGACCACCTTCTACCACAGCCCCGAGGCCATGGGCGCTTCCGTTCGGACGCCTACGTAGTGCACTGGTTTCTGGAGAACATTTCGTAGCAGCAGCAGCATTGGGGTCAGGTATGAGTTGGCCAGTCTTCGTGTCAATATGATTGTCCCTCATCCACTTCCAGTTCTCTTGATCTAACTCTGGCCATTCTGCGCGAAACTTCAGTCCACCGTCTCCTGCTTTCACATTGTTGATTCCCTTGGCTGTAGGGGTTACTCCTGGTGTGGAAATGACGTGAGAACCTCCACCGGTGGAGTTCCACCATCTCGATCGCGCAGCCAGCACTCTTCGTTCCGCTTCTGACGCACTGACGCTACCTGTAGTCATCTCTTCGCTAGTCATAAAGGAGAGTAGTCCGATAAGAATCGTCGAAACCTCCCAAGCTGGGTTGAAGGACTTGGGGTGAAAATCACTGATGCTGAGACATAATCGAGCAGATGGTTGAAATCGGCCGCTTGGGGTATGCATGCGGATGGCAGGTGGAGCAAACGGGTACTCTGGAGGAAACATCAAGGTACCCCAGTACTGTCCATTCTCGTACGGTGTCCCAGGGGGCCCAGTGAGGATGTAATGCCATCTATATCCTGCATCAATGCCGACTCGGGGGAAACAACGGTAAACGTGATCGACATCTTACTCAAGAATGTTGGACTCCGATGGATGAGCAATTATATAGGGCGGTGGGTTCTTTTGTATGTTCTGGTATTCACGAGTAAGCTGTACAGTGATTAGTAACAGCTCGAATACAATTTAAGTTACCAGACTCACCCGTTTGAAGGCTGCTTTCGTCGCCATCTTATATCGCAAGAATTATATGCTGCCTAGTTCGAGCACTAGTTTCAAGTGCGGATATTTAGGGAAAATCCCACGGAGATGATAAACCGGAGACAGGGCGACACGGCTCGTAAACTGCACAGGGTTTGTCTATTGGACGAAGTGATGATGGAAAGTCATTGAGTTGTAGGTGGAGTGAATCTAAGGAGCACCACTGGTCACGTGTCACCATGTAGACTTCATCTCAACTTCCGAGACAATCGAAGATAGCCGAGAAAGCCTTCCAGAGGCGTCGCTGGCCATTGTAGCCGCAACAATGTCTTCCCCACTTTCCACCGAAGATGGAGACGTACGTTCAATCTCTTGGAATCGATTAAATACGCTTATTCTTGTGATTGCTAACCACTTTGCTTTGTTTCCTCAGATCTTCGAGCGTCTTCAACAGCGTGCTGACCCGAAAGTGCTCGAGGAGCAACAGCAGGCCGTGAATGAGCGAATACACGCAATCTACCGGAAGGCGCAGAACCGTCTTGGGGAATTGGTGTGGCTTCACTTCCCCCTTATTCTTTTCCCCTATTCTTATCCTTTCCCCCTTCTCAATTATTGCATAGAGGCAAAAGACAAATTAATCTAATACAATGAGTACTGATCATATGCCTATGATATCAGATCGACCAAAATTCCACTCTCCCATGTGCCATTTCGTCTGTTCAAATCCTCAACGCACACCACACGCGCAGGGGCTTTCTTGAACGGATTTTCAACCCTCTCTTGAGTTCTAATCAGAAGAGGCCCTACACACTTTCTGAAGCTTTGCGGGAAGTCTCGGCACGTGCCGATAAATTAAGTAGATTCGGTTTGTAAATCATCGTTAATAGTCACTAAGACCTTGATTAACGCTACTGCAGACATTTTTCAGCAGCCAGTGTCTGTGTACTTGGATAAATCGCCGGAAGGAGACCCACAAACGGGACTCCCAACTCTTGACGTGTATGTATCGGTCAAAGAAAAGTCTCGTGTTCTACTGAAGACCGGGACCGACCTCGGCAATACGGAGGGATCCGCATATGGCAATCTTCTCTGGCGGAATGTGTTTGGCGGTGCCGAAAATCTAAATTTGAACGCTTCACTGGGAACTAGGACAAGGTCTGCCTACCAAGCGACATTTGAGACCCCTATTCTAAGTGACCCGGATTTCCGTTTGGAAATTGGCGGAATCGCTAGCTCTACTCAAAAGGCTTGGGCTAGTCACGAAGAGGCCTTGAAAGGTGGCTGGAGCAAGATCCGCTGGATGAGCCAGTCCGGCCATCGTCATGAAGTTGGGTATAATGGTTTCTGGCGGCAGATGACTGGCCTGGCGGAGAACGCATCCCCAACAGTCCGAGCAGACGCAGGTGATAGTGTGAAAAGTAGCATCTTTCATTCCTGGTCCAAAGACCGTAGGGACAATGGGCTTCTTCCATCTCGTGGCTACTATGCGAAGGCTTTCAATGAGCTAGCCGGTTGGGGTCCGCTAAAGGGAGATGTATCTTTTTGGAAATCCGAAATTGAAGCACAAAATGCAATTCCAATTCCTGTGCCGGGTATCGAAGGCAACAGTGGTATCAGCTTTACCACTGGATTCCGTGCAGGTCTCCTTTACCCCCTTGGAATGGATGCCGACCACAGACCCCAGCCCTCGCGTACTAATGACCGCTTCCTTGTTGGAGGCCCTACGGATGTTCGTGGTTTCCGCCTCTGCGGCCTTGGCCCTCACGATGGAGCTGATGCTGTTGGGGGAGACGTATATGCTGCAGGAAGTGCAAACTTGCTACTTCCACTCCCCCGGGTTGGTGCGGAAAAGCCCTTGCGACTCCAGGCGTTTGTAAATGGTGGTCGTCTGTTGCCTCTGCGTACCGCACAGAAGAGCACACCTACTACAGGCTCAGAAGTGAAGGATGCCATGGTTTCTACAATTTCTGAGTTGGGTAATGGAGTGCCTAGTATCGCGGCAGGAGTTGGACTCGTGTACGCCCATCCAGCTGCTAGGTTCGAGCTGAACTTCTCTTTACCACTGGTGCTAAGGAAAGGCGAAGAAGGCCGAAAAGGTTTGCAGCTTGGAATCGGTATTAATTTCCTGTAGAAAGTCGGAGTCTTGTTGTAATTAATAGAAGTCTTCTTTATGGTATTGAGATTATGTACGATGTACTGCGTGATTACTGTAATGTAAGTGATCTAAGCCCAAAATGGTAAACGGCCACATCTAGGTGCTGGGGCTCAGTTAGCCATTCAAGTCACGGGTCTCGTCGGACGTAGTACGGCAGCACCGACAACTGTCTACTGCTCTCCCGCTACAGCTTACCACTCCATACTGGCTGGTTTTTCTCTTATTTCTTTAACATCACCAGTAGACTACGATTCTACCGCCATCCGTGTACACTTTCATCTTTGAACCTTCTACTATCTAGACAACTTGTGCTTGCATCACTCGGCCCCAATGGCCCAGTACTACCCGCAACAACAGCCCTACGGATCCCAACCTTCTGCACAGAACCTTCAGTTCTATCCTTCTTCCTACGGTTCTGTGTCTGGTCATACGACTCCCTCTCAAGCTTCCTATGGTGGATTTAGTGCAGGCCCTAACCCGGCCGCTCAGGCGTATCCCATTGGAGGGGTTGGTGGTGGATATGGCGGCTTTGGTTCTCCAGCCACTGGCGTAAGTGGGCGGATGGGAGAACAGGGCGGATTGAGGACTGGGTGGCTTGCTGCATTTGGTACAGAGGGATATGAGGGGGAGCCGCCGTTGCTGGAGGAGCTGGGGGTGAATTTCGAACATATCAGGACTAAGGTTGGTTCCCCTTGTTGTTATCATTATAGTAGCATCAACTTATATTCTGCAGACTTTGACAGTGCTCAACCCTTTCGCTCGGATCGACCAGCATCTCATGGATGACAGCGATCTCTATGGAGCACTGCTTTACATCGTCCTCTACGGAACCTTCCTCCTCCTTTCTGGTAAAGTCTTTTATGGCTATATCTACGGCGTTGCAGTTTTCGGCACCGTAGCTTTACATTTGATTCTTAGTCTTATGTCTCCGGCCCTCGATACCTCCCCAACGCCGAATGCTGCGGACCCGGCCAACTACGATCCTCACCACAAACCTTCGTATTCCGAGGCCTCGGCTGCCGGTCATTTCTCGGCTACATTGACATTCCCTCGCTCTGCTAGTGTTTTGGGCTACTGTTTCCTACCGCTTGTGCTCACTAACCTCGTCGGGATAATGATCCCTATGGACACTATGTTCGGTTACCTGTTGACGACAGCTGCCGTAGGGTGGTGCACATATAGCTCCTCGGGAATGTTTTGCGCGGTTGCGCGGATGCGCGGGATGAGAGGCCTAGTAGCATATCCATTGGCGCTGTTTTACGTCGTCTTCGGGATCATGGGAATTTTCTCTTCACGCGGAAGTGGGACTTTGGCTGCAAAGACGGGTGCGAATTGATATTGAAGCTTTCTCTTAAATCCAACGGAATATGTCTTCTGAGCGGATGCTCCCTGGTCCTGACATGGGATTTCGGTCACAGTATATTAAAATATACGAATATCATGAATTAACGGTCTCTACACGTGTGTCTACAAGCATTGTGTCTGTCGATCCGATAAATGAGAGCTGCTTGCTTATGGCTAGGAAAGCAACAAAATAACCTTGAAGAATATGTCCCAGAGGGGATTAGTCTACATAAACTCCACCCCAGGCTGGGCGTGAATGGCGTTTTAAGATAAACAATTTACCCGAACAGATTTCCCTCGCCATACCTTTTGAATATCTACCTTATAGATATTCAGATAAAAGGTTCAGCATTAGTATGGAAATTGCCAATTTCTTCGGGCACTAACATAGAACACGAGCTTCCTCGTTCTTCGTAGGTGCCCAGTTCTCTAACCATTCCCGTGCTTTGATGAGATCCCCTCCCGTGGCTTCAACGGACGCCACACACCATGGTAAATCATACTCTTTGCCGCTAGCCACGGAACCTTCGGCCGCTATCATCTCCGCGAGTATGCGACGCTGCTGGCCCAATTGGTCGGTGCAAAAGTAAAACGGCGCAGTGTTTAGATTACCGCTCTGCAGACATATGGCGTCGACGACGGGTTTGATTGTGGCTAGAATATTTGCTACGCTCATCGATTCCAGCGGAGTGACATTCATTGGTATGGAGGAAGGCTGTCTGGCCCGTCTCCCATTCTTGCAGTACTCATTCTGACACCAGGGCTTCCCACACCCAGTCATCATTTGCGAAAGGTATCGACGCTCGATGCGACGGCGGAGTGCTTTTCCTTCAGGGTCATACGTATCCACATATAGTGAACCGAAGCAAAAACTGCAGAGGCCTAATGTATCAATGCCTGGCGTGGATGCACTTTGTACACTGCGCCCATCAAGTGTACGACCACAATTTCGGTTCAGGCAAACGCGGGGTGGGGGTTTGGACAAGCGTTCCAGGTCGTGATGACGCAAATGAGTCTTCATGTCGCGTAGTCGAACAATTTTGTTACACAGGTGACATTCCGTTGTTCGACCACCGTCAACCAGTTCATGCGGGGTGAGTCCAGAGACCAGGACTTCTGGGTCGTGCATATCGGGATCTGTCTCGCCTTTCTGGGGGACTACAAGATGACAAAATTGGCATAAGATTGGTTTTTCTGGACAGTCTGTTATGCGGTGATGAGCGAGTCGCGGAAGACCCTCCATCTCGAGCCCACAAGCGCGACATGACCGCTGGGAGTGGAAGATAGCATCATGTTTGTGCTTACTTAAAACACCATTGCCATAAGATGAGTCTTGAGTACAGTGCCAATGATTCTGCCATTCAGATGACCTCTTTTGGAATACATTATGGCACTGAGGGCAAAGTACATTGTTCCGAAGACAAAAGCTTTCGTGCAGCACTAGCGTTCGCTGAGGCACCCACTGTTGGCAATTGCCACATTGAATGTCATTCGGATTATCATGCGCTGATGTATTCTTCGAATATTCGTCGGAGTCAACAGACTGATTAGCTGAGATCTGCAACTTGTACTGCAGCGGTAGCTCTTGGTTCTGTGGATACTCATCGCTGTATTCACGATGGTCGAATGCATAAACCGATACATATAGAGCCTCTGCCGCCTCCAGCTCTACATTTGTGGACTCAATCCGAACTCGCTTTATTGGTTGTGTGGTGAAGTCACTCAAAAGGTGCTGGTCTTCTCTAGGACGGTTCCTCTGGCGAGGGGTAAGGGGGCTCACAAAGAGAGAGACGTCTGCATCACCCGCACATTCGACTGTGATAATAATAGGGTCTCTGCGATCCCACTCGCGGATTTCGTAGTCAACGTATGCACCTGGAACTACCAGGCCATACACTTTTTCTCCAATAGAAAGTACCCCGCCGGTTGACGAGTCTCCCTGGGTTCCAATGGCACGAGATGCCTTCTCCATCCGCCTCCGGTAGGTCTCTCTGGCTTGATCTTCGGTCAAGGCCACAATGTCTACCTCCAAGTCGGTATCAATAATGCAGATGCCATCACCCGCTGGCTCAATTTTGTCCACCAAGAACCTAAACGACTCGTGCTGACCCCCCGACACCTGCAAGACCTCCCCCGTACTTAATGTCGTGAAGTTATCTCGCAAGTATCGTTCAAGTAGAGCCTTCCAATCCTCTGGGTCATAGCCAGCCTCGAGAGGTCGGAGACGAACATAGGCTCCTTTGGGCAACTGTTCAACATGGACTGTGACTAAGGGAGCTAAGTCTGGCGCTAAAGAAGTAGGCTGCGATTCCGCAGTGCCGTCTATCGTTTCCGAGAGTTCCGAGGTCTGCCAGTACCCATACGTCTCCGACGGGAATTGGTCGTCTTCAATCCCTAAGGCGTCTCTCAAGAAAGCACTAAGACCTACTTCGTTCTCTTCGGCGGAGAACTCACGTATCCCGGCATATATCGCACGGCCATTCTTGGGGTTGACAATACGGAATGTTAGCGGATGAGGTAACTGATGTTGACGTTCTGAAACTCGTTCGTGTGGTCGCGACTCACCCGCATGGGTTCGCGGATTAAGTGGATCAAAGACCGCAGTATATGGGCGCGCAGGTCTATTTGGAAATACCTCCTGAAGCGGGGCAGCTGCGAGGAGCTGCTCGAGGGCGGACTGGGGCAAAGTAATTTTGTCGCCAGGCAGCTTGGGCGTACGGCGGGGCGCAGTGACCTTGAATGGCGAGGACCAACGCAAGAGATTTGATTCCTTAGACATGACTCTAACTGGCACTATAGCAGAGGCTATAGGGTAAGAGGAGCGAGATGCTCAGCAACATCTTATATGGGCGGGGCAAGCTTTATTGATAGCGGTGGAGGACGGAGTATACGAAGATAAAAGAGGCGTCGCGGCTGTTCTCGAAGTTACCCTCACCGCCCAAGTATTTTCAAACATTTGTCATAAATCTACGTGACTCCGGCGCCTCAATCGACTGGCCTACTAGTACACCGTAATTGCAGGACGTCAGGTCGGATTTATAAACCACCAGCTTAGCCGTTATCTACCAATTTTATCAATGCCAATATGCCATCCACCTACTAGAGCAGGGTTGGCCGGCTTAGTCAGGGCAGGACATACAGTATACAGAAACCTTTCTCTTAATCATATGACGAACCATCTTTATGTTGTAGCCCTCATTCTACGTCTCGCGTCCTAATACGGGTATGCCTATTTACTAGCCATAAAGATGGCCAGGTTTCAGCTGTATAATCCCCCAGAATTGAGGTTCGTATCACATCACTTTGGCTCAACAACTTGGCGCCGCCGCTTACCCCACCGTTGGCTCGTAGGAGAAGCACCACTATCAGCTTGACGATACACCTTCCACATAGCCCCAGTTCATGCAATGCGATACGCTTTTTGTCTAGGAATTCATAAGACGACCCTCTGGGGAGGGGGGTGTGCCGTCGGCGCTGAGGTCCTTGAACCACTCTTGGGGGACCTGATGTCTACCGCAGTTCGACCAAATCATCGAGATCGGGAAATTGTGCGTTCAATGACGCAGGCTTGTTAGAAATGTGTATATGACCTAGCAGCTTGGCTTTTATGGTCTTTGATGTGAGCCCGCTGACGCTGTCGGCCGGGGTATGATCACTGAGGTGGGTAATCTCCACGTGAACCCCAGCGGATGATCAAGGCTGTGTCCCTTCTAAATGGCATATGGCTGCGTGGCAAGGAGTTCTTCCCCCAGCCTAGCCTTCACCAGTAAGAGCAGCTCATGACCCGAAGAAGCTCGGTTACCCATCTGCCTCGAGCCAGTCGACACCCGATCGACAGTCCTCTCAGAGTCACTACGCGCGGAGCAAAAGGTGTGTGACGTGAGCTCTAGAGAGGCCGGTGATGCCAACCGTACTGTTGCTGCTGGAGGCCTCAGCTATATCCTTTGACCTTAATCCATCATTGATAGAAAGTGCCTACTCATACTAGATGTTGTAGCAACCGGTTGGCTAAATCTTCGATAATAATGTAATTCGTCATAAAACGAACGCCGTGGGAGCTCTAGAAGACTATACTCTGTATACCTATTGTTGTAGATCTCTGGCGGAAGCAGCTTGGTACCTTTTATTTGGGGTGCCTGAACCATTACTTTGGAGTCGCTCAGCACTCCACTTACTAGTTCTGTACTTACCCAACGCTCCGGTTCACTCTGCGACGACGCATGCCCTTGAACGGGGACGTGGAGCCCTAAACCTAAGGTTTCTACGGAGTAGTTCCCGAAATCGCTACGTGATTCTAGTTACGGCAAGCCAATAGGGCCACTCTGCCATATTATGACCACTCGGTTCTACCTGCTAACAGATTTGAATTCATTGGGTACTCAAGTCATATAGAAAGGTTATATCGTCTATTTCTATTATAGTCTATAGCTGTAGGAAGGGGATAGGTAGACAGACAGGGAAAAGAAAGCACTAGATATACAGCTATCTAGGCAAGTAAACTCATAGAGTAGCCCCAATGGCTTACCGTTTCTGATGGCTTTTTCATCATTTATCGAGGAAAAGGCAGAAGCACACAAAGAGCTTAAGAATAGAACTGCCTTTTGGTCTCACTTTAACTTGAAGCTAGTGGACAAGTCCTACAGAGTAGATCTGGTGGGTATAGCCGGCAACACCACATTAATTCATTGGCTCCATGTTTCCCAGGATGTAAATATCCCATAATTCAGACGCAAAGAAGCGTATCGACTGACTTCAAGCAAGTCTGCTTGTTCAGGTCAAGGAAGGACAATATTATCAAAGCTGTCGGAATCGGAAAAAGAACAAAGCCCTTAATGTACGTGAAAAGTCATGAACGATACTTCACTTCATAGTATCTCAAATAGGGTCTTCCCTGGGTAGATGGTGAAGTGCCCATTTAACTTACTCCCACGTCAATAGAGCTGTCTAAATTGATGACGTGCACTTGTGTTACACCAGTCACACTAGAATAGCATTTGTTAGTTCTTGTGACTTGAATGCCATATAAGTCGGTTCGGTAGTATACCATTGTAGGAGAGCAACCTTCATTATGATCAACACAATATTCTCCTTGGCAATTCTGACATGTTCGTTGGCATTCGGCTTTGCAGGTAGCGCACTGTAAGAGTCCATCAGATTATTATGAGACATCCATCATTCTGGTATAAAAAGTCCAAAAAAGAAAGAATACTTGCCGTTGGTCCGCATTCCCAGCAGTCTCTACTCACTCCAACTTGGAATCTCTGTCACATTCATGTTAGTGGTGGCTGTTCATATCGGGTTTTGTCAGTCATTGAGAAGCGTACCCTTCGCTCGTGAGACAAACTTGTATCCTGGCTAGCTCGCGGCCCCCTTACCGCAGTTTGATGGGGCGATAAGTTAGTCCTCACCCGTTCGGGACTCGGTAGGCAGTTCGTGCAGAACCATTTGTTGCATCGACGACACCAGCGATCAGTCAAGCACTCAGCGCAACGGGCAACCAGGATAGGGTGTACATCGGGAAAGAGCACTGGACGCTTCGCCACAGCTACAGATGACGAATGCAAAGGGAGCGGGGCAAGCAAAGGAAACTGCCTTTCAGGGGATTCACCCCAGACTGCCGGGCCTTCTGGTGAAGTACGACAGCCGTCGCACCCTCTGGGCCCTAGGGCGACTGTAGCGATTGCTGGTCCGAGTGGTTGACCTTCGGGTCGATACCCATCTTCATCATGTTCTAGCGAAGTGTAGAGGTCAACATTATGCCGGGGTCCACGACACAGTACGGCGTCGAAAGAAATGATACCCTGGCACTGTTGAATGGTATGAGCCCAGCCTTCGTCAATCGAGCGAGGTATGAGCTTTCCAGAGGGGCGATACCACGCATTCTGATAATACAATGCGCTCTCACGAGTGTCATCGGAGGATGGCGGCCCTTCTTTCGTCTCCAGAACTCCGTTGCTCGTTGGAGGAGTACATCTGGAACTCCACCAGTCACGGTAGCGGCTCCGCATCATGGCTCGAGGCTGGGTCATAGGGGTAAAGTAATAAATGCCTTTCACCCGAGGGGCCCCTTTGGGACGCGAAGGTCGGACAGCATGCTGAAGCACTTGTATCAGTTTACGCTCATTCAGATGACGACATTCCCTTATCGACAGTAGGTTTACATTGAAACGGTCTGTCAAGATAAGTTCCGCAACCAGCTCCGCGGGGACAGAAAGACCGTCCAAGATTAGAGTTCGCACATCCTGAAGGATAGAACTCCGCCCCAGACCAGCAATTATTCTTTGAAGAGGGACTGAATAGGGTGCATCCTCAGTCAAGGAGTTCTCCAGACTTTCATTGCTGCTAATCCCGGCTTCCGAGCTCCTTGATGAATTGCTAGGAAGCCAGTGCCCAGGACCTTGGGTCAGATCTAGATGCCGAAAAATATACGGAGTTTTCATAATCACGGTACGAAGAACGTGCGACGTTGAGGCTAGGGCAAACAGTGTTGGGACTGAGAGGTATGGAGCCATATGATCGAGAATCAAGCTGTTTGAGAGAACGTCCACGAGGGAAACTTGCTTGGGGGGCGTCTCAATAATAATATCATTAAGCTTTTGCCGTGACTCCTTATCCTCTTCTTCATCTGACTGTACCTCTTGAATGACAGGGACTAGTCCCACCTCCTTGGGAGACAGGCGGCGGGAGCCATAGTAGAAGTCTGAGGCTCGTGCAATGAGGTTTCGACGATAAGCTGCAATCGCCCCAGCGGCAAGTTCATCCCCGGGGATCAAGATGGGTGCAGTATCAGGTTGGATTTCTTTCAGTGCGGCCCTGGCCCTGGCCAGTTCCGTCTCTAATAGATCAATAGTTGACTGGAGGACGGCTGGCATGGCTCTGATGTTTCCCGGGTCAATTGCAGTGACTAGTGTAGACCACAACTCTCCCTGGGCCATAGTTCGATGCAAACGAAAAGCAAAGGGTTGGAAAGGTGGAGTGCGCCGTTTATTGAAGTAGACAGGAGGGTAGTGCAGGATAGCTGGCTGAGGCTTTACATATATGGATGTGGATAGGAGTATATCTAAAACATCTGGTGACAAGAAAGAGTCAACGAGAGTGTAACGGGGGTCCGATGGCGAGTAACCATCAAAAGTGTAAGCCGGGTAAATTGGGTCGAACGAACAAATTAAACCACACCGAGTATATGGTGTTAGCGGCAGTAATACCTAGAAAGCACACCGGGCAATAAACACAGTTGAATCGGAAATAACTAAAAGAGCAAGTCCGGGGAGTCCGCTCGGACTGGAAGCCGATGATTTTGTGGGCCAGGCAAATAGATAACCAAATTCTAGAAAATCGATAGAACAAGTTTAAAATATGTGGACGGATTGGCTGTTGACTTTGTAGGTCTAGATAGAGAGGAACATACAATCGAGGATTTGTGATTGAAAAATACAAAGCCTTCCCTTCAATTGGTACCGGTACCTGGGTCGATTTTATATTGAAGAATACATTATGAATGTGCTGGAATGGGGAAACGTGTCAATCAATCACCGACCAACCAATATCACAACCGCCGGTGTGGGCCAGGGAGGGAGACATGAGCCCATCCCGAAAAAGGTGGGTAATACAGCGCTGCAGGAGACATTAAACTATCGAACAAAAAACAAAGCAGCAGATAAAACAAAGTTGCTTTTGGTTATGAGCTGTATATACGTATCCGGGGTCCCAGATTTATCTTCTTCCCCTACCCCCCTGAGCATCCGGGATGGTTTGGCAGTTCCGAGAGTACCCACCGGAAACCCTCATAACCTGGTCCACTATGAAAGGATGAATTTTAGTCTCGATTCTGGGTATGGCAAGGATATCTAGTACGAAATAGCACCTTTCTGCTCGGATGTGATGAGGTCGTGGTTTGATACAAGCAAGTACTCTGTGCTGTAAATGGATATCCGCACAGTTTTGTCCCTCCCGATGTTTATACTCTGTGATTAGTATTTCCGTCTGGAGTATCCACCTTACTGAAGGTCATCAGATCTGGACTGCCCCACTTGAGCCGAGACCCTGAATGGGATACGTACTTGGAAAAATGGGATGGAGACAACAATCGGCTGATCCACACGGGGTAACTGATCTGCTAATCACGCGGACTTCAAACTTCTTCCAAGTTCCCACGACGCGTCAACCGAAGCACCCAAGAGAGCGATCATCCAGTTCTTAGATAGATAACTTAATTGGTTTGTGATTCGTACAATCTTCCCCCTTGCCCTAGTTTCCTATCTATTGAGTAGAATGATAACTAAGAAGTAATGGTGTTCTTGACTCGTACCTCGACCCCCAACTTGTCCCAACCCTTCAATAGGAGGCGTAGTTAACGTTATCTCGGACGATTAATAAGCACAAACATGACGATAACTAAGCAACTATAAGGCGCTGTGCTTATAGTATATACTATCCTCGCTGGTAGCAAACAATAGTCATCATGGAACGCTCTGCTCATCATACGCAATCTCCAGAGTATATGGTTAATGAGGATCCAATTACAGAGTACCATACATGAAATTAGCATTCCAAAAGGAAAGAAAGTAAGGACATCCCTTGCAGATCATCCTTGATATATCTCCCAACTGAATACGTAGCTATTCAGCTCGCCTGCGCTGTGTTGATATCTTGGCATTCCATTCAAAGGGTTTTGCCATTGTGCCAAGTCTCTGGTGTGGGATAAGTACGGTACAGCGAACTAAATCGAACACGGTCAAAATGGGATTTACTCTTGTTGAAGCCTTGGCGTTTATCCAGCGGCCACGCATACTTATTATTCTTATGTTTTACTAAAGCCTTCTAAAGTAATATACATAGTGTAATCTACAATATCACTTTATCAATGTGGCTTTCAGATATTTCAAGTATTTCGAGTACCTCGAGCATTTTGAGCCAATAATAAATGTTAATCAATCCGATAAGTCTGATTAGCCTAGGACTCAGTGTGTCGCTGTTGGTACCACATGTAAAAATTTCATTTTGACTGGGTGGCCTGTTTGTTTAGTCCGTCATAATAAGTCGCGAGGATTCATCCAGCCTTCCCGGAGTGACAACATTAGGCGGTGAACATAGCAATAGAAACGGAAAAGCTAGAAAACTACATCGCTAAAGGTGAGGTAAGGCTCCTTAATGTTTTTCTATTTTTCGCGTAGGGGGGTGCCATGACGCAGAAGACAATTACTTTGATGGGCTCAATCAGATATGGTGAGAGTTGGGAAGGCCATCCGGTTACTAGTACCTACTAGATACAAGGGTAGAGCGTTACTGGATGAGTCTCTATATTACTAATGATTGAGTAGAGCGTCATAGATCCCTTGTTCTCAGTATCTAAAACAGCCAGTGGAATTACTTTGCTGAATGAGTACTCGATAGAACCGGGATGGTAGCAATAGTGGCAGGTGGAATATAGTGTTACATGTTTTTTGCGATAAACTCAGATCCATTATCAAGCCGCTTCCATTCTTCACTCTTGCTATGTCTACTTAAAAAGCTTGGAAACAGCAACCTCCTTGTCATCATGCTTGTTGAGAATCTTGGCTGTAGCGAGATCAAAGTCTTCTTGCGTAACGTGCACCCGCCTCTCTCGAAGAGCGTACATGCCCGCCTCGGTGCATACACCCTTTAACTCTGCACCAGAACACCCGTTCATTTTTTCTGCGATCTTTGTTAGGTTGATACCACGCGTTAGGTTCATTGAGCGCGAGTGAATCCGCAAAATATCAGCGCGAGCTTCGACCCTATTGCCAACAAGAAGGGTCAGTTAGTCAATTACACATATACTAGCGTCATTATGCCGAAAACATGCTATAAAATCAGGGAAAGGATGCTTACGATGGCGGAGGGAATTCAATTTTCCGGTCGATCCGTCCAGGGCGCAACAAGGCCGGATCGAGAATATCCAGTCGGTTCGTAGCCATAATAATTTTAATATTCTTGGTAGGCTCGAATCCATCCAACTGATTGAGCAGTTCCAACATCGTACGCTGCACCTCCGAATCGCCTGAGCCTGCTGAGTCTATGCGGCTGGATCCAATGCTGTCGATCTCATCCATGAAGATGATGCTCGGCGCGTGCTCCCGAGCCATGACAAACAGCTCGCGCACCATACGGCTACCTTCACCAATATACTTTTGCACTAATTCCGAGCCACTGACCCTTATGAATCGGCAATCCGTATGGTGGGCAACTGCTCGAGCAAGCAGTGTTTTACCAGTTCCCGGTGGCCCATACAGAAGGACACCTTTCGGTTGCGCGATACCAAGAGATTCAAACAGCTCCGGATGTTTTAAACCAAGTTCGATGACTTCTTTGATTTCCTTGATTTGTTGATCGAGACCACCGATCATGTCGTACGTGCTATCAGGAACCTTCTCAACCATCATAAGAGACACAAGAGGGTCAACGGACGAAGGTAGCATCTTTTCCAATTTGTAGGAGTCGGAAAGTAGGGCGACTCGTTTGCCCACAGTCAGCTTGCTGATGTCGACACCATCTGCAATATCCACCACTGGATGCACGCCAAACGAGTCAGCCACAGGATGACAAATTCGAGGCAAAGGCGGTTATCAAACTCACCATATTTTCCTTCCGGATGTACTTTCACGAGTACCTTTTTGGTACTCATCACCTTGACCACCTCGCCGACGTAGGAGCCAGGCTGTTGCAGTAACCCCAGTTCCTCCCGAAGTAACCGCACCCTCGAGTTATAATCATTACGCTGTGCTTCCAATCTCCGTAGCACCGCTTGCCCTTGAATAATCTCGAGCTTCATGCTCTCGATTTTATTGTGATAGTAATTATCAAGCGCCATTATGGAGATAGAGTGATGACGCTCCTTAGGTACCAAACTGGTTTTACAAAACCAAAGGTCTTGGATATGTCGAACGCACTGTGGCACAAAGAGAATTTTATATGATATGGAAATCTCACCACGGGAAAAATTCTAGCGAGTACGCTGGATGGAAGGATGAAGAGCTGTCGCCCAACAGTTAGGTGGTGGATGTTGCCGGGGAGCAAGAGGCACGTAGCTTGAGCACTAGCCACGGCGCATGGGTCAGCCACATATTAATGCCTAAGGCTACAAGCCCACACAATACCAGTCAGTACCGGGGCAAGGTTACTACTGTACGGTACTTAGGCAGGCTACCTGCAGTGGGTGGTACATGGTACCTATTCCGTACTACTAGTACCTTACGGTGCTGGATACAAAAGAAAGCTTTAATTGGCGTTTGTGGGTCTTTCCTACCCGCTATCTAATGCTCATGCCGGCCTTTACAGTGTGGTACGTTTCGTAGGAGAATAAGTGAAGAGGGTCAAAACTTGGAAGTATAGGGCCTCGTCTTGAACTGTCAAAGCGCATCTTAACAGCTACACATTTGTGGAATAATCAATAGGGATCGTCCGACTGCTCTTCACCACCTAGACGAGGTCTGAGACCTATAGGTCGAAGCCTCAGCTGACTTGCGGGGATGAGACTCGGATTTCTTGTCTTATCTCATGATCGGAACTAGCTTCGTAGAGCTTCTCTCGAACGCCCATTTATCTTTGTGCTCTGTCCGGTGGTAGCCTACCTCTAAACCCATTTTCGGCACTGGTTGCAATATGTTATCTGGTTTCTCAACGGACATAGTATAATATTGTCTCTTTTTCTGTTGAATGCTGGACACTTGGTCGACTTCTTTTCTTCCTCTAGGATCTTTCTTCTTTCCTCTCTCCACGATTCTGTATTCGTGACCTGTTCTCCCTTCTCTTTCCTCCTCTTTTTCTACTATTCTTTTTTCTTTTTTTCTTTTTCGCTCTCCTCTTTTGTTTTTAACTTCTCCTTCTCTTCATTTCTGTCCTGCTTCTAGCAGGCTGCTGCCCTTCCTCTTTCCCCAGCCTCCTAATTATTACACCGGATAAATTTCAACAAAATCAACATTCCTATGAAAGAATAAAGGGCAATAAACGACACCATGTCTGGAAATCAAGGAGGAGATGGCAACCCCTCCCCTTCGTTTCAACCAGAAACGTCTGCGCGGTTGCCTTCAAATATAAGCAATGAAAATATGCTGTGTGGAACCGTCCGCCAGTCAAGGGTTACGGGACAACAACGAAGATCCTATGGTGCGTTCTTATGTTGGTCGCTGGGGCTACTAATTCGGACCACTTACGTGTTTCTTATAGGTACTTTAGAACCCTCAGAAAGGGAGGAGCCTGATTCACGCCTGGACGAAAGTCGACCGGAGAGTTCGAACCGCATCCCTCCGTCTCAATCGCCATCAACGGTAACCCAATCCGACAAACCAAGGAAACCATCCGTCACGCGTCGCATGTCCTCTAAGCGGACGATACCCCATAAGGGTCAGGAGTTCTCTACTGATGATGATGTACAAGAAGTTGAGGAAGACATCGCTAAGCAACAGGCTACGAATCCTCAGAATTCACCAAGGATGCGCCCTTTACGAAAGCAAAGCTCGAGCCTCAGGAGAAGAATCAATGCTCGCATCAATCCTCTGACACGAGCAGATCCTGCGGACAATGAAGATGAGAACACCGTTCTACCAGCATCTAGCTTGGAAGTAGCCGGAAATGGCACCTCTTCTCAGCACTCTGAGGGTGGAAGCCAAGATAGTAATGACAATAACGACGAGGACGTCAGCGATGCGGAAAGTTTTACACTGAAGGATCGGCAGCAGGCTATCAATGAAACGCATCCTTTTGGAATAAGGCTATGGAAACCTGCCCTATACAAAAAGAGTCGTTCAGTGGAGAAGACCGCTGAAGGTGATATTCATTCGTCACCTGGCGGTCGAGTAGGGACCATGCTGTTCCTAACAAACTTATTGTGGACGGCATTCTTCGGATGGTGGCTTGCTTTGGCTGCGCTTATTGGTTCTGTCGCCTGCTTCATCTTCGCGTACTCTCCAAGTGCTGTGGAATATGGGAAAGTCTTCTCCGGCCTCTCTTGGTACCTGATATACCCGTTCGGATCGTTTGTCCGTCTTGACACCGATGAGAATTACGCAGAGGAAGATGAAGGCGAAGGCCGCAGCATTAGCGAGTATGAACAATGGCAGAACGGTGACCTAGAACATGGAAGGCTGTTCTTTGGCCCTCGCCGTGGCCGATCCCTCGTGGGCAGAAGAAGAAATAGCATTGATTCGGCCAGTGAACAGGACAGTCTGCTGGGACGGACCCAAAGAGCCAGTTCACACGATAGTCCTCTAGGTCATCATAAACGACGTTTGTTTGGCCGTGGCGAGTGGACCCTTGGTCGTGTCGTGTTCTTTGTCTTTTTTTATTTCCTCGTGGGACCTTTGATGCTATTGGTATCTCTCCTCTGCTGGTTGCTGGTCTTCTGGATTCCAATGGGACGCGTGACCATTATATTATTTGATCATCTTCGTCGTCATCCCCTCGCTCTCTCATACCATTCTGATACCTCATATACACGGCTAAGCCCAAACTCCTCTTCATCTATTCTTTTATGCACCTATCGCGCCGCCGGGTTAAGGTACTGGAAATACACGGTTGGCGGCACCAACATCTTCTTGATCAATCTTCTCGGTGTTGTACTGTTTGTGATTTTTGACTACTTCTTTTTGGAAAAAACTCTAGGTGTTCAAAACTCCTTGACTCACCCGGGCTTAATTTTCACCCTGGCCCTTGTTTCCATCATCCCCCTGGCTTATTTCATTGGACAGGCCGTCGCTTCGATCTCCGCACAATCCTCAATGGGTATGGGTGCTGCAGTTAACGCTTTCTTTTCAACGGTGGTCGAGGTTTACCTGTACTGTGTTGCTTTAACCGAGGGTAAAGGCCAGCTTGTTGAAGGTAGTATCATAGGTAGTATCTTCGCAGGCATCCTGTTTCTCCCTGGATTATCTATGTGCTTTGGAGCCATCAAGCGTAAAACACAGAGGTTTAATGTTAAATCAGCCGGTGTCACCTCTACGATGCTTATGTTCGCTGTGATTGCTGCCTTCGGGCCCACACTGTTCTATCAAATTTATGGCAGCGTAAGTTTTCGCCTAACTCTCTTGATTGGATCCTGTTTCTCATTTGGCAATCAGCATGAATTAAACTGTCGCCCCTGCTTCAGCACGATAGATGCGGGCGGTAGTGATTGCCGTCGTTGTTACTTCTCTCAGGTCCCTGCTGTTAATGATAGCTTTTTTCGAAAGGCTGTAAAGCCTTATTCATGGTTTGCGGCTTTATTTCTGTTTCTATCGTATATCATTGGTTTATGGTTTACGCTTAGAACCCACGCTGCCCTCATATGGGCTACAGAAATTGAAGAGAAGAAAGCGGCGGCTGTCGTCCAGGAGCACGGCCCTTACGAGCCAAGGCACCTCCTCCAGAGCGGGCCACCAGCGGCTGCTGGTGCAAACGCTGGTCCAGGTCCAAAGGGTTCCGTTAGAGATTCTCAATTGTACAGACGTATCCTAGGACAGTCCCTGAAGCATATCGGCTTGTCCGAAAATTCATTCGAGTCCGGCGCAGAGCAGCTGGAGTCAAGCTCGACGCGTGATACAAACACGCCCTACCTTGTCCCTCCGCATGGGGAGGGCGATGAGGATTACTCGGGGTTTGGCCGTTTTAGGGGGTTGTCGGGTGAAGAGAATGAGCATCTGATGCGCCAGGTAACAGAAGTTGCAGCAACTGCTGCAGCAGTTGCTGCCCGCGATGCAGCACGAACCCGAAAATTATCCGTTCAACAGACCCCAGCACGCCATAGTAACAGAGGATCCACTGACCCAGTCAAGGCGGTAGTAGAGGAGCTTGATGATATTGGACTCGAGAACGGCCAAACCAGTGGCGGGCATGATGCACCAAACTGGAGCAAGGCTAGGAGCTCAATCATTCTTCTAGGAGCCACCGTTTTCTATGCAATCATTGCTGAAATTCTTGTGAACACCGTAGATGTGGTGCTGGAGAGTGTTGACATTGATGAAAAGTTCCTTGGAATCACACTATTTGCTCTAGTCCCCAACACGACGGAGTTCTTGGTATGTCTTATCTGTCAACCTCAATCTCAATAAATGTGATGGCTCACTTCTAATATTATAGAATGCCATCTCTTTCGCCATGAATGGGAACATAGCCTTGTCGATGGAGATCGGTTCAGCCTACGCCTTGCAGGTTTGCCTTCTCCAGATTCCAGCCCTGGTACTGTTCAGCGCTATTTATGAACGCTTGATTGATCCCGCAGAACTTCTAACTCACACCTTCAAGTATGTTCAAATCTATCCCTAAAGCTGCTCGGAGAGGATCAGAAATCTAACGGGAAACTTAATCGCTTTTAGCCTTATTTTCCCGCAATGGGACATGGTTTCAGTAATACTTTGTGTCTTTCTCCTATCCTATGTCTACGGTGAAGGGAAGAGCAACTACTTCAAAGGATCTATCCTTGTCCTCACATATCTTGTCGTTGTGATTGGTTTTTACTTGTCTGGCTACAGCAACATGGACGTCATGGGTGTCGATCGCCTCGACACATTGGCGCTTGGCACCTCCCAAACATTTCACACTCTCGGTAGGTCAAAGAGTGGCATGGCCTATTGATTGCAAATCCGGCAAGTGAATAGAGCGCGGTTTCGCAGGGCTCTAAGGGTTGCAGATATCCGTTTCATTGAACCTTGGCGCTTGAATTTTGTAAAGCATTTACCTTCAACGTAGATGTCCTGCGTTCATAGAAACCAGGAATTAATACTAAAGATTTCCAAGGACTCATTCTAGTCAACTACTTTATTAGACCATGCCCATTTACCTATGTGAAAGCAACTCGAGGGTTCATTTCAATCGCGCTTTGAATTGTAACTATAACCCAAAATAGCTATACTATTACCATACCCCGTTCATGTTCATCGATCGATCCCACTATGCAGTAAACCATTTGGAGGGACTTCGTACACCCTGAAAGAAGTTGGCTTAAGCAGTCGCTCCCGAAGATTCACCCGCCGGGAGAGGTAATAAATGCAACACAAGTGGCCATAGACTTCAAAGTCAACTTCAAGTAGACTTCCATGAGCTCACAGCATTGTCAACAAGACTCCGATACTCTTGCTGCTTATAACATTGCTCTAGAAATACCTTGTATTTGACATCAAGCAAAGCCTTCTCAGTCGCATTGTTTGTTGGGACAACCTTCTTCCCTGGCTTGCTCATCCGATCCATTATCTCCCATAGATCTTCTGTTTTGCCGTCAGCATCAGCACTGGCAGCCTTGGCACCCAACATGGCTGCGCCATGGCAGACGGCAGCGTGGATGTACCGGGGAATAAGAACAGGCATGCCGCAGGCTGACGCGATGAGGCCGACCAAGATCTCATTCTGACACTGAGATCCGGACATGAAGATAGAAGTAAGGCTATGACCAGCCTTGTTCATGGTCTCGACGATGTGGCGCGTCTGCAAAGCGATAAACTCGAGCGTAGCATAGTAATAGATAGCGAGCCCGTCCACAGACTTGTTACTTGTAAGGCCAATCACGGAGCCAGTCATTCCCGAGTCTGCAATCGGAGAACGGTTACCCCATAGATCGCCATAGAAGAAAAAGTGGCGAGCCAGGTAAGCCACACTTGGGGCTTGCTGTTCGTGTGCCATTTCTTTCAAGTGTTCGTTCAAGTACTCGTAAATATTGGCATTATAGGATTCAGCGATCGAGACCGCCTGATTGAAGGCTGGGTGAGTCTCAATGACGTATTTGAGGAGCTCCCCAGTCGCGGACTGCCCGCCTTCCGCCATCCAATATCCCGGTTGAATCGTGTCACGATAGGGGCCCCAAACACCAGGGACAAATACAGGGTTTGGAGACATTGCAAGATGGCAGGTCGAGGTACCGGCAACGGCT